>NC_083428.1:1968221-2323780 GCF_020745735.1 Hemiscyllium ocellatum
TGCTAGGGTGGGGTGTGTGTGTGTGTGTGTGGTGGGGTATGTGTGTGTGTGTGTGGTGGGGTATGTGTGTGTGTGTGTGGTGGGGTATATGTGTGTGTGTGTGGTGGGGTATATGTGTGTGTGTGTGGTGGGGTATGTGTGTGTGTGTGGGAGGGTGTGTGTGTGTGGTGGGGTATGTGTGTGTGTGTGTGTGGGAGGGTGTGTGTGTGTGTGGTGGGGTATATGGGTGTGTGTGGGAGGGTGTGTGTGTGTGGTGGGGTATATGGGTGTGTGTGTGAGGGTGTGTGTGTGTGGTGGGGTAAATGTGTGTGTGAGGGTGTGTGTGTGGTGGGGTAAATGTGTGTGTGAGGGTGTGTGTGTGAGGGTGTGTGTGGTGTAAATGTGTGTGTGAGGGTGTGTGTGTGAGGGTGTGTGTGGTGGTGTAAATGTGTGTGTGAGGGTGTGTGTGGTGGTGTAAATGTGTGTGTGAGAGAGGGTGTGTGTGTGTGTGGTGGTGTAAATGTGTGTGTGTGAGGGTGTGTGTGTGAGTGTGTGTGGTGGTGTAAATGTGTGTGCGTGTGTGTGTGTGTGTGGTGGTGTAAATGTGTGTGTGTGTGTGTGTGTGTGTGTATGTGTGTGTGTGTGTGTGTGTGTGTGTGTGTGTGTGTGTGTGTGTGTGTGTGTGGTGGGGTATATGTGAGGGTGTGTGTGTGGGAGAGAGGGGTCGGTGTGTGAGGGGGTATGTATACGAGTGTGAGAGGGGGTATGAGGGTGTAATGGGAGGCTTTACTCCTGCAGAGAGCTTGTTGCTCAGCTTCACCTTTCTGCTCAATCTATGGCCCCAATGTCAGGCTGCGTTTTCAGACATGACCTAACTGATGGTTGGCTCCTCTTGGTGTGAGTGGGACCATGGATAGATACTCAGCACAGTGTGTCTGACGTCCCTCATAGTGCTCACCAGAATTCCGGGGGGTTCCCGTGTAATTGAAGATTCATTTAGAACATGTTTATTGTATGACAAGTCCCACTGTCTCCAGAAAAATAATCACTTGTCTTTGCTTTATTTCAGGCGTTGTAAATATGAGCTTTCCACTGTCAGAGCAGCCTGTGCTGGGACAGTGGATGATATTCGTACAGCTGCAGGGTTACAGCTACAATAAAACCTTTGAAGTTCAGCGATATGGTGAGTGCGTCTCACAGTTTGTTTTAATCTGTATCCTGTCTCAGCTGGTGAACCAACAGAGCAGACAGCGTGGTGTGTTGTGTGATCTTGCAGCAGGGTGGAGTTTGGTGATATGTTGGTGCTGCCCTGAGAGTTCAGTGAGGAAGTGATGCACAGAGCAGGGAATTCCTGACTCGATGGCTGCCGCACACTGAGGCTGTAGGCTCCAACGTAAACAGAACTATAACATTGCTCGATTGGTTTCCTAGTTATTTTGGCAGCAGTATTACCCAAGAGGCACACTTTGTTTTTAATTCACTGAAAGCATGTTACTCTAGTAACCAAATGCTGTTAGTTAAATTTTGTTGAGCAGAGGGAGATGAGTGGCTTCTGATTGGCTCCATTGAGTCTGAAGGTTAGAGAGTCCAGGCAGTGGGTTTTAGTGAAGGTATTCATTGATTCCAATTCCACTTTAACTGTGACCTTTTGAAGATGGTGGCAGTGTCACTGGCTCACTCACTACTCTGCTCAACATTTTGTGTCTTTCTGTCTGGGATGACTCCCTCTGGTCTCTAACCTCCTTTCTATCCCACCTGATTTAGCCCTGGTTTGCATTTCAGTCAATGTATCCTCACCTCCGACCCCCCCATGACCTCATCCTATCATCATCATTTCTGTCTTTTCTCTCTCTCTCTAATTTTCTTTCTCCCTCTTTTGTTTTGCTCTTTGTCTTTCTCGCTTTTATTTTTCTCTCTTCCATGTTTTTTGCTTTAGGAATGATTCCAGTTTGCGGGAGGGGTCATGAAGGGAAGTGAACTTTAACCCCTGACCTTGTGCCAATGCAAACGAGAGATACCAGACTCTCGGCTGAGGGCCTTGTTATATAAACCCAATCTCCATTCCATTTAACAACCTCTTCCTGTATTCTCTTCAACTACCATCTGGCTTGAACTTATTCCCAAACTCTTGCCCAAATCCTAACTTGATCAAATTCCCATCACAATACCCTTGAAGCACTGGGCCTGGCTCCCACTTGGGCACAGTTTGATATGATAAAGATTCTCCTTTTTTGATTTCAAATCCTTCCCTGACCTTGTCCCCTTCAAATCTCTGCAATCTGTCCACCCTTGCAATGTCTCACATCTCTACATTAGACAATCAGACGAGGTTCAGCACTGAGGCGATTTAAGGTCATTGACCAAACAGTTTGGTGAAATGGGTAAGTGTTAAAAAGAGAGGCAGGCAGTGAGGTTTTAGGACAAATTCCAAAGTTTGGGACCCAGGCTGCTTAAGGCATGGCTGCAGTTGGACAGTGGTTAAAATCAGGGGATCAAAGGGCCGGGATTAAAGGAGCACAGAGATTTCCGAGGATTGATGGGTGGTGGAAATTACAGAGATAGGGACGTGGGGATTAGATAGAACTGGAAACAAGAATAAAAAATTTAAAATAACTGGGAACCCAGCAGAGGCCAGTGAACACAGACGGGCTTGAGTGTGGGACATGGTGTTGGGTTAGGGCATGGGTTTTGGACACTCTTCAGTTTCTCAAAGGGTAGTCAGGTGACCCCAAAGGTTTGGAGTAATGAAGTGTTGATGTGATGAGGGTGAGGATGGGGTTATGAGCCACAGCTGAGCTGAGATAACACAGAAATGGGCAATGTTACAGAGTGAGAAAGAAGCTGTAGTGACATGTTGTGTTTGTGAGGAGAGTGTTTCAGCCTCAAATAGTCCACAGGAAGGGTGTTGGTGTTTGTAGCTGGGACATGGAGGTTGCTGGGAACACTACAAGCAATGGCTGTAAGCCTTCACTATTTGTAACTGGAAGGAATCTCTGCCTATCCCTAACTGGGCGTTGGATCCTATTCTGATCATTTAGAGATGGTGGAGGAATGGAGGTGATGGTGGTGAGAGAGAGCTGGGTGTCCACAGTGCACACGTGAAAACCAACTCTTTGCCTTTGGATGATGTAGGGGAGAAATAGCAGAAGTCATGGACAGGACCCTAGCAACACCAGAGAGAAACACAGAAACTCCACTTCTCTGGTTAATGCAGTATTGGTTAAACTTTGCTTCACTGTCAGTTTCCTTTTCTTCGATGAGATAAATAAAGATCCCAGTTTTTCCAATTCCGGTTTGTAATAGGACTGAACATCAACATCAAACACTCCCAGCACAAGGAAAGCACATAGGGTTACGTACAAAGTAAAACTCTCTCTACTCTTTTAAATGGAAAGTCATGCGCCCTGTACACTGTCCATATCAAACACTAGGAAGCTCCACAGGTCGGTATTGCAGTGTGGGTTAATGGCAGCTAATCTAACCAGAGAACCCAAGCAGAGCCAAATGCTGGCCATGAGAATCTTAAACAACAATCATTCACTGTCTGTAGGATGTGCAGGCGAGATGGTGAAATCAGATTGAGATTTACTGGAATGGTGGTGAGGGTCAGTATCCAGAGGGGATAGATTGAAGACGATTGGTAAAATATCAGGCAGCTTGAGGAATCACTTGAAGCCCATTCATCTGAAAGGTGCTGCCTGAGAGAGTGGTGGAAGCAGATTTTGTTGAATATTCAATTGGGAATTGGGGCAGCACTTGCAAAGAAGAATTTTGCAGGGCTCTGGGAAACCTGGGGATTGCTACTGTGCTGCATGGTATTGGGTGAGTAATACTCTGGTGTAAATTAGGGAGATATTCCCTTGGAGAGTGGATGCTTAGTGTAAAACCATTTCCCTTTGAGCTCAGCGTTGACTTGTTATTTCTGTTTGTAGTTTTACCAAAGTTTGAACTGGTCATTGATCCGCCCAGGTACATCCGAGATCTGAACAGCTGTGAGGAAGGATGTGTCCGTGCCAGGTGAGCTGTGCAGTTTGTAAAAGCCCTTGGGGTATTTGAGCCCGGGGAGGGGTGCAGAGAGGGATGTGAGACACAGTGGACATTTGCATTGGCTGGGGCCAGTTCCCAGCTCCAGGCACAATGTGAGAGGGCCAATTAAACTCATTAATGGCCTTCCATTGACAGTGATTAGAAACTTAACGGGATTTTCCAGACAGTCTCCAGGTCCACAAGGGTTTTGGGGATTTTGGGGTGTGTGCTGGGTTCAGTTTCACATCCTGGAGGCTTGCAGGCAGCACAGTGGCTCAGTGGTTAGCACTGCTGCCACACAGCGCCAGGGACCCGGGTTCGATTCCAGCCTCGGGCGACTGTGTGGAGTTTGCACATTCTCCCCATGTGTGCATGGGTTTCCTCCCACAATCTAAGGATGTGCAGATTAGATGAATTGGTCATGCTGAATTGCCCTTGGTGTTCAGGGATGTGTAGGTTAGGCGCATTAGTCAGGCTTAAATATAGCGTAGGGGAATGGATCCGTGTAGATTACTGTTTGAAGGGTCAGTGTGGGCTTGTTGGGCCAAATGGCCTGCTTCCACACAGGTAATCTAATCTAATCTAATCTAAGACCTCTGTCACTCTTGCTCACTCTTGTTGCCTGGTTATTCTGTCTCTCGCACGTCTTCTGTCACTGTCTCGCACACTCACTTTGTTGATCTCATGCATACTCGCTCTCTTGCACTGTTACTCTCTCTTGCTCACTCTGTTGTTTTCTTGTGCACTCTTTCTGGTGCTCTCTTTTGCTAGCTGTCTCTCTCTCTCTCTCTCTCTCTCTCAACTATGTAGGATAAAAGGTTGGCACAGCATCGAGGGCCAAAGGGCCTGTACTGCGCTGTAATGTTCTATCTTAACTGCATCTGCCCACCTGCAACATCCTTGCTCCAGTACCTGTACCTGACGAAGATAGACCCATCTTGTGTTAAGGTCCCCCCTCCCCCAGCTTTCACAGCTCTTGGGTAGCTGCAGGGAAAGGCACTCACATTACCAATCCTCTCTGTGGGAAATGTTTTTCCTGATCTCACCTTAGGATGGCCTAGCTGTGCTTTAAGGTTTATCCCCTTGTACAGTCAACCTCCCCATCCCCCACGTAGAGACACCCCGCCCCCATGTAGAGACACCCCCCCCACATACAGACAACCCCCACACAGAGACACCACACCTCCTCATACACACACCCCTAACATAGATGCCCTCCATGTAGAGACGTGCCCCCACTTAGAGACCTGCCCCCACGTAGAGACGCCCCCCCCACGTAGAGACGCCCCCCCACGTAGAGACGCCCCCCCACGTAGAGACGCGCCCCCCCCACGTAGAGACGCCCCCCCACGTAGAGACGCCCCCCCCCACGTACAGACACCCCCCCCACGTACAGACACCCCCCCACGTACAGACACACACCCCAGCATAGAGACTCCACACCCTTCACAGAGAGACACCCACCCCTCATCGACACAAACGCACACACCATGGTCAGAAGCAATCTAAAAGGGCATACGACACTGGACCAGAAATTGACCATTCAGCCCATCAACTCTCCTCTACCATTTAGTGAGATTGTGGCTAACCTGGCAATCCATAACTGCACTTTCTTGCTTCTGCCCCATAATCTGTCTATCTCAGTTTGAATGTAGTTAATGACCCAGTTCAGCAGCCCTTTGGGGTGAAGAATTCCAATGATTCACCATCCATAAGTAGAAATTCCTCCTTTTGCCAGTCATTACTGGGCAACTGCATCTTTTGAGATGCTGCCTTCTGGTCCTAGACTCTCCCACAAGGGGAAACAACCCTTCCATATTTACCCGCCAAGCCCCCTTCTGAAAACCTTGTATGTTTCAATAAGGTCACCTCTCATTCTTCTAAACTCGAATGAGTACAGTCTCCAGATCTGCCAGAGTTGGAAGCCCCCCCAAATTCCTCAAATATGTCAGTCCTTCCACAAATAATCAGCTTTGTGAACTTCCTCTGGACTTTCTCCAGTGCAATATGAGGAATGGTTGAAAATTTTGGGTTTGCACCCTTCAGTTGAGAAGGATGGGATCTGATTGCAACTTACTGGATACTGAGAGGCCTGGGTAGAGTGGACGTGGAGAAGATGTTTCCACCAGAAGGAGTGACTAGGACCTGAGGGCACAGCCTTAGAAGGGCTGTCTCTTTTGAACTGAGATGAGGAGGATTTTCTTCAGCTAGAGGTTGGGGACTATATGGAACTCATTGCTGTAGAGGGCTATGGAAGCCAAGTCATTGTGTGTATTTAAGACAGAGAAAGATTAGACCAAAGAACAAAGAAAATTACAGCACAAGAACAGGCCCTTGTTGCGCCAATCCAGATCCTCTAACTAAACCTGTCACCTGTTTTCCAAGGATCTGTATCTGAGGATTGGATAGTGGCTAATGTCATACCACTTTTGAAGAAAGGTGGGAGAGAGAAAGCAGGAAGTTATAGACCAGTTAGTCTGACCTCAGTGGTGGGAAAGATGCTGGAGTCTATTATAAAGGATGAGATTACGGCACATCTGGATAGTAGTAACAGGATAGGACAGAGTCAGCATGGATTTATGAAGGGGAAATCGTGCTTGACTAATCTTCTGGAGTTTTTTGAGGATGTAACTCTGAAGATGGACGAGGGAGATCCAGTAGATGTAGTGTACCTGGACTTGCAGAAAGCTTTTGATAAAGTTCCACATAGGAGGTTAGTGAGTAAACTTAGGGTGCATGGTATTGGGGGCACAGTACTAGATTGGATTGAAATTTGGTTGGCTGATAGGAAACAAAGGGTAGTGATAAACGGCTCCGTTTCGGAATGGCAGGCAGTGACCAGTGGGGTACCGCAGGGATCCGTGCTGGGACCGCAGCTTTTTACAATATATGTTAATAATATAGAAGATGGTATCAGCAATAACATTAGCAAATTTGCTGATGATACAAAGCTGGGTGGCAGAGTGAAATGTGATGAGGATGTTAGGAGATTACAGGGTGACCTGGACAAGTTAGGTGAGTGGGCAGATGCATGGCAGATGCAGTTTAATCTGGATAAATGTATGGTTATCCACTTTGGTGGCAAGAACAGGAAGGCAGATAACTACCTCAATGGAATTAAGTTAGGTAAAGGGGCAGTACAGAGAGATCTGGGTGTTCTTGTACACCAGTCAATGAAGGCAAGCATGCAGGTACAGCAGGTAGTGAAGAAGGCTAATAGCATGCTGGCCTTCATAACAAGAGGGATTGAGTATAGAAGCAAAGAGGTGCTTCTGCAGTTGTACAGGGCCCTGGTGAGACCACACCTGGAGTACTGTGTGCAGTTCTGGTCGCCAAATTTGAGGCTAATGAGGGAGTGCAGCATAGGTTCACGAGGTCAATTCCTGGAATGGAGGGATTACCCTACACTGAAAGACTGAAGCGACTGGGCTTGTATACCCTTGAGTTTAGAAGACTGAGGGGGGATCTGATTGAGACATATAAGATCATGAAAGGATTGGACACTCTGGCAGCAGGAAACATGTTTCCGCTGATGGGTGAGTGCTGAACCAGAGGACACAACTTAGAAATACGGGGTAGACCATTTAGGAGAGAGATGAGGAGAAACTTCTTCACCCAGAGAGTGGTGGCTGTGTGGAATGCTCTGCCCCAGAGGACAGTGGAGGCCCAGTCTCTGGATTCATTTAAGAAAGAGTTGGATAGAGCTCTCAAGGATAGTGGAATCAAGGGTTATGGAGATAAGGCAGTAAGCGGATACTGATTAGGAATGATCGGCCATGATCATATTGAATGGCGGTGCAGGCTCGAAGGGCTGAATGGCCTACTCCTGCACCTATTGTCTATTGTCTATTGTATCACTCTGCTCCCAGCCCATTCATGTAGCTGTCTGGATATATATTACATGAAGCTATCATGGTCCCCTCTACCACCTCCGCTGGCAATGTGTTCCAGGCACCCACCACCCTCTGCATAAAGAACTTTTCACGCAGATGTCCCTAAAACTTTTCTCCTCTCACTTTGAACTCGTGACCCCCTAGTAATTGAGCTCCCCCTCTTTGGGAAAAAGCTTCTTGCTATTCAACCTGTCTATACCTCTCATGATTTTGTATACCTCAATCAGGTCCCCCCTCAACCTCAATCTTTCCAATGAAAACAATCCTAATCTACTCAACGTCTCTTCATAGCTAGCACCCTCCATACCAGGCAACATCCTGTTGAACCTCCTCTCCAAAGCATCCACATCGTTTTGGTAATGTGGCGACCAGAACTGTACGCAGTATTCCAAACGTGGCTGAACCAAAGTCCTATACAACTGTAACATGACCTGCCAACTCTTGTACTCAATACCCCGGTCGATGAAGGAAAGCATGCTGTATGCCTTCTTGACCACTCTATTGACCTGTGTTGCCACCTTCAGGGAACAATGGACCTGAATACCCAGATCTCTCTGTACATTTGTTTTCCCCAGGGCTTTTCCATTTACTGTATAGTTTGCTGTTGAATTGGATCTTCCAAAATGCATCCCTCACATTTGCCCGGATTAAACTCCATCTGCCATTTCTCCGCCCATCTCTCCAAGCTATCTATATTCCTCTGCATTCTCTGACAGTCCCCTTCACTATCTGCTACTCCACCAATCTTAGTAATCTGCAAACTTGCTAGTCAGATCACCTATACTTCCCTCCAGATCATTGATGCTTATCACAAATAACAGAGGTCCCAGCACGGATCCCTGTGGTACACCATTGCTCACAGTTCTTCATTTGAGAAACTCTCTTCCACTCCTACTCTCTGTCTCTTGTTGCCCAGCCCGTTCTCTATCCAGCTAGCTCGTACACCCTGGACCCCATGCGACTTCACTTTCTCCGTCAGCCTACCATTTTTGATTAGTAAGGGGATTGAGAATTATGGGGAGAAGGCAGGAGATTGGAGGTGAGAAACACCAACCATGATTGAATTTTAGCAAACGTAATGGGCTGAATGGTCTAATTGTGCCCCTCTATCTTACAAATGCTGATTCTACCAGACTAGAAGTTAATGTATTGAGTGTTAGGAATCTTTACCTGGGAAGGTGCTCTGTGACCACAATTTCATTTTTCTCATTACTAATGAGTCCAAAGATGTGCAGGCTAAGTGGATTTACCATGGGAAATTCAGGAGTACAGTGATGGGCTTGGTCTGGCTGGGATAGTCTTCAGAGGGTTGATGTGTATTTGATGGGCTGAATGGCCTGCTCCCACACTGTAGAGATTCTATGGTTCTATAAAATCGCTACTTAAATAAGGGACTAAAATGTATTCACATTATTCCAGCTGTGGTATAATTTTAGCAAAATACATTCATACTGTATTCCCTTAGAAATAAAGGCTAACATTCCATTTGCTGTCCCTGTTACCAGCTGATCCACCTGTGGATTCATGCACAAATCCTCCCAAATCCCTCCGTGTGCAGCTTCCTGCAGTCTTTCTCCATTTAAATAATATTCAGCTCTTTTATTCTTCCTGACAAAGTGCATAACCTCACAGTTTCTCACATTCTATTCTATCTGTCAAGTTGTTGTCCACTCACTCAACCTATTAATGTCCCTCTGCAGAAGTTTTATGTCATCTTCCCCACTCACCTCTCCACCTGCAAACTTACTGACAATACATTCATTTTCCTCATCCAAGTCATTAATAAATATTGGAAATAATTGTGACCCTGATCCCTGTGACACTCCATTAGTCAACCCTCTAGCCCATGCTGATAAACCTAAACACCATGGGCTCAACTTACTAAATAGCCTAGCACGTGATATTGATCAAGTACTTTCTGAAAATGAAGTTGAGTCTCCTCAAGCTGTGCACAGGATGAATTGAATGTAGAACAGTATAGTACAGCAGAGGAACAGGCCCTTCGGCCCAACGTATCTATACCAACCATGATGCCATTCTAAACTATCACCATCTGCCTACACATGGTTAGTATCTCATAATTCCCTGCCGGTCCAGGTGCCTCTTAAATGTTCTTATTGTATCTGCTTCTACCACCTTCCCTGGCAGCATGTTCCAGGCACCTATCACCCTCTGAGTGAAAAAGAACTTGCTTCACACATCTCCTTTAAACTCTCTCCCCACCCCCACCTTAAAGCTATGCTGCCTAATATTTGGCATTTAAACCCTGGGAAAAAGACTGACTGTCCCCCTGATCTGTACCTCTCAGAATTTTGTACACCTCTATCTGGTCGCACCTCAGCCTCGAAAACTCAATTGATACACTCCGATTCAAGCAACATCCTGGTAAATCTCCCTGCACCCTCTCTAAAGCCTCCACATCCTTCCTGTTATGTGGCGGCCAAAAGTGCACATGCTACTCCACATGTGGGCCTAACTAAACCCTTATACGGCTGTAACATGACTTGCCAACTTTTATACTCAGTGTCTCAACTGATGAAGGTAAGCATGTCACTTGCCTTCCTTACCATCTTATCAAGTCGTGTTACCACTTTCAGGGAATGGTGGACTTGCACCCCAAGATCCCTCTATGTATCAGTATTCCTCAGGGTCCCACCATTTACTGTGCACTTTCCTCTTGTATTTCACCTCCCAAAATGCATCACCTCACTATTACAAATGTCAGAGGTCCCAGCAGTGATCCTTGTGGAAGGTCACTGGTCACAGACCTCCTGAAAAACACCCCTGTACAATCACCCTCTGTCTTCTATGATCAAGGCAGTTTTGTATCCAACTTATGAACTCACCATGGATCCCATGTGACTTGATCTTCTGGACCAGCTGACCATGAGCAGCCTTGTCAAATGTAGACAACATCCACAGCCCTAACTTCATCAATCGTCTTTGCTGCTTCCTCAAAGATTTTGGTCAAGTTCCTGCACAAAGCCATACTGACTATCCCTAAAAGGCCATTCTTCTCCAAATGTGAGTAAGCAGTGTCCCTAAGAATTTTCTCCAATAATTTCCCCATCACTGATGTAAGGTTCACTGGCTTATAATTTCCCGAATTATCCCGGTTACCCTTAAACAAAGGAACGACATTGGTTATTTGCAGTCTTCTGGCACCTCACCTGTGGCTAAAGAGGATACAAACATCTCTGTCAAGGCCCAGTAATCTCTTCCATTGCCTCCCCCGTATCCTCAAATAGATTTCATCAGGCACTGGGAACTTACCTTCCTTAATGTTTTTCAAGACACCCACTACTCCCTTCTTAATATTGACATGCCCTAGAAGATCAACATACCCCTCCCCAGTTGTGCCATCATCCATGTCCTTTTTGGTGAATAGCAATGTGATGTACTTATTAAAGACCTCACCCACTTCCTGTGGCTCCCTCCTTTATTCTTGAGTAGATCTACCCTTTCCCTTGCTACCCATTTGTTCCTTATATAAGTATAAAATGCCTTGGGACTTACCTTAATCATGTCTCACAAACTTGATTGAGTTTTTTGAGGAAGTAACAAAGAGGATTAATGAGGGCAGAGCGGTAGATGTGATCTATATGGACTTCAGTAAGGAGTTCGACAAGGTTCCCCATGGGAGACTGATTAGCAAGGTTAGATCTCATGGAATACAGGGAGAACTAGCCATTTGGATATAGAACTGGCTCAAAGGTAGGAGGCAGAGGGTGGTGGTGGAGGGTTGTTTTTCAGACTGGACGCCTGTGACCAGTGGAGTGCCACAAGGATCGGTGCTGGGTCCTCTACTTTTTGTCATTTACAGAAATGATTTGGATGTGAGCATAAGAGGTACAGTTAGTAAGTTTGCAGATGACATCAAAGTTGGAGGTGTAGTGGACAGCGAAGGGGGTTACTTCAGATTAAAACAGGATCTTGATCAGATGGGCCAATGGGCTGAGAAGTGGCAGATGGAGTTTAATTCGGATAAATGTGAGATGCTGCATTTTGGGAAAGCAAAAGGGCTTATGCCCGATACATTGATTTTCCTGTTCCTTTGATGCTGCCTGACCTGCTGCGCTTTTCCAGCAACACATTTTTAAGCTCTGATCTCCAGCATCTGCAGTCCTCACTTTCTCTTAGGACTTATACACTTAATGGTAAGTCCAAGGGAGTGTTGCTGAACAAAGAGGCCTTGGAGTGCAGGTTCATAGCTCCTTGAAAGTAGAGTCACAGGTAATAGGATAGTGAAGAAAGCGTTTGGTATGCTTTCCTTTATTGGTCAGAGTATTGAGTACAGGAGTTGGGAGGTCATGTTGCGGCTGTACAGGACTTTGGTTAGGCCACTGTTGGAATATTGCATGCAATTCTGGTCTCCTTCCAATCAGAAAGATGTTGTGAAACTTGAAAGGGTTCAGAAAAGATTTACAAGGATGTTGCCAGGGTTGGAGGATTTGAGCTAGAGGGAGAGCCTGTACAGGCTGGGGCTGTTTTCCCTGGAGCGTTGGAGGCTGAGGGGTGACCTTATAGAGGTTTACAAAATTATGAGGGCATGGCTAGGGTAAATAGACAAAGTCTTTTCCCTGGAGTCAGGGAGTTGAGAACTAGAGGGCATAGGTTTAGGGTGAGAGGGGAAAGATATAAAAGAGACCTAAGGGGCAACATTTTCACACAGAGGGTGGCACGTGTATGGAATGAGCTGCCAGAGGATGTGGTGGAGGCTGGTACAATTGCAACATTTTAAGAGGCACCTGGATGGGTATATGAATAGGAAGGGTTTGGAGGGATATGGGCCGGGGGCTGGCAGGTGGGACTGGATTGGGTTGGGATATCTGGTCGACATGGACGGGTTGGACTAAATGGTGTGTTTCCATGCTGTACATCTCTATGACTCTATGACCTCTTCCTCGCCTTCCTAGTTTCTTGTTTACTTTCTTTCCTGTTTCTTTTATATTCCTCAAAGGCTTTGTCTAATTTCTGTTTCCTAAACCTTAAGTATGCTTCCTTTTTCTTTTCAATATCTTTTGTCATCCAGGGTTCCCAAATCTTGCCGTCCTTAGCAACATGTCTCTACCATCCGGCCTTTAAAAGACTCCCACATATCAGATTTGGATTCACCATCAAACAGCTGCCCCCAATTTAATTTCTCCCATTCCTGCCTAACCCTGTTGTAATTAGCCTTCCCCAGTTTAGCATCATCAGCTGAGGACCAGTCTTATCCTGATTCATGACTATCTTAAAACTGACAGAATTAGGACCACTGTTTCCAAAATGCTCCCCTAGTGAAGCTACGATTTCCTAGCCAGGCTCATTCCCAATACACAGTCGCGTATGGCTCCTTCCCCAGTTAGACTATCTACACATTGTTTCAAGAAACCCTCCTGGATGCCATCTTACAAATTCTTCCCCATCAAAGCCCCAGCATTAAGAGAATCTTAGTCAATATTGGGGAAGTTTAAATCGCCCACCACAACACCCTGGTGCATTTATATCTTTCCATGACCTGCTTACATAAGTGTTCCTCTCTCTCCCATTGGCTAGTTGGAGGCCTACACTGTAACCCCATCATAGTGACTGCACTTTCTTTATTCCTGAGTTCTGATGAGCCTTCCAAGTGCAACTGTGACATTCTCCTGAATCAGTAATGCAACTCCCCCAGCTCTTTTACATCCCTCTCTATCTCGCAGTTGGTTGAAAAACACAATTTGGCTGGCCATGAGGATAGTGGGAGCTTCAAAACTTTAAGGCAAAGTACATTGGACATGAGGTGATCAGTGGGTCCCTTGGGGAAGGATGCCCCACAATTCATAGTCATGGGTGACCATCTGAAAATTCATGTGAATATTTCATTAATGATATTTGGCGAGATAGTTCACTGGACCCAGCAGCAGCAACTAATCCTGTGTGTCAACTCTCTGCCCTCTCTGTGTCCACCAGATACACGTTTGGGAAACCAGTGTTGGGGAGGCTCACGGTGAACATGACAGTAAATGGAGTGGGTTACTATCGCCATGAGCTGGGACACCCTGTGGTGAAGACAATGGAGGTACACGATCCTAGATTTGGTTATTATGGAATAACCGTCGTTGTCTGCGTGATAAGAATAAATCACTTCTCATTTCAGGATTTTCCAAAACCTTCCAGGGCAAGAACAACATCCGCTAAATACAGAGTAAAGCTCCTTCTACACTCTTACGCTGAAAGTAAAGTTCTCTCTACCCTGTTCCCATCAAACATTCCCAGAACAGGAACAGCAAGGGCTTAGATACAGTGTAAAGCTGTCTTTACACTGTCCCCCAACAAACCCTTCAGACGGGGCAGCATGATGTTAGATAAATGGTAAAGCTCCCTCTTTGATGTACCCATTAAACACTCCCAGCAGAGCAACAGCATGGGATTAGATACAGAATGATGCTACCTCTACACTGTTCAATCTCCTCAGGATTAAACCCATCCTGTAGTAGCATGCCATCTCCCTTTCAGTAGACTCTGACTGTTATTATTGGGTTGGTGCTGGGTTTGTGAAAACGATTTGTAATGTTACTGTCCTGTTATACCGTGACCCAGTAAGTTAGCATTGACACGTCTTTAGCAGTATGCTTGAAAACTCCCTGTCGTTTTATCGGGAGTCACTGACCACAGACTTGCGGATCACAAGAGGGTCTGTGCGAACTTGTCCCATTTCCTCAGTGTTTGCTCCATTGCTCTGCACTACTTCAAATTTGAGGATTTCCCCAATTCCCTTTTCTACCATCGTTTCAGCAAACACATTCCAATCACAACTACTGACTGTTTGTTTGAAAAACAATTGCTCCTGCCAGTTCTGTCTTTTTTGCTTGTTACACTAAATCTGACTCACTGATTCATAACTCTATCACTTGGAACAGTATTTTCCTGATTTACTCTGACCAGTCCCCTTGTGTATGTGTGTTACACACTCCTATTGCCATCCTGTATAGAGAACAATCTGTAACTTCTCCAGATTCAGTAACTGAGCCCCTCAATCCTAGTATCACTCTAATACATCCTGTTTGCACATCTCCCAGGTCTTGACATTGTTTCTCAAGTGAGGTGCCCAGAATGTGACACAATCCTGCAGTTTAGTGATAAACACTGATTTTATAAAGAGTTAGTGTAATGTCCTTACTGCTTGTATTCGAAGTATTTATGAACAAAGCTTACCACAATACCTCACCTCTTCACCTTTGACCTCTGCAGATTGATGGGTCATCCACTTTTCTGATTTGCGCGAAGGAGATGATGCCAGTTGATGTTCCGGATCATTTCCGAGGTTCGGTGAGCATTTGGGCCTCAGTGGTGACTGTGGACGGCAGTAAACAGACCACCTTTGATGACTCAACCCCAGTTCATAAGCAGCTCATCGATATCAAATACTCAAAGGACACTCGCAAACAGTTCAAGCCGGGTCTTCCCTATAAAGCCAAGGTGAGCATCACTGGGGGAGAAAGGGGTCAATCCCAATGCACCATTTCCACTGAATGGAGACAAGTAGCATCCTATGGGACTGACTTAGATTAGATTACTTACAGTGTGGAAACAGTCCCTTCGGCCCAACAAGTCCACACTGACCCGCCGAAGCGCAACCCAACCATACCCCTACATTTACCCCTTACCTAACACTACAGGCAATTTAGCATGGCCAATTCACCTGACCCGCACATCTTTGGACTGTGGGAGGAAACCGGAGCACCCGGAGGAAACCCACACAGACACGGGGAGAACGTGCAAACTCCACACAGTCTGTCGCCTGAGTCGGGAATTGAACCCAGGTCTCAGGCGCTGTGAGGCAGCAGTGCTAACCACTGTGCCACCGTGCCGCCCACACTTACTCTCTGGCTCAATGACCATACTGTCTTCCTCTAACAGCACCTCTCTATAACTCAGTCTGTCTGTCGGGCTACTCTCAGCTGCTTCCGTTCTTAGCCAGAGGCAACCAGCACTGGCTTTCCTTCCTGCTCCTGCACATTACCTCTGGTGAGCTCACAGATTTACCCTTGGCCCCTTCTATCTTTCTTTGACATACTGCTTCTCACTGATGTCATGTCAGTTTTCACATGTATCCTGACAGCACCCAACTCAGCCTCACTATCTGCTCTCTCAACACCTCCAGTATCTCTAACAGATTTCTTGTCTGACATTGGCTACTGGCTGAGCAGAAACTGTTCCCAATGAAATATGGGAAATACTGAAGCAGTATGTTTTTCTGGGACCATTTAAAAAAAAATCCCCTGCCTTGTCACTGACTCGATCCCTCAGCCCTGGTCGCTGTCCAAGGTCGGTCCAGACTGTTCACATCGTGTTAATGTCCACAAGCATCCCCTCCAATCGGATTCGAGTTAGTCCACCCCCCACAAACCCGTGTAGCTTTGTTCCAGCTTCATTTTTTCTGTTGCTGAAAGCCTCGCCTGTATCTTTTTAATCGCAAGACTTCAGTTTTCACCACTTATTGGGTGAGCTTACCTGTTCTGTCAGTTGAAGGATTTTCAAACCTCTCGCTGCCTGCATTCCAACATGCACCAAGGTGTGGTAGATTGACACTGGCCCCTCCGCCAGCCTAAAATAGTAAAAATAATTCCTTACTTTCCTCCAGCCCCAATGCTCGCATCTGTGCTCTAAGGTGGGGTTCTGTTTATTGTGGGGTGTGTGTTGGAGCATGATGTGTAAATGAACTGGCAGCTATGGGACACACAGACACTACCCTAGACCCAGGACAGTGATCACCCCAGAAGCTGTGCCAGATCCTGACTGAATGGAGTATTGCTGGTTGCTGCTAATTACTGGCACATGCACTGATTGTGGGATCAGCACAGAGGCAGAGTCCAGATCCTACAGTCACTGCTCATTACTGCTGACACTAATTGCCGGGCTTCACTCTGGATAAAATAAAATTCGGAGTAAAACTCCTGAGTAAAATTGAAAGATTTAACCCATTCATTAACTCTGGGTAGATGACACTGTTTGGTCAGAGGTTTGGCGTTTTATAAGCAGTCCATTCAGTATTTGGTGGAGACTAAACCCAGCCAGTGATCTCAGGTTACTGGATCCAGGGGAAATTTTAACCCTTAGTACCCTGGACACTGTGGCATAAATTTACCCAAATAGTCATTCTTTGTAGCAATCAGCTATTTGACTGCACAGAACATCACAGTCTATTGCCACACCTATCATTCACCAATAACGCCCATAAGCACAGCCAACTCTTGGTGAAAATGCATCAACATTTGGGTCAAACTCATTATTTAAAATAAAACTAAGAACTGTGAATGCTGATGATCTGAAACAGGAAAACAGCAATTGCTGGAGAAACTCCACAGGTCCTAGCAGCATCAGTGGAGAGAGAGAAACAGGGTTAACCTTTCAGTTCGATATGATTTATCTTCAGAACCGAACAAGGCTATGTCACCACCTGTTTGCTCACTCCTTTCCCTCATCAGCGTAAATACCACCTTTTCTCAGCTCCTATCAGTTCTGACAAGGGTCACTGGACCTGAAACATTAACTCTGTGTTTCCTCTCTCCACAGGTGCTGCCAGACATGTTGAGTTTCTCCAGCAATTTCTGTTTTTGTTTGAAGTAGAGCTTCATTGTTGACGCTGCTTCATTGGTTGTCACAGTAACAAAGGGAATCCATTCAATATGGCCCACAGTCAGTTCAGTCACTCACTAGATTCACTGTCACCCCTATCTGTCACCACTATCTGTCTGTCTCCTTGTGCATTCACTTTGATAACACCGTATCAAATCCTTGAGGACTTTGCACTTCATGATTATTTTAGGTTGAGGATTGTTGACCCTGGGAATCTGTTTTGTCGTTTCCCATTGCTCTCCACTGAGAGTTTGCTGAGGTATTTGTCTTGTTTTCCCAGGTGGAGGTGACCTATCCAGACGGAAGTCCTGCAGATGGTATAACCGTGCGCATCAAAGCTGAGCTCACTCCGAAGGACAACGTGTACACGAGTGAGCTGGTGTCAGAGAACAGCCGGGTAGAGTTTGAGATCCCGTCCATTCCGACTGCTGCCCAGTACGTCTGGCTTGAGGTAGGAGAGGTTGCTGTGAGTCGGAGAGGCTGGATCAGGGAGGAGAGTGTGAGGCTACTGCAATTGTTCACACGTGTGTGTGTGTGTGTGTGTGTGTGTGTGTGTGTGTGTCTGCATGTCTGCATGTATGTATATGTGTCTGTGTACACTAGGGTACAGACGCACACTTGCAAAACTCTAGGGTGGTACGGTGGCTCAGTGGTTAGCATATCTGCCTCACAGTGCCAGGTACCTGGGTTCACTTCCACTCTTGAGTGTCTATGTGCGGTTTGCACATTATCCCTGTGAGTCTGTGGGTTTCCTCCGGGTGCTCTGGCTTCCTCCCACAGTCCAAAGATGTTCAGGTAAGATGGATTGGCCATGGGAAATTACCCATAGTGTCCAGGGATGTGCAGGTTGATATAAGGCGCAACATGTATGTGTTCCATGCTTTTTCTTCCTGCCCAGTATTTGACCAAATATAGCATTGTGTAGGGGAATCTTGGATCTAGATGACATTTAAATGTGTAATGATACACTGCTCGTTCAACTTGCTTCATTTATTGAGATGTATTCACTCTCCATGATCATATATTTTTCCATTTTTCTCAGACAAAGGTGACGGCTATTAATGGGACACCAGCTGGAGACCAGTACCTTCCCAGTTATCTCTCCATTAGCAGCTGGTACTCACCGAGCAAGTGCCATATTCAGTTGCAGGGGCCTGACACACCTCTCCAGGTGAGCAATTAATCCATGTGTGATTGGCAATTCATGTTACTCCAAGTTTAATTGGGAGTTCCATTTTTCCAGAATGCTCCAGGCTGGGAACCTAAGGGGAGAGCAGTTTCTGAAGCAGTCAGTCAGCCAGCCAGTCACTGCAGCAAATCAGAAATGGGAATGAAAGAATGCAGGTTAAAACCCACAGACACCCCAGTCCTGATGCTAATGAAAGAATTTCATGGTACACAAGGAGACCGTTCAGCCCATTGTGTCTGTGCTGGATCTTTTGAAACATTTATCCAATACATTTGCTCACCCACTCTTTCCCCCCCCTACCCTGCAAGTTTTGTTCCTGTTCTCACATTTCTTCAATTCTTTTCTGAAAGTTCCTGTTGAAACTGGTTCGACTGAGTGTCCAGATCACACCACCTCGCTGCTTAAAAACAATTCTTCCCATCTCCCCATCACCAAACACCCTCTGCTTCCCAAACCTCCTGCCACTGAAAACATTTCCTCCTAATTTACTCGATCAAAACCTGTCATGATTTTGAACAACCTCAATTGAGTTTCCTCGTCAGCTTCTCTCTGTTCGAGGGGCAGCAATCCCAGCTTGTTCATTTTCTCCACATTAATTGATGCAGGTCATGCCTGGAACCACCTGCATCATCTCCAGGTTTTGGACATCCTTCCTGAAGATGGGTTTCTGCAATTTAATATAATCCTGTAATGTTAATGCAAACCATTGCTTAATGTGGCCTCCTGCCTTTTGGACCCAATGCTTCTAGTAATAAACCAACTCTCCCCAATATTTTTATGCAGCAGCCTTTTCGATTTGCTCTGTCACTTTTGAGATTTATCTACATTGTTAATATTTTTGAAAAATGGGATGTGAGCCACTGTTGGCTTGGTCAGCATTTATTGCCCAATTATTGTGAACACAATGAATCTGCAATCACCATTATTGAGACTAAGTTCATTATCCAGATTTATTTACTGAATTCCACATTTCATCATTTACCATGGTGGGATTTGAATTCATGTTCCCAGAGCCTCTGGGTTACTAGCCCAGTGACATGACCTGTACACCACTGTCTTCCCTCAAGGTGGCTCTGCTAATGACCTTTTCTAAAATCGTGTAATTTAGTTTATATTGCCTCATTATTCCCACCAAACTTCATCTGCCATGCCAGCCTGTTTCCCTGAAGTCTGTTAGTATCCGCCTCATTGTTTACTACACTTGGCTTCTGTTTTATCTATAAACTCTGAAATAATACTGCATGTGCACATGTCAATAAAAGTGACTGGACTCACTTCCCTGGAGCAATTCACCTGTTATTAACCGGACTCTGATCTGGGCTGGCGTCCATGGGTCAGATTCTTCTTTTTCGAGCCCGGTGTGATGAGGCCATTAGTGACCCTCACTGCTGCAGACTGACCAATAAGCAGAGCCCAGACTGGAGCTGGACACTTGACCCTTCCTGTCCTCTGTGACAGTGTCTCCCTGGGTGGTCCATAGCAGTGGCCAGTTTGTTAGTTTAGACTTACTCATCTTAGATAAAACTCAACAGAAATCTTGTTGTGCTTTCATGTTTCCAGGTCGGGGAGGAAGCTGAAATTCCCCTGAAATCCACCTGCTCCTGTGACTTCACGTTGCACTATGAGCTTGCATCACGGGGAAGCATTGTGAAAACAGGAAGGCAACCAGCGAGTGTCACTCAGCAACGGAGCAAGAGAGCTACAGTCACCTTCGACAAGAAGAAACAATCTGCACAGAGCTGTGAGTTAAAGGGAGGAAGGGATAGAGAAGAGCAGATAGCAGGAAAACAAAGCGAGAGAAGCAGCAGGACAGAGGTAGAGGGGAATTGGAAGTTGCATTTCATTGGTTGTTGAACCCTTGGTCAGAGGAAGATGTTATAATTTCATGGACACCCCCCCCCCCAGTTGGATAATTGCGCTCTTTGTTATGTGGCCGTGCGCTGTCGGTTTAATGAATCATCTGTTCATGGCCTTTAGAAAATAGGAGCAGGAATAGGCCATTCGGCCCCTTTGAGCCTACTGCACCATTCAATAAGATGATGGTGATTATCCAAAACTCAACAGCCTATTGTCCACTTCACCCCCAAATCATTTCATCCCTTTAGCCCCAAGTGCTGTATCTAACTCTTTACTGAAATCACAATTTAGTCTCAACCACTTCCTGTGAGAGAGAATTCCACAGGGTCACCATTCTGGGTGAAGAAATTCCTCCTAATCTCTATTCTAAATGGTTTACTCCTTAACCTTAGACAGTAACCATTGTTCTGAATTCCCTGGCCATCAGCAATGTCCTTCCTGCATCTACTGTGCCTGGTCCTGATCGGGAGGGAAGCCAAGAAAAATCCTAATTTTTCTGAAAGCCGGCAAATGTAATCTTAATTGATTTAGCCTTTCCTCATACATCAGTTCTACCATCTCAGGAATTTGTCTGGTGAGCCTTTGCAGCACTCCCTCTGTATCGAGGACCCTTCTCAGATAAGGAGATCAAAACAGCGAGACATTCCTGCTTCTGCACTCGAATCCTTTCACTATAAAAACCAACTTACCATTCACTGCCTTTACCCCCTGCTACGCCTGAATGCTTACCTTCAGTGACTGGTGCATAAGGGCAGCCAAGTGTCGTTCCACATTTTCCCCCCTCTCAATTTAGCCGCTCCGTTAAGCTTGCTTCCCTGTTTTGATCCCAAAGTGAATAACCTCTCATTTATCCACATTATACAGCATTTGTCTACTCACTCAGCTTCTCCAAATTACTCTGCATCCTCACAGCTCGCCCTCCCACCTGGCTTTGTGTCGTTGCAGATTTGGGGGTATCACATTTTGTTCCCTAATCTAAATCTTGAATATATTTTGTAAATGGTTGCTGACCAAGCACTGACAATTGGCACTTTGCCAATTGGAAAAGATCAGTTTATTCCTACTGCTTTTAATCAGTTTTCTGTCCATCTCAAAACACTTTTGGTGAAGTCACTAGACTTGAAGCATTAACTCTGCTGTCTTCCCACAGATGCCATCGAACCTATTGAGTTTTGCCAGTAATTTTTGTCCCCAATCCCAGTGCTTTAATTTCTGAAAGTCCAATAAGCCACAACCATTGGGTCCCGCACATCAGTTCTGCCAATTACATCCTTTGAGAATTGCAGATGTGTCAAGAATTATTTCCTCCTTGTAAATCTGTACACTGTCTTCCACCTGCTCTGCTATTAATCTTCTAAAATGAACTCTAACATTTTTCCCACTCCTGATATCAAGCTGATTCTCTGTACTTTTTTTAAAAAGATGAGTTGGATTGGTTAACCTACAGTCTTTAGGAACAGTTCCAGAACCTTGGAAGATGACCATCAATGCGTCCACTATATCTCGGGCCACTTCCTTTGAACTCTGGGATGTAGATTATTAGGGCTAGGGATTTATTGGCCTCCAATCTCACTAATTTCCCAAAACCATTTTCCTACTGATTCTGATTTCCTTCTGTTACTCCCTCTGGGTCCTGTGTACCCTCACATTTCTGTATGTTATTTGTGTTGCCCTTTGTGAACTGGGAACTAAGACATGTATTGAGTTGGTCAGACATTATAAATACTCCTGTTTCTGACTGTAAGGCACCTACAAGTGTCTTCACCAATCTTCTTCCTCTCACAAACTTACAGAAACTTTTACAGTCAGTTTTTATATTCCCTGCAAGCTTATCCTCATCATTTATTTCCCTTTTCTTAGCCAAGGAATTCTATCATGTTATAGTGACTGTTCCCTCAGGGGCCTCAGCACTAGATTGCTAATTATTCCTTTCTCATTGCACAATACACAGTCGAGGATGGCCTGTTCTCTACTTGGTCCTTCAGCAAACTGGTCCAGAAATCTATCCCTATGCTCCCCAGGAATTTCTCCTCTACGATATTGTTGCTAATTTGATTTGCTCAAACCATACACAGATTAAGGTTACCCAGAGTTACAGATGTTCCTTTATTAACCTCCTCAGGAAAGGGGAATGGTGAGTTTTCATTGACATAGCCTGGACAAGCTAGTGAGATGTGGCAGAAAGTTTAACCTCCTCCTGACTCATACAGGATAGGATGGAATTGTTCCCCCTTGAACAAGGAAGGATAAAGAGGGATTTACAGCAGCTTTTCAAAATCCCAAAGGGCCTTGACATCATAAATGAGTGGGGCTCTTCTTGTGTCATTGTAGTGCCCTTACTTCTGAGCCAGAAGGTCTGTGTTCAAGTGCCACCTATTCCAGAGGTGTATCCTAATCTCTGAACAGTTTAAACTCTGATTGAAGATTTGTAGCTCGGGTATCCGTTGTTGTGGTTCTGCTCGCCGAGCTGGAAGTTTTTGCTGCAAACGTTTCGTTCCCTGGCTAGGGAACATCATCAGTGCTGTTGGAGCCTCGTGTGAAGCGCTGCTTTGATGTTTCTTCCGGCCACTGACACCCGGAAGCGGCAAGAACAAACCAATACAAATACCGGAAGAAACATCAAAGCAGCGCTTCACACGAGGCTCCAACAGCACTGATGATGTTCCCTAGCCAGGGAACGAAACGTTTGCAGCAAAAACTTCCAGCTCGGCGAGCAGAACCACAACATCTGAACAGTTTGATTAAAATATTTCTAGGTAATGAGATAGAGGTGGAGTGGTCACCTCACCAGACTGGTAATCCAGAGGCCAGTATTCTGATGAGTGAATAAAAAACCCCATCAGATTCACTGATGTCCTTGAGGGAAGGAAATCTGCCTCCCTTACCTAGTCTGGCCTACATGTGACTCCAGGCCTGCTGCAATATGCTTGACTCTTAAGTAAAAGGAGTAAATGAGAAGGGGTTGTGGTTATGCCCCTACCTCTGGGCTAGAATTCCTGGGTTCGAATCCCACCTGCTCCGGAGGTGTGTCATAACATGTATGGGCAGGCTGATTAGGAAATGTATTGAGTAAATTTTAGTGATGGGGGGGGGGTAGTGCTTGGTAATTTTTCTTTTAATTAGCAATCTGAGAAAACCATCCAGAAGTGTGGAATAGGGCATGGCATCAGATTAATTGGATTGGTCTTCAAAATGACAACACAAGCTATATGGCCTCATTCTGGGATGTGTGATTCTGCAATATTTGAAGAGCATCAGGAAATGTGGGAGTTGAAATGAGCTGAAATTGCTGCATTCTCCTCAGATCAGTCCAGGTCTTCAGCCAGTGAGGTGGATATATGCAGCACGTCCCTACGGTTCACTGTCACACACAGCATGTTGCCGCTCACTCGGCTGCTTGTCTATTATGTCCGGGAGAATGGCGAGGGCATCACTGACAGTATCCAAATCCCAATCCAACCAACCTATCAGAATAAGGTGAGTACATAACAACTACTAGACGACAACTTGCGTTCAGATAGCAATTTTTACCTGTAACCTGTCCCAAGCTGCTTGATTGAAACTTCATGAAACAGAATCTGATACTGAGCCTCATGAACTATCAGGACAGGTGACCAATAGCTTGATCAAATGTCAATATTAAGGAGCATGTAAAAGGAGGAAAGAGAGGCAAAGAAGTTAAAGGAAGGGATTCCCAAGCTCAGGGAACTGAAGGCTGACAGCTGTTCGTGGCAAGTGAATAAAAGGGAGTGGGAGAGGAATCTTCTTGTGCAGGGCAGTGTCCACATCTCTGAGCCATGAGATCCAGGTTCAAGTCCCCCTTCAAGGTTTAAGCATGCAATAACATCTCTGAACAGGTTGATTAGACAATATTGCAAATCAGTGATGGTAAGGGACTGGGATTTGGAAAGTGCAGAGGTCAGAGGGTTGTGGAGTGGAGAAGATGACAGAGATAAGGAGGTGTAAGGCCATGAAGAGATTTAAGAGTAAGGTTGAGAATTTTCAAAACTGAGGCATTGCTGATGCCAGGGCCACATTAAGTCAGTGCATACAGGGAGTTGGGGAAACTGTATTTGGTGTAAGTTAGGGTAAGGGTAGCTTCAACTGGGAAGGGTAGTCAGTTGGTCTTGGAGAGTATCTCGATGTGAAAGATTCACATCTTCCTTTATTTTGTTGACTGTTTAGGTATCGATCTCACTTTCTGCCAACAAGACAGTTCCTGGTGACCTTGTCAGGGTTGCAGTGAAAGGGGAGCCACGGTCCTGTGTTTGTGTTGCGACTGTGGACAAGAGTGTGTATTTATTAAAACCGGGCTTCCAGCTCACCACTGACAAGGTATCAAACTTTGTTCCTCTTTGACGGACATTTCAGAACAGAGCTCTCTGTTACATAGCAACTGAAGGCCATTCAGTTCAGTACAGCACAGGAACAGGTGAATTGGCCATGCTAAATTGCCCGTAGTGTTAGGTAAGGGGTATATGTAGGGGTATGGGTGGGTTGCGCTTCGGCGGGTCGGTGTGGACTTGTTGGGCCGAAGGGCCTGTTTCCACACTGTAAGTAATCTAATCTAAAAAAACAGGCGCTTTGGCCAACCATCCCGTGACTCAACACTTTAACTCTCCCTCCCACTCCACCAAGGACATGCAAGTCCTTGGACTCCTCCATTGCCAGACCATAGCAACACGACGGCTGGAGGAAGAGCGCCTCATCTTCTGCCTAGGAACCTTCCAACCACAAGGGATGAACTCAGATTTCTCCAGTTTCCTCATTTCCCCTCCCCCCACCTTGTCTCAGTCAAATCCCTCGAACTCAGCATCGCCCTCCTAACCTGCAATCTTTTTCCCGACCTCTCCGCCCCCACCCCCACTCCGGCCTATCACCCTCACCTTGACCTCCTTCAACCTACCGCATTTCCAACGCCCCTCCCCTAAGTCCCTCCTCCCTACCTTTTATCGTAGCCTGCTTGGCATACTCTCCAAGCCTTTTGTAAACTTCTGTCAGCTCACCCCTTCAGCCTTCAACATTCAAGTGACAACAAACCAAGCTTCTCCAAACTGTCCTCGTAGCTAATACCCTCCAAATCAGGTAACATCCTGGAAAACCATTTCTGTACCCTCTATAGAACCTGCATCCTTCTGGTAATCTGTACGCAATATTCTGTACGCAAACGTGCCCTAACTAAAATTCTGGACAGCTACAATGTGTTTTCCCAATTTTTATACTCTATACCCCGATTGATAAAGGCAAGCATTTTGTATGCCTTCTTGACCACATCATCCTCTTGTGTTGCCACTTTCAGGGCTCTGTGGACCAGTACGCCTAGATCCCTCTGTACGTTGATGCTACTATGGGATCTGCCTTTGACTGTAAACGTCCCTCCTGCATTAGATCTCCCAAAATGCATCACTTCACATTTCTCTGGATTAAACTCCATCTGCCATTCCTCCGCCCAAGTCTCCGACCTTTCCATATCGTGTTGTGTCCTCTGTCAATCCTCCTCACTATCTGCAGCCCCCCTCCCAATCTTTCTATCATCCACAAATTTACTAATCAGGCCACCGACATTCTCCTTCAAATCATTTATAAACATTACACACAACTGGGGTCCCAGCACTGATCCTTGCAGAACACTACTGGGCACAGATCTCCAGTCAGAAAAACATCCTTCCACCACTACTGCCTGCCTTCTCTGACTAAGCCAGTTCAGTTGAAAATGTGTTGCTGGAAAAGCGCAGCAGGTCAGGCAGCATCCAAGGAACAGGAGACTCGACGTTTTGGGCATAAGCCTGAAGAAGGGCTTATGCCCGAAACATCGAATCTCCTGCTCCTTGGATGCTGCCTGACCTGCTGCGCTTTTCCAGCAACACATTTTCAGCTCTGATCTCCAGCATCTGCAGTCCTCACTTTCTCCTCTAAGCCAGTTCAGTTACCCATCTTATGTGATTTCACCTTTTTTATCAGCCTGCCGTGAGGGATCTTGTCAAAGGCCTTGCTGGCATTCACTCAGACAATGTCTACTGCCCTGCCCTCATCAATCACCTTCATCACTTCCCCAAAAAACTCCATCAAGTTTGTGAGGCGTTACAAACCCCGCACAAAGCCATGCTGCCTATCGCTAATAATTGCAAGTAAATCCTATCCCTAAGAACCTTCTCCAGAAAGTTCCCTACCACTGATGTAAGGCTCACCAGCCTGTAATTTCCAGGATTATGCCTGTTTCCCTTCTTAAACAAAGGAACAACATTGGCTATTCTCCAGTTTTCTGGGACCTCTCCTGTGGCAAAAGAGGATACAAAAATTTTGTACATGGCCCCAGAAATTTTCTCATCAGCCTCCCTCTGCTGGAGACTTGTCCTCCTTAACACTCCAAGGCACTTTTTCTATATTGCTATGTTCTAGAATATCAACACTCCCCTCCCTGAGACTCACCATTCCTCATGTCTTTCTTTGTGAATATTGAGGTAAAGTATTTGGTAAGGACCTCGCCTATATCCTCTGGGTCCACATGTAAATTCCCTCCTTTGTTGTTGAGTGGACCTACCCTTGCCCTAGCTACCTTTTTTTGCTCCTTATATACATATAAAAAGCTTTGGGATTTTCCTTGGTCCTGTTTGCCCTGTTCTACCATTCAGTTAGATCCAAGCTAATGTGCATCTTAACACCATCTACCTGCTTCAGTTCTGTACCCTAACCCTAACTCTAACCCTCAATCCCATTTCGCCAGCAATGACCTTTTCAGCTCCATTTGAAATTTTCAGTTGCTCTCCTACCTCAACGAGACAGCTTCAGATCACCCCCCCGTGAGGAAATGCTCCCACACTTCACCCTTGAATGGAGTAGCTTGATTTTGAAGTTTATGCCCCTTGTTCTGGACTCCTCTCTCCCTCCACACCAGAGAGAATCATTTCTCTCCAATGACCCTCTTAACAGCTTTAATCATTTCAACTCCTTCAAACCAATTAGATCACGGTGGCACAGTGGTTAGCACTGCTGCCTCACAGCGCCTGGAGACCCGGGTTCAATTCCCGACTCAGGCGACTGACTGTGTGGAGTTTGCATGTTCTCCCCGTGTCTGCGTGGGTTTCCTCCCACAGTCCAAAGATGTGCGGGTCAGGTGAATTGGCCATTCTAAATTGCCCATAGTGGTAAGGGGTACATGAGTAAATTCAAGCTAATTCTGGGGTCCTCTTATGGCGCAGTGGTAGTGTCTCTGACCATGGACTGGGAGCCCCAGGTTCACGTCCCACTTGCTTCAGAGGTGAGTAATAACATCCCTGAATGAGTTGATTGGAAAACTAAGTTAAAATAGAAAAAGTAAACACTTCAAGCTCATTCTGTGCAGTTTGTCCTCAGTTTATGACAGTGAGGTGGTGTGTGTACAACTTTGATTAAATTGTGCAGACATTGGTCACATCAGAGCCTGTCAAGACACGGCAGCACGGTGGCTCAGTGCTTAGCAGTGCTGCATTACAGTGCCGGGGACCCGGCTTTGATTCCAGCCTCGGGTGACTGTCTGTGTGGAGTTTGCACATTCTCCCTATATCTGCATGGGTTTCCTCCGGATGCTTTGGTTTCCTCCCACAATCCAATCGCGCAGGGACGCCCATAGTGTTCAGGGATGTGTGGGTTAAGGGCATTAGTCGGGGGTAGGGGAATGGTTTTTGGTGGGTTACTGTCCGGAGGGTTGGCGTGGATTTGTTGGGCCTGTTTCCACACTGTAGGGATGTAGGGCTTTTAATCTTCTAACTATTCACAAGAGGTTTCAATGACTCCCAGAGGCAGACAGCAGGAATATCGAGGGATAGACATGGACACAGACTGTCCCAACTTCCTGTCCTTCCCTGTGCATGGCATAGCCACTGTTTGTATCTCTCCCTCCCCCTCCCCCCCCCCCCTTCAGCTGACCTTTAACCCGATCTGATCATTCCTCAGATATTTCAGGAGTTGGCTAGTTACGATGTTTCGGACGCTTTTGGAATTCCGAAGGATGATGGTCACTTCTGGTGGCCTGGGCTATCGTCACGGCGACGGCGGAGGAGATCCTCGGTTTTCCCCTGGCACTGGGATATCACCAAGGACGCCCACTTTGCTTTCAGCGTAAGCACCAAGTACTTCAGCTCCCTGTTGGTTTTTCCAATTCCCACTGTCCCCCACACGCACTGACTCTCACTGAGGTACAGGCTCCCACACACACACTGACTCTCACTGAGGTACAGGCTCCCATGCACACACACACTGACTCTCTCTGGGGTACAGGCTCCCACACACACACTGACTCTCCCTGAGGTACAGGCTCCCATACACACACTGACTCTCGCTGGGGTATGGGCTCCCCCATACACACTGACTCTCACTGGGGTACAGGGTCCCCCTCTCACTCTCTGACTCTCACTGGGGTACGGGCTCCCCCATACACACTGACTCTCACTGGAGTACGGGCTCCCCCACACACACTGACTCTCACTGGGGTACGGGCTCCCCCTCACCAGACTGACTCTCACTAGGGTACGGGTTGATTCTAGGCAGCAAATCAGTGAGTAAATCCCTTGTCCTGCTTAATTTCAATCAGAGCTCAAAAATGATGTTTCTCAGCAGGAATAATTGCGTGTAAGTTCCCAATTAAACCAGTGGTCCATGAGACCAGTTAAAAGCTGCATTACCCACTTTGTGGTCACTATGTGAGCTGTGATGAACTCTGTCCATGCTGACTGGTCAGGCTGGATATTGGACTGTGGCTGTAGCAAGTGTGATCAGTGTATTGATCACTCGCATTGCAGCTCATGGTCTGACTGCTTCCCTTTTGTCTGAACTCACTCCAGGTGGATGCACCTGGTTGGTCACTCCCGGTGGATGCACCTGGTTGGTCACTCCCCTCTGACTACTGTCCTCTGTGTGCAGGCTTGGGAGTGTCTTTCACCCACATGCTTATGGAGATGAAAGTTAGACAGTGTGGTGTTGGTGTGGTCACAAGGGATGAGGTTAAACACACAATCCCGTTCCCCTACCACTCTCTGTCTCACATCCCATGTTCTATCTGTGTCCTTTGGGCCACGGAATCCATTCAATGTGTCTGTCAGACAGTCAGTCCTAATTTGGAGCAAGGTTGGTGAACTCTGGACGATCTTTGAGTGACCTGTACTTTATTGCTTGCCTAGGAAACGGGTCTTGTGGTGATGACAGACGTTGTAAGCCTGAACCATAGACAGACTGGAGGCATGTACACCGATGAGGCAGTGGTAGCATTCCAGCCTCTCACAGGCACCTTGGTGGCAGCACTCAATCCGAGGATAGTTCCCAGGTAGGAGAGACCTCCTTCCTCCCGCTGCAATCTGTCCGTTTCTCTGACACCTAACTATTTGTGGTAAAGCTGAGGAATCTCTATTAACAGTTAGTGTGATGCTGGCCATTGCAGGTGGAACAAAACCTTTTTGATAACAGTGATACTGCTTAGTCCATGAAACAGTCTCGAGGGAGCTGGAGCTGTGAGAAGCATCATACAGTTCACAAGGAAATGCTGCTAGGCTTTGGGAAGTGGGAACATTTCAACAACCTTTAGAAAAAGCTCCAGCCAGGTGCTGTGGCATGAGTAGGATTCTGTTTCTGCTCATTTATCCACTTATCTGACAGTTGCAACAATATTCCCCTTGTATTGACATTTAATTGAAACACTACAAATCTGTCAGTGCAGCACTCCCTTGACACTAATCCTCCAACAGTGCGCCGCTCCCTCAGCACTGACCCTCCAACAGTGCGCCGCTCCGTCAGCACTGACCCTCCGACAGTGCAGCACTCCCTTGATACTAATCCTCCAACAGTGTGGCACTCCCTCAGCATTGACCCTCCAACAGTGTGCCGCTCACCCAGCACTGACCCTCTGACAGTGCAGCACTGACCCTCTGACAGTGCGGCATCTCCCTCAGCACAGATTCTCCGACAGTGCGGCGCTCCCTCAGCACTGACCCTCCGACAGTGCGGCGCTCCCTCAGCCCTGACCCTCCGACAGTGCGGCGCTCCCTCAGCCCTGACCTTCCGACAGTGCGGCGCTCCCTCAGCCCTGACCTTCCGACAGTGCGGCACTCCCTCAGCCCTGACCCTCCGACAGTGCAGCACTCCCTCAGCACTGACCCTCCAACAGTGCGGCACTCCCTCGGCACTGACCGTGTGATAACTGCTTTGGTTTTGAGTTGAATTTCCTAGAGTGTGGCTTGAAGGTCTGACTTTCTGGCTGTGGAATTTGGAATGAATAGAGTGTGTCTGGGTCCATTGTGTTGATTGGTGCAGTGGGGATTGGAGATATTCAAATATTCAGATTTGTCCGTCTGGATTCAGAATTGGTTGGCTGACAGAAGGCAGAGAGTGGTTGTCGATGGAAAGTATTCTGCCTGGAGGTCAGTGGTGAGTGGTGTCCCACAGGGCTCTGCTCTTTGTAGTTTTTATAAATGACTTGGATGAGGAGGTTGAGGGGTGGCTTAGTAAATTTGCAGATGACACGAAGGGTGGAGGTGCCGTTGATAGTATCGAGGGTTGTTGCAGGTTGCAGTGCGACATAGACAGGGTGCAGAGCTGGGCTGAGAAATGGCAGATGGAATTCAACCTGGATAAATGTGAAGTGATGCATTTTGGAAGGTCAAACTCGAATGCTGAATATAGGATTAAAGACAGGATTCTTGGCAGTGTGGAAGAACAGAGGGATCTTGGTGTTCGAGTGCATGGATCCCTCAGTGTTGCCACCCAAGTGGATAGGGTTGTTAAGAAAGTATATGGTGTTTTGGCTTTCATTAACAGGGGGATCGAGTTTAAGAGCCGTGAGGTTTTGCTACAGCTCTACAAGTCCCTGGTGAGACCACACTTGGAATATTGTGTCCAGTTCTGGTCGCCGTACTATAGGAAAGATACAGAGGCTTTGGAGAAGGTGCAAAGAAGGTTTACCAGGATGCTGCCTGGACTGGAGGGCTTGTCTTATGAAGAAAGGTTGACTAAGCTCGGATTTTTCTCTCTGGAGAGGAGGAGGAAGAGAGGTGACCTGATCAAGGTATAAAGATAGTGAGTGGCATGGATAGAGTCAGTAGCCAGAGATTTTTCCCCGGGGCAGGATTGACTGGCACGAGGGATCATACTTTTAAGATATTAGGAGGAAGGTCAGAGGTAGACGTCAGCAAACCAATTTTGAATCCAGACAGCCAAATGTGAACGCATGGAACGCATTGCTAGCTGTGGTGGTGGTAGCAGAGTCATTGGGGACATTTAAGCGACTGCTGGACATGCAGATGAAGAGGAGTGAGTTGAGGGGTGCATAGGTTAGGTTATTTTATTTTAGGTTAGGAATAATCCTCGGTACAACATCGTGGGCCGAAGGGCCTGTTCTGTGATATACTTCTCTGTGTTCTATGTTGTATTCATCCTGTAAGTACCCAGGGGATGAGAGTGAAGGTGTCTGAGAGAGATTTCACTATTCATTTCAGTGTTCTCCACTTTGTTGCTCACTGACTGGCTGTGCCCCTCAAACACTTATTTTGGTTTTTTTTCCTGCTCAGAGTTGAGAAGAGGAAAAGAACTTTCTTTCCAGAAACTTGGATCTGGCATTGCCTCAACATCAGGTACGGCCTCTGGGATCCGTTTCTGCAAGCCTGGGTCTCGGAGAGGTTGGCCACGTTTGATGTAGTTGTCCGTCGGGTTCTAATTCACTGTGAAGTTTATTGCTGTGTTGCTTAAAGGCTTTTGCTCATTCTCAGTCCCATGTCCCCTCGCCCCCTCCAAATAACCAGGTCCCATAACAACTAACCCCCTTCCTTTATTCAAAACTGCACACAGGAACTACCTGTGGGCATGAGAAAATGTCAAGGTGCCACCCACTTAATATAACAGGCTGCGAAATCTTCAAGAGGTTGTAGCCAGAGCTGTCTGTGGGGAGGGAAGGGGGAGGCCTCAGCTGTGGCCATTCAGTCCCACAAATCTGGGAGAGCAAAACTTTTCTATTGATCCCAGCCTTCAATCTGAGCACCCCCAGCTGTGTGGGGTCAACAGTTACTAAAACTCACAACCTTCCAAAGGAAGAAATTCCTCTTCATTCTCCAACTTGTCATGGTCACCCACACCACCTCTTCTGTTTGCGACTATTCCATATTCCGCTAATTCTAAGAGCTTTGTGTCTGAAAAATTGTCACCTTGGTCTGCAGAGTTTGAATGAGATTAGCCTTCATTCCAAAGCGCTCTCTCTTTTCAGCAGGATCTTCTTGTTCCTGTCCCACGACCCCTTGCAGTAAAGGCCTACCGAAGAAATTAAATAAAGCAGAAATTCTTCAGTGGCTGCATGTTAACTTGCTGAGTGACATGTTGTTCAGTGCACACCTTTCCCACTGTCTCTCACTCTGTACACTGCTGGCAGCATCCTGTTGTGTCACACTCTGTGTAGCCTTCTGCCCTTCAGTTAGCTGATGTCCCTAAAGGTTTCTTTTTCTGCTTTACAGCAGTGATCTTGGTTTAAAAGCATCTCCTGGCCTATAAACCATTGTAGACATCCCAAGATGAGTAGAGCCTTTGTGGAGATGTTGGTTTTTCTTTTTCTCTGCATCATTCCTGAAGAGCAGCCCAAAGCTCCATGAGGAGGATTAATTGCTGCATCTGTATGTGCTCACTTTGTTGTGTGAAACCTCTTGTAGCTGCATGACAGAGCTGCTGTGAGTTTGTAGATGATGTGAACTGACAGCTGATAGTGAGGGAAGTCGATGACTAACCACTGATTCATTTCCTTTACCTCCCATTGACAGTGACACCACTGGAGAAGCTCGTTTACTTGTCGAGATCCCAGACTCCATCACCACCTGGGTAACTGAGGCAGTCAGTCTGTCCCAGGACAGTGGGCTTGGACTTGCTAAAGCCACGGAGCTCCGCACATTCAAACCTTTCTTTGTGGATTTCACTCTGCCGTATCATGTGATCCGTGGGGAACAAACCAAGATCCCAGTGACTGTTTACAACTACCTTCCGAGCTGTGCCGAGGTACGGGGAGGTCTGCTGTGTGTACGGGGCTTGGCACTGATGGAGAGACCCACGGGGGCGATGCCATAAACCCCCAGGGAACTCAGTGTTGGGCAGATCATTGGGGTTGGGAGTGGTCATAAAGCCCACCTGGTTCACTCCTGTCGTTCAGGGAAGGTAACTTACTTGCCCTGGCCTATGTGACTCCAGACTCTCAGCATTGGGGTTGACCCATAACTGCCCTCTGGGTAATTAGGGATGGGCAGTAAATTCTGGTCCAGCCAGTGATTCACTGAATGAATGAGAGAACAAGAATCACTTTCTCACCCAAAAGGGAGTGGAAATCCAGAACAATTTCTGTCTTTTCACCTGAACCAAATAATGCAGCTGGGAGCTGTCCATACTCAGGTTGGTGGGTTTTAATTTTAGGTAAAGGGATTCGGGGAAAGGAGTAAAGATGGGGAAATGAATTTGAAGACATGGTCAGCCATGATTCGCTAGATTAGGCTCAACAGGCCGAGTGGCACCTGCCCCTTCCTGGATGGGTGGAGTTTGCAACGAGCTGGCTCTGTCTGTGGATGCTCTTGATGGTGTTGATGATTATCCCCATCCTGACCCCTACCAGGTTCATGTGAAGATCACTGTTCCTAAAGGAATCAAATTCATCGGTCACCAGGGGAAACGGCACCTGACCAGGAAGATCTGCATCAGCTCCGAGGAAACGAAACTGACCTCCATCGTCCTGTCGTTCAGTGAACTGGGCCCTGCCAATATCACAGGTGAGGGCTAACGACCAATCCACGCCTCCCCACCCCCTGCCTCGCCCAGCCCACCCTGCAGATACCTTCTGGGGAAATGGGGCAATTGGCAGTGGGGTGGGGGTTCAAGTGGGGGTGCTGGGGTGAGCGTGAGGTCAGGGGTCAGGGATGAGTACGATTCTGGGTGAGTGTGAGGTTGTGGGGTCAGAGGTGAATGTGGGGTTGGGGATGAGATCAGGGTGGAGGATGGTAAATGGATGTGGTGGTGGGGTCAGGAGTAGTGGGGAATGATGTCTCCGGTGTCCCCCTGCCGGGATACCAGGGCTAACACACTCTTCAGCAACGGGAGTAGATCTCAACATAGGCTGCCCACCAGACATCAACTTCCCAGAGCTTCTGTCTCTTTGACAGTCAGATGTAGAAAGGATATTTGCACTGATGTAAGAATTTAAAGCTGGATGACAAAGACAATAATTAGTAAATCTGATTGGGAATTCAAGAGAAACTTCTGACCTTAGACAAGTTTGAGAATATGGAATTTTCTCCAACAGGGAGTGGTCAAGATAAAGCACATAAAGAATGCAGATACATTTAAGGAGAAGCTTCATAAACTGAGGGGAGAGAAATGTGGAGCAGAAACCATCAGCTGGCAATGGCAGGGCTCAGTGTCATCATTGTGTTCTGTATGAGACTGTGTCAGAACACATTCACACGGCTGTCACTTCATGTTTACAGCCAAAGCGTTTGCTTACAGTGAGAGCAGCTGCTGTGAGGGAGGGCTACACAGCCTGAAGAACAGCAAGTACCTGGAGGAGAGCTACACAGACAGGAGGAGCCCAGCTGGGATGGACTATGTGAAGAGACAAGTGCTGGTGGAGGTGACAACATATTTAATGTTCAGCCAGTAATTACAGTGAGAGTTGTCACTGTTTTCACAAAGCCAGGAGTGTTTGATTGTCCAGTGTATTGCAGAGGTCTCTGTTGCTAACATGCTTGGTCCCTTTAAAATGGGACTTTGCTGCTGTGAATAGAAATGTTTTAAGATGCAAGAGAATTTATGCTCATTATAGAGCCTTAGAGCTGTACAGAATGGAAACAGACCTTTTGGTCCAACTCCTCCATACTAACCAAATATTCGAAACTAATCTAGTCCCATTTGCCAGCATTTTACCGATATCCCCCTAAACCCTTCCTATTCACATACCCGTCCAGATGCCTTTTAAATGTTGCAATTGTACCAGCTTCCACCACTTCCTCTGGCAGCTCATTCCATACATGCACCATCATCTGTGTGGAAAAAGTTGCCCCTTAGATCCCTTTTAAATCTTTCCCCCTCACCTTATACCTCTGCTCTCTAATTTTGGACTTTCCTATCCTGGTAGAATGACTTTAGCTATTTACCCTGTCCACGCCCCCTGTGATTTTATAAAATATTCCCGTAAAACATCAGAAAATAAATGACTTTGGTTGTGCTACTAATGTGAAGAGTGAATTGGTGCCAAAGGACTTGGTGATGTGGCTTCATGCAATGTTCCTTCTTTGTCCTCTCTTACTTTTTCTTTGTTCCTCAGCCTGAAGGATTGCCCAGGGAGTACACCTACAGCGTCTTCTTCTGTCCCAATGGTATGTAAACAGTGTGCAATTGATGAGCAGAGAGGGGTTGGGGTGCACAATGCAGCTGCTAAAAACTAGTGACCACAACCATTGTTCTGATTGCTGACACACACACACACACACACCCATTGTCTATTGCTGTTTTGAATTATTATTTTACAATATTCTCTGTTTGTGTTAATTACTTTTATGCCCTGAAGCATTTTAGTTGCTAAGTGTAAATGGACATTGAACCCAGAAACCAAGATCTTCATTTCTGTAGCGCCCTTTCATGGCTGTGGGACAACCCAAAGTACTCCACAGCCAATGAGATATATTTGGATTATGATTTGGAGATGCCGGTGTTGGACTGGGGTGGACAAAGCTAAAAATCACACAACACCAGGTTATAGTCCAACAGGTTTAATTGGAAGCACTAGCTTTCAGAGCGCCACTACCACCTGATGAAGGAGCAGCGCTCCAAAAGCTGGTGTGCTTCCAATTAAATCTGTTGGACTATAACCTGGTGTTGTGTGATTTATATTTGGATCCCACAAAGAACATGAGGTGGGACATAGCTGGTCTGTGGTATTGGCTGAGGGACAAGTCACAGCTGTCTGTTTTTCAGTTTACCTCACACATTCTGTGTTTGTCAGGATAGTGTGTGTGTGAGAGAGAGAGAGAGAAAAACAGAGAGAGGGGGATGGAATCAAAGTGGCATGGTGCTCAGTGGTTAGCACTGCTGCCTCACAGCGCCAGGGACTCTGGTTCGACTCCAGCCTCGGGTGACTGTCCGTGTGAAGTTTGCACATTCTCCATGTCTGTGTGGGTTTCCTCCCACAGTCCAAAGATGTGCAGGTTAGGGTGGATTGGCAGTGTGAACTTCCTGATGAAGGGCTCTGGCCTGAAACTTCAATTTTCCTCCTCCTCGGATGCTGCCTGACCTGCTGTGCTTTTCCAGCACCACTCTTATCTAGACTCTGATCTCCGCATCTACAGTCCTCATTTTTGCCTGTCAGTGTTAAATTGCCCATAGTGTTCAGCAATGTGTAGGTGTGGTGCATTAGTCAGGGTAAATGTAGGATAATAGGGGATGGGAATGAGTCTGGGTTTGTTCCTGTTTGGAGGGTTGGTGTGGACCTGTTCAGCCGAAGGGCCTGTTTCCACACTGTAGGGATTCTATGGATTCAGTATCCCAAGCTGAGACTGGGAAATAAACCGGCTGTGGTCCCAGCTTCTGATCAGCATCCACTGGGGATTGGTCTGTCTCCAGTGGGGACTGATGCTTGAATCCTTACAGACTCGATAGAGCTGCCTGGAGCGCATTGGGTCATCGTGGGACCCCACAGGGATGGGTTTGTTCTCTGGATCTGAAATTCCCTCTCAACTCCTTGACCTTTGCTGCTGAGGCCTGCCTGTTTTGATCAAACTTTAGACCCCTCCTCTCTGCGATTCCTTGAGATGCTGTTCTCCATTAAGGATGATCATTATGTCAAATTTGTAGTGACAGGGCAGTGACACCAACTGGTCCATGTTGGTGTTTCTGTTCCCACCCTGTCACCATATCCGATTCTTTTGCATCATATATTTATCTAGCTTCTCCATTAATACATTGTTACTATTCATACCTTCTCCTTTTGGCTCATTGGCTGGATGGCCGGTGTGGATCAGGTTGGGGTGGGGCTGTTTGGGAGCAGCCTCTCAGTGCTCTGGCCATGATGGCAGTCTGGTTGCTGGGAGTGGGTGTTCAGGCAGAAACCTGAAGAAGAAGAATAAATCCAAATCATTCTTCAGTCACAATTCAGTCATGATAAAATAGTCTTTGCATTAAGTTAGTGTTCCCTTCGGTTGTCTGAATTTTGCACCATCATGGGAATGTCCAACATAACCAATCAGCCAGTAAGATGCTTGTCATTGTACCCATTGAGCCAACTCCTTCACTTATTAATCTGTGTGGCCTTTACTTCCCTGTCTGTCACCTGTAACTCGCGACTCACTTAGTGATCAAACATCTGCCTAAAATCTGGTTAATGACCATCAGTAGAAATTCCTCCTCATCTCCATCTTAAAAGAGAGACCTATTCTGAAACTGTGCCTTGTACTGTAGGATCCTCCATAAGGGGGAACAGCATCTCAACATCTAGCCTTTCAGCTTCTCCCCACTCTTCAGAATCTTGTGTTCCAATAATCTGCAGAGAGCAGTCTCTCTCCCTCACTGTGCTACAGTGGTCTACACAAGCTGTGGGAATCTCCAGCATGTTGGCCAGTTGCAGGGCCAGGGGGTCCCCTTTGGCTCAGGAAGTTTGCACCATCTACTGAGGAACTGAAGCTCTTCCCAGGCTGTGAAACCTGGGACCAGATTGGAAGGTTAATTTACCAGCTAGCCTAAGGGTGCTGGTCTGTGATTCAGATTCTTATTATTCAGAATTTAGAGTCTCTTAGACCAGATCAAGACTATTCAGCCCGCTGACATCATAGACCATATGGTATAGGAGCAGAATTAGGGCATTTGAGACATCGCCTGTGCTCAATCATGGCCGGTATGTTTCTCAACCTCGTTCTCCTGTCTTCTCCCTGTGACCCTTGACCCCCTTATTAATCAAGAACTTATCTATCTCTGTCTTAAATATTAATGACCTGGCCTCCACAGCTCTCTGCAGCAATGAGTTCCACAGATTCCCCACCCTCTGGCTGAAGAAAGTCCTCCTGATCTCAGTTCTAAAGGATTGTCCCTTCACTCTGAGGCTATAACTTCGGGTCCTAGTCTCTCCAACTATTGGAAACATCTCCATGTTCACTCTATCCAGACCTCTCAGTATTTTGTCAGTTTCAATTAGATTCCCCTCATCCCAGAGTCGTCAACCAGTCCTGTGACAAGCCCTTCATCCCCAGGGTCATTCTTGTCAACCTCCTTTAGACCCCCTCCAACATCAGTATGTCCTTCCCAAAACTGCTCACAATGTTCCAAACATGGTCTGACCAGAGCTGTATACAGCCTCAGCAGTACATCTCTATTCTTGTATTCTAGCAATCGCATTTACCTTCCTAACTGCCAACTGAACCTGCACATTAACCTTAAGAGAATCCTGAATTAGGACTCCCAAGTGCCTTTATGCTTCAAATTTCCAAAGCTGTTACCTGTTTAGAAAATAGTCTGTGCCTCTATTCTTCCTACCAAAGAGCATAACCTCCCACTTTTCCACTTCTTTGCCCACACTCCTCGCCTGTCCAAATCTTTCTTTAACCTCCCTGTTTCTTCAACACTTCCTGTCCCTGCACCACAAACATAGCAACAATACCTTCAGTTCCTTCATCAAAATATGAATGTATAATGTGATTAGTTGTGGTCCCAACACTAACTCCTGTGGTCCTCCACTAGTCACCAGCTGCCATCCTGAAAAAGGTCCCTTTATCCCCTCTCTCTGTCTCCTATCAGTCAGCCAAACCCCAACAGTGCCAGGACTCTGCCCCTAACACCATGGGCTTATCTTATTTCGCATTCTCCCATGTGACACCAAAGGCCTTCTGGAAATCCAAATGGATTCCATCCAGTGGCTCTCTTTTATCTAATTTGCTTTTTACCTCCTCAAAGAATTCTAACAGATTTCTGACAGATCTTGCCTTTGGTGGCTTTTTGAAAGAGCTGTTCAGTTAGTCCCATTCGCACATCTTTAGCCCCACTCCTTGCAAATCTTTCCCTTTCATTTAGTTCCTCGATTCCCTTTTGAAAGTTCCTGCTAACCCCCCCCCCCCCCAACATTCCTAATCACAACAACATTGTGTTTTAAAAAAAAAACTCCTCATAATCTTTGGGCTGTTTTGACAATTACCTTCAATCTGTCCTCCTCTGGTCACTGACCCACCAGCTGCTGGTAACCAATCTTCTTGTTTCATCATTGAAAGTTGTCCTGTGATTTTGAACGGATTGATTAAACCTCGCTTTTACCTTCTCGGCTGTTAAGGGAACACTCTGTGTCTCTGGTCTTTCTATAGAACTAGAATTCCTCCTCATTATTTGGGTAAATCCACTTTCACTCTCTCCATCCTTCCCAAAATGTGGTGCCCAGAACTGGCCACAGTTACTCTGTTTGTCTTCTCAGAAAAGATTCACATTTCCACTCCGAACAAGTATGAGTACCAGTACATTCAGAAACCAGCCAAGAAGGTACACTTTGACGTAGCTGTGAAGGCACATAATGATGCTCACTTTGCCTTGTCGACGGGACCTCGTGACACAGCAGAAATGATTGAGATTGTGATCGGAGGACGGCAGAACACAAAGACGTGGATTGCGGTGAGCAAGATGGGTGAGCCGGTGGTCAGTGCAAACACGCCTCAGATCCTGTCCTGGGATGAATTCCGAAACTTCTGGATTTCCTGGAAGACTGGCATTGTCCAGGTGAGTGAGATAAAATACAAGAGACCCTTGAACCTTGCTGACCTCTGCAATGCTCCTTTACCTTTTAGCAGACTGTCTGCTCCCTCTGTATTAAAACTCCACTTGTTCCTGAGGACTCGTGATGAAATTTGTTAAAAAAAGTTGAATTTGTTGACATTGGTTGGTCATTTGTTGACATTGTGCTGTCTGGAGGTGTTCAGGTTAAATCCTGTTCAGGCTGTCTGAAGGTATCTTTCCTCCTCGTGTCTGAAGGTATCTCTCCTCCTCGTGTGTCTGAAGGTATCTCTCCTCCTCCTCGTGTCTGAAGGTATCTCTCCTCGTGTGTCTGAAGGTATCTCTCCTCTTCATGTGTCTGAAGGTATCTCCTCCTTGTGTCTGAAGGTATCTCTCCTTGTGTCTGAAGGTATCTCTCCTCCTTGTGTGTCATTCCCAGGTGGGGCACGGTTTAAAACCATCAAACCAGTCCCTGATTGTGGAGTGGGCGGTCACCAGACTCCTTGAGATCAATTACATCGGCTTTTCAACTGGATGGGGCTCAGTGGGAGAATTCAAAATCTGGAGGAAAGAGGAATCGGATGAAAACCACAACGAAGCCTTCACTCTTGGAGTGCCTCACAATGTCGTCCCTGGGTCTGAGAGAGCGACTGCATCCATGATAGGTACAGGAACACAGCGCAGGCTAAACTCACCTTGGCCTTTGGGCACTTGTCAAATGGGACTGAATACAGGTCACAAAATAAACTGCCCTGACATTTACTGAAGGACGATTAATAATGAAGCTAGGCAGGTTTGGGGGTTAGTGTGTGTCTATTACAGCTGTCTTGTTGATGTATGCTCTGAGGTCCCTGGCTCTCATGACACAGGGTCAGTGCCTGAGCGAGTGGTGGTGGTCACAACAAGATAGGTGATGGCTGTCTGGCCATTTTTCCAAAAGATAACTTTATTTCTACAAAATCTGTAAACTTGCATTCCATTGTCATTTCAATTGGATGTTATCAAAAGTTTAATACAAGTAATGATTTTCCAAACAACACATGACACTCAGTACAGTTGCAATTATATGATACTTGCAGTATACATGATAAAGGTACACCCCAAGGCTTTGACACTGTTTCCAATTCCCCCAAATACTACAGCAGGGGGGGACCTGAAACAGTGACTTTTCTCTAATATAGCCTTCACAGTAGCTGGCCCAGGCTTTGGTCTGTATCTCAGCAGGTTACTCCAGGCACCAAATAGCTTTCTACCTTTTCAAGGCTTTCCTTGAAGGCTGCTTTCTAATTCTTGGGGACTACTGTTGGATTTTCAGGAGCTGGATTTTTATTCTCACTAATTTGTCACATCGTTACAATAATCCAAAAATGTACAGATTAGGTGAATTGGCCATGCTAAATTGCCTGTAGTGTTAGGTGAAGGAGTAAATGTAGGGGAAATGGGTCTGGATGGGTTACGCTTCAGCGGGATGGTGTGGACTTGTTGGGCTGAAGGGCCTGTTTCCGCACTGTAAGTAATCTTTTTTAAATAAAAATTTCTGTATCTGTCCAGTCATATGGGATAATTGGCTTCACACAGAGGAGAATTCTTTATTATCTTCACTTTTCAGCCCCTTCACTAAATTTAAGATCACAACATGCAAGGGAAGAATTGATTTCCTCAACACCACATTACTTAACCTGGTACAAAATAACAGCACAAGTTAGGAACAAAAGATTCAGTTTTAAACTAACTAAGACACATCAACACATCAAAAGCCATCATAAGGAACACCTCTTTGACAAACTGGTGGGGTCACTGTAAATGCATTAATATCACATATTTGCAAATCTGAAAGATTAACCAAGTATTTGCAACTGTTTTACTGCATCTCAATTTCAGATGTAAATTTAACAATTGGCATAATGTTCTTTATATATCTATCATATACTACATGCTATTATCATTGCATTTCTCCCTATACAGTAACTCCTGAACATAGGCAGCATTAAAGAAAGCTTCAACATTCATGCACAAACAATAAATATGAGGTGTTGGAGAGAGACAGGGAAAAGCAGAGTTAATGTTTCAAATCGAGTATGATCTTATTTGGAACTCTCTCTCACTCTCTCTCTGTCTTCACAGATGCTGCCACCCTACTGAATTTCTCCAGCATTTTCTGTTTGTTTCAGATTTCCAGCACCCACAGCATTTTTGATTTAATTGCTTAGAAGATTTTAGTCACTCGAACAAGATCGCAAGATCCCAATGCTTGTGTTATCCGGCATTCGATTATCCGGAATTTGATTAACCCAACAAAATACTCCCCGCTGGTGACCTTCAGATAATCGAGGGTCCTCTGTATTCTACTTTGACAAATTCAAATCCGTTTTCTGTCTTGTGCAGCTTGCTGTTCCCCACTCTCACATGCAGCCTTTACCTTAAACCGAGCCCCACACTCCAACCTCCTCTCACCCCTTTGGAGCCTCTCCCAACATTATAGCTACGGGGTCCCCCTCTCTCTCCTGAAGGGTCTGACTCTCCCTGGGAATGGGGTCCCCTTTTTCTCCTGAAAGGGTTGACTCTCCCTGGGGTGCAGGGTCCCCCTCTCTCTCCTGAAGGGTCTGACTCTCCTTGGGGTGCAGGGTCCCCCTCTCTCTCCTGAAGAGTCTGACTCTCTCTGGGGTATGGGGTCCCCCTCTCTCTCCTGAAGGGTCTGACTCTCCCTGGGGTGCAGGGTCCCCCTCTCTCTCCTGAGGAGTCTGTCTCTCTCTGGGGTATGGGGTCCCCCTCTCTCTCCTGAAGGTGCTGACTCTCTCTGGGATACAGGGTCTCCCCCTCTCTCTCCTGAAGGGGCTGACTCTCCCTGGAGTACAGGGTCTCTCCCTCTCTCTCTCCTGAAGGTGCTGACTCTCCCTGGGGTACAGGGTCTCCCCCTCTCTCTCCTGAAGGTGCTGACTCTCCCTGGGGTACAGGGTCTCCCCCTCTCTCTCCTGAAGGGGCTGACTCTCCCTGGGGTTGATCTGCCCAGTCTGATTCCTTTTAAGGGGACAGGGATTGTTTGCAGATACCTCAATTACTGCAGGTGTCATAACTGTGACCCATCCTGAGCCCACACCGTGTCCATGGATGAAGAGGAGGAGATCCTGGCTAACATCCCAGGCTCCTGGTCAGGGAGATGGAGGCTGAGGTTACAATGGGGCCACAGTCTCCAGGTTTTCAGTAAATGAGAATGTGTGCCTCCTGCCCGTGCCCCTTCAAACCCCATGGTCCGGACTGTGGGGTCTGAAAGGCTCATGGAGTGTGTTGCATCTACATGCTAATGGCTCTAAGTGCTGCTGATGGATCCACGCTCTCAGTTTGGCTTTCATCCCTCCATCCAGGAGGCAGGTGGGAAAACTGCAAATACCCTCATCTAAAGAGGAATGAGGGAAATCAGACTGGACCCTTGTTTTTGATCATTGTCCTGTGACACGCATAGATAATGAATGGTTTGTCTCTGTGCATGTTCACGTGGGTCTGTCCCTGTGTGTACGTGTGTCTGTGTCCCTCTGTGTACTTGTCCCTCTGTGTATGCATGTCTGTGTCCCTGTGTGTACATTTGTCTGTGTCCCTCTGTGTACGTCGCTCTGTGTATTCGTGTCTATGTCCCTCTGTGTACGTACCCCTCTGTGTATGTGTGTCTGTGTCCCTGTGTGTACGCGTCCCTCTGTGTACACATGCCTGTGTCCCTCTGTGTATGCGTCCCTCTGTATATGCGTGTCTGTGTCCCTGTGTGTATGCGTGTCCCTGTGTGCCTGTACACGTATGTAATTGTGTGTGTCTGACTATGGTGTACCTTGCTGTGTTTTTTAGGTGATGTGATGGGTCCAACACTGAATAATCTGGACACCTTGCTCCGCCTCCCCTTTGGGTGTGGGGAGCAGAACATGATCCATTTTGCTCCGAATGTCTTTGTGCTAAAATACTTGCAGAAGACAAAGCAGCTATTCCCGGAGGTGGAGAGTGAGGCTACGGATTACCTGCTGCAAGGTGAGTCCCTGCAGTAACAACATCTCAGAAATCTTGGTCATCAGACCCACCAAGGGAGAGGGGGCAGGGGGGATGTGGAGCCCACTGACCCTGAGATGGAATGGCCAGCCATTAGCTGCTCTCCCACAGCAGAGGTATCCAGTTCTCCGTGCATGGTACATAGGTTTACAGCTATGTTCATTTCCACCCTGTACCACTGGGAGACTCTGGGAAATGTAAAGCTGTTCCCTTTTGTTCTCGATATTGGTTATCCATCCAAAACAACCAAGGGTGACTGCTACAGATCGCTGCCTCGTAGGTTTGATACAATTGTGGGTCGTGCTCGACCAGGTCAGAGGGCATTTAAGAGTTAGCTACACTGGTGTGGGACTGGAGCCTAAGTAGATGTGGCAGACTCCCTTTCCGATAAAGATGCTGATTAACCTGATAAGATTGTTAATGATGATCTGGACCAGCTTTTTAGTTCCAAGTTTCCAAAACGGACTTTGAGTTCTCAGGTTGCAGTGGTGAGATTTGGGATATTTTCAAACTCTGTTTCAGTGGCTGGAAGGATGGTGTTGAATTATCACGGATCATCACAGTTATTGAGTCATACAGCACAGAAACAGACCCTTTGGTCTAACCAGTCCATGCTGACCATGTTCCCAAACTAAACTAGTCCCATTTGCCTGCGCTTGGCCCATATCCCTCCAAACATCTCTGATTCATGTGCTTCTCCAAATGCCTTTTAAATGTTGTAACTGTACCCCATATCCACCACTTTCTCTGGAGGTTTCAGTGCACATCTGAACCACTCTGTGTAAAAATACCCCATATGTCTTTTTTTCAATCTCCGTCCTCTCACTTTATAAATACCCCCTCCATCCCTGGACAGAAGACGAGCTAACTTCTGACTGCAGAACTGTCCAACTGAAACCCTGAGGCTTCAGTGGAGCTGGTCTCAGTGTTAACTTGACTCTGGTCACTCACTTATTGTGACTGGACAGGAACAGGCCATTCTCCCCATCATGCTTATGCTGCCTCTTTGAAAGTGCCACTCAATAAGCCTGCAACCCCCTCCATCCCAGCCTGATATAAATATGTTATCGTCCAATGTTTCTCCAAATCCCATATGAAAAGTTCATCTTGAAACTGCTTCCCCTGCCCTTTCAGACAGTACCTCCCACTTCACAGTCCCTTGTCATAAACATTAACTCCTCCTCTGCACCTCGGCGTCTTTTGTCACTTTCCCTAATTCTGTCCCCTTTCCTTGCTCTGTCCCTGGAAACAGTTTCTCCTGACTCCATTTGCTCCATTTATAATTTTCGCACCTCTGTTCATTAATCCTTAATTTCTCTCTGCTCCAAGGAGAATATTCCCAGCTGTTCCAATCTTTCTATGAAACTCAAACCGCTTGCCTTCTGAAATATTCCAGTGAATATCCTTTCTGTTGCTCTTTAGTTTTGTTTATCGTTCCAAGTGAAAGTTGGAGATGATTGAAAGTGAAACTCTGGACAGATTTTCCTCTGAATTTTCTGACCTGCAGGATATCAACGCCAGCTGACATACAAGAGGGAGGATGGATCGTACAGTGCATTTGGTGAGAGGGATTCTTCTGGGAGCATGTGGTGCGTGCATTTATTCAGTCTCTATGAATACGAGAGGGTGAGATTACAATGGGGGAGAATTCGCATTCCCTCTTTGCACTGAGAGGATTTGAAAATCGAGCAAGGCATCCCAGGTCAGCAGATCAAGCATCCTGCATCTGTCCCCATCACAAACTCATCTCCCAAAGCCCCCATCCTAGAGACTCTGTTCTCCTACCTCCTTCCTCTGTTCATGTTAAATTCAAGGCAAGGGGAGAACTGAGCAGTGTGGGAGATCCACAGTTTGAGGCCATGGGAGTTTAAGAGTGATACCCAGGGATTAGACAGAAGGTGGGACATTGTGTTTCACAGAGGTCTCTGGATTCATCATTTGCAGAAACATGTTATAGTGTAATGCAATAATATGGAAATTAGGGGCAGAAACATCAAAACCAAGATATAGGCTAGAGTAAATCAAGTGGAGGATTGTGACAAGAATTAAACAACTTGTAAAGAAAGTAACAAATGAATAATTTGCAGAATGAATGTGCCGTTAGCAAATAGATATTAGTCTGGGGAACTGAGCAATAATGCATTTTGAAGGAGGAATCAGAGCCATAATCTCCTTGAGAACTGAGGGGAGGAAAGGGGCAGAGAGACCTGGGATTTCAGAAACACAAATCACTGAAAGAGCCAAGCCAGTGGTGGGAATGATTTCTTCAGGGACAGAATTCCAACGTGGAGAAGTCATGTTAAACTTGTATAGGACTGAAGGCCACCAAGTCACCCTTCAGTTACACGTGCACAATACACAGATCTGATCAGCCAGCTCCGAGCTCGTCCCAAGAGTGAGGAGCCTCCCAGAGACCCCTGTTTACAGAGGAAGCTCGATTATCTGAAAGATACGGGTGGGGAGTATTTAGTTCGGTTAATTGAATTCTGGACAATCTAATGTCGGATAACATTGTTTAGCCGAGAAGTGGGACCTTGCAATCTTGCCGAATAATCCGATATTCGGATAATCGAATGCTGGATAATCGAGGTGACTCTGTATATCTATCAGCCAGGGCTCCCTGATTGGTTGATGTTAACAGCCCCAATCAGGGATCTCCTAGTCAATGAGATCCATCTGCCCTGGTTTCAATCACTACACAGACCATCGTCAGACCACACTCTCTGTCAGACTGGTTGCCACATTATAATAAGCACACTGAAGTATCGCAGCAAAGATTTACAAAGATAATAGCAAACCTGAGAGGTTATAAATATCAGGAAAGGCCGAACAGACTGGGGCTGCATTCTCTGGAAGAGAGGAAATTGTGGAATGACTCGATCAAGATCCTTAAAATGAAAGGTTTTGACTTCTGGGGGAGTCTAACCAAAGGCCAGAACACAGGGCAGTTCTTAATAAATGCAGGGGTACACAGGATAATCTTCTTTGCCCTGAGAGTGGTGGAGAATGTGAAGCTCGTTCAAAAGGTCATGAGAGTGAGGAGCAGAAGTAGGCCATTCGGCCCATCGGATCAGATCCTGCTGTCCATGGAGTGGTTGGGATGAATAGTGTCAATACAAGGTGAAGCTGGGAAAACACATCAGGGAGAAGGCAATAGAACGATCATGAAGCCCCAAGTTCTGAGTCTCTCCCCAAACCTCTCCATCTCTTGCCTCTCGCAAGATGATTCTTAACACCCCCCTGTTTGAGTGCGCCTTTGGTCACCTGTCCGTAATATCTCCCTTTGTGGCTCGGTGTGACATGAATTTTGATTCTGACCTTGTGAAGCACTTTATGCTTCTCATTATCTTAAATGTGCTACAGAAATATAAGTTGGTGGTGAAGTGAGAAGGAATGGGAGGAGGCTTGTGTGGAGCAGATCTCTGGGGGAAGTGGGGGAAGACTGCGGGACATCAAGTGGGAGAGAGTATGGGCAATGACGGAAGAGAGTGGAGGAACCGGGTGGTGGAGAGAGTCTCAGGGTGGGATAGAAGAACTTGAGATAAAAGATTTGACAGGACAAGAGGAATTATGGGAAAGAGTTCAGAGAGAGAACTCCATGCAGAGAGCGAGAGAAGGAGAGCTCCGCAGAGAGAGAGAGAGAGAGAGCAAGAAGAGAACTCCGCAGAGGGAGAGAGAAGGAGAACTCTGCAGAGAGAAAGAGAGGAGAACTCCGCATGAAGGCGAGAAAGAGAGAATGAGAAGCGATCTCTGCTGAGACAGAGCGAGAGAAGGAGAACTCTGCAGATAGAGAGAGGGGTAAAGAAGGAGAACTCCACAGAGAAAGAGTCATAGAGATGTACAGCACAGAAACAGACCCTTCGGTCCAACCCGTCCATGCCAACCAGATATCCCAACCCAATCTAGTCCCACCAGCCAGCACCCAGCCCATATCCCTCCAAACCCTTCCTATTCACATACCCATCCAAATGCCTCTTAAATGTCGCAATTATACCAGCTTCCACCACATCCTCTGGCAGCACATTCCATACATGTGCCACGCGTGAAAAAGTTGCCCCTTAGGTTTCTTTTATATCTTTCCCCTCTCTCCCTAAACCTATGCCCTCTAGTTCTGGACTCCCCAACCCCAGGGAAAAGATTTTGTCTATTTATCCTATCCATGCCCCTCATGATTTTATAAACCTCTATAAGGTCACCCCTCAGCCTCCGACGCTCCAGGGAAAACAGCCCCAGTCTGTTCAACCTCTCCCTATTGCTCAAATCCTCCAATCCTGGCAACATCCTTTTCTGAACCCTTTCAAGTTTCACAACATCCTTCTGATAGGAAGGAGACCAGAATTGCACACAATATTCCAACAGTGGCCTAACCAATGTTCTTACAGCCGCAACATGACCTCCCAACTCCTGTACTCAATACTCTGACCAATAAAGGAAAGCATACCAAACGTGAGAGAGAGAGCGAGAGGAGACCTCCGCAAAGAGAGAGAGGGAGGGAAAAGGGAGAACTACACAGAGAGAGTGAGTGAGAGAACAAGAGAAGGAGAACTCTGCAGAGAGAGAGAGAAGGAGAACTCTGCAGAGAGAGAGAGAAGGAGAACTCTGCAGAGAGAGAGAGAGAAGGAGAACTCTGCAGAGAGAGAGAGAGAAGGAGAACTCTGAGAGAGAGAGAGAGAGAAGGAGAACTCTGCAGAGAGAGAGAGAGAGAAGGAGAACTCTGCAGAGAGAGAGAGAGAAGGAGAACTCTGCAGAGAGAGAGAGAGAAGGAGAACTCTGCAGAGAGAGAGAGAGAAGGAGAACTCTGAGAGAGAGAGAGAGAGAAGGAGAACTCTGCAGAGAGAGAGAGAAGGAGAACTCTGCAGAGAGAGAGAGAAGGAGAACTCTGCAGAGAGAGAGAGAAGGAGAGCTCCGCAGAGAGAGAGAGAAGGAGAGCTCCGCAGAGAGAGAGAGAAGGAGAGCTCCGCAGAGAGAGAGAGAAGGAGAGCTCCGCAGAGAGAGAGAGAAGGAGAGCTCCGCAGAGAGAGAGAGAAGGAGAGCTCCGCAGAGAGAGAGAGAAGGAGAGCTCCGCAGAGAGAGAAGGAGAACTCTGCAGAGAGAGGGAGAGAAGGAGAGCTCTGCAACGAGAGAGAGAAGGAGAGCTCTGCAGAGAGAGAGAGAGAGAAGGAGAGCTCTGCAGAGAGAGAGAGAGAGAAGGAGAGCTCTGCAAAGAGAGGGAGAGAAGGAGAGCTCTGCAGAGAGAGAGAGAGAGAAGGAGAGCTCTGCAGGGAGAGGGAGAGAAGGAGAGCTCTGCAGAGAGAGAGGGAGGGAGAGAGAGAAGGAGAACTCTGCAGGGAGAGGGAACATAGAAAAGTACAGCACAGAACAGGCCCTTTGGCTCACGGTGTTGTGCTGAGGTTTCATCCTAATGTAAAATATAGTAACTTAACCTCTTCACCCCTCAACTCACTGCTATCCATCTGCATGTTCAGCAGTCGCTTAAATGGCCCCCATGACTCTGCTTCCACCACCACCGCTGGCAACACATTCCATGCATTCACAACTCTCTGTGTAAAGAACCTACCTCTGACGTCTCCTTTATACCTTTCTCCTCATATCTTCAAACTCTGACTCCTCGTACCAGTCAATCCTGCCCTGGGGAAAAGTCTCTGGCTATTAACTCTATCTGTTCCTCTCATTATCTTGTATACCTTGATCAGGTCTTCGCTCTTCCTCCTTCTTTCCAGAGAGAAAAGGACGAGCTTATTCAACCTTTCTTCATAAGACAAGCCCTCCAGTCCAGGCAGCATCCTGGTAAACCTTCTTTGCACCCTCTCCAAAGCCTCTGTATCTTTCCTATCGTAGGGCGACAATATTCCAAGTGTGGTCTCACCAGGGACTTGTAGAGCTGTAGCAAAATCTCGCAGCTCTTAAACTCGATCCCCCTGTTAATGAAAGCCAAAACACCATATGCTTTCTTAACAACCCTATCCTCTTGGGTGGCAACTTTGAGGGATCTATGCACTTGCACACCCAGATCCCTCTGTTCCTCCACACTGCCAAGAATCCTGTCTCTAATCCTATATTCAGCATTCGATTTCGACCTTCCAAAATGTATCACTTCACATTAATTCTGGCCATTTCTCAGCCCAGCTCTGCATCCTGTCTATGTAACACTGCAGCCTGCAGTAGCCCTTTATACTATCAACGATACCTCCAACCTCTGTGTCATCTGCAAATTTACTAACCCACCCCTCAACCTCCTCATCCAAGTCATTTATAAAAACCACGAAGAACAGAGACCCAAGAACAGAGCCCTGCGGGACCCCACTCAACATTGACCTCCAGGCAGGATACTTTCCATCGACAACCACTCTCTGCCTTCTGTCAGCCAACCAATTCTGAATCCAGATAGCCAAATGTCCCTGTATCCCATATTCCCTGACTTTATGAATGAGCCAACCATGGGGATCCCTATCAACTGCCTTGCTGAAGTCCAGGCACACCATATCCACTGCTCGACCTTTGTTAACCTGTCTTGTCACCTCCTCAAAGAACTCAATAAGATTGGTGAGGCATGACCTGCCCCTCACAAAGCCATGTTGACTGCATTTAATCTCACTATGCTTTGCCAAATAGTCATAAATCCTATTCCTCAGAATCCTTTCCAAAACTTTGCTGACTACAGACGTAAGACTGACTGGTCTGTAATTGCCAGGAATTTCCCTATTACCCTTCTTGAAAAGAGGAACAACATTCACCTCCTTCCAATCCTCCGGTATGACTCCTATGAAGAGTGAGAAGGCAAAGATCTTCGCCAGCCACTTAGCAACCTCCCGGAGCAGGCTAGGATAAATCTGGTCTGGCCCTGGGGACGTATTAATCTTAATGTTTTCCAAAACTCCAGCACATCAACTTCATCAATCTCTATCTGGTCAAGATTGTATCCCAGCTCCTCAAAGTTCTCATTCACAACAAGTTCCCTTTCCTTGGTGAAAACCGAAGCAAAAAACTCATTTAGGGTTTCCCCTATCTGCTCAGACTCCACGCTATCCCTGATTGGCCCAACCTTCTCCCTGATCATTCTCTTATTCCTCATGTATGAGTAAAATGCCTTTGGGTTCTCCCTAAACCTTCTTGCCAAGCCTTTTTCATGCCTCCTCCTGGCTCTCCTCAGTCTGTTTCTGAGCTCCTTTCTAGCAAACCTGTAATCTTTAAAGCTATATTGGATTCTTGCTTTATCTACCTTATGTAAGCTGCCTTCTTCCTTTTGATGAGAAGTTCCTCTGTTCTTGTCATCCAAGGTTCCTTAATCTTACCCCTTCTTACCGGTCTCAGAGGAACAAATTTGTGCATCACTCGCAACAACTGCTCCTTAAACAGTCTTCACATGTCTGCTGTGCCCTTTCTGTGGAACAATTGCTTCCAGTCTGTACTTCCGAACTCCTGTCTGATAGTGTCATGATTTCCTTTTCCCCAATTAAATATCTTCCCTCGGTAACAGCTCCTTTCCCTCTCTAAGACTATGGTAAATATGAAGCAGTTATGATCACTGTCACCAAAGTGCTCTCTCACCGCGAGATCTGACACCTGTCCTGGCTCGTTGCCGAGCACCAAATCCAAAATGGCCTCTCCCCTCGTCGGTCTGTCTACACACTGAGTAAGGAAACCCTCCTGAACACACCTGACAAGAACAGCTCCATCCAAACCATCTGCACTTAGGAGGTTCCAGTCGATGTTGGGAAAGTTGAAATCACTCACAACAACAACCCTGCTACATCTGCATTTTTCCAAAATCTGCCCGCCTATGAGATCTTCAATCTCTCTACTGCTACTAGGTGGCCTGTAGAAAACCCCCAATGTGGTGGCTGTCCCCTTGCTGTTCCTAACTTCCACCCATACTGACTCAGTCGACAAACCTTCCTCAACAACCTCTGTTTCTGTAGCTGTGATGCACTCTCTGATTAGCAATGCTACACCCCTCCTCTTTTTCCACTCTCCCTATTCTTTTTAAACTTTCTAAACTCTGGAGCATCAAGCAACCATTCCTGCCCCTGTGAAACCCACGTCTCCGTTATGGTCACAATGCCATAGCCCCAAGTACTAATCCATGCTCTAAGTTTGTTGCTCTTATTTCGGACACGACTTGTGTTAAAGCAGACAAACTTTAACCGACCCCTTTGTTTTATTGCGTGAGAAACCTTCCTGACAGATTCAATACATCCTGTCACTTCCCCATCTGCAATTGTCCCCCTCTCAGACATGTGGTTCTGTTTCCCACCCCGCTGCCAAACTAGAAAAGGAGAACTCCGCAGAGAGAGAGAGAGAGAGAAGGGAGAACTCCGCAGAGAGAGAGAGAGAGAAGGGAGAACTCCGCAGAGAGAGAGAAGGAGATCTCCGCAGAGAGAGAGAAGGAGAACTACAAAGAGAGAGATAGGGAGAGAGAAGGAGATCTCCGCAGAGAGAGAGAACGGAAAACTCTGCAGAGAGGGAAGGGAGAACTCCGCAGAGAGAGAGAGAGAGGAGAACTCTGCAGGGAGCAAGAGAGAGAGGAGAACTCCGCAGAGAGCGAGAGAAGGAGATCTCCGCAGAGAGAGAGAAGGAGAACTACAAAGAGAGAGATAGGGAGAGAGAAGGAGATCTCCGCAGAGAGAGAGAGAGAGCGAGAGAAGGAGAACTCGTCAGAGAAACACTCTGCAGAGAGAGTGAGTGAGAGAGAAGTAGAAGTCTGCAGAAAGGGAGAGAGAGAGGGGAGAGAGAGAACTCTGCAGAGAAAGAGAGAAGGAAAAAGTTGGGATGGAGAGAGAGAGGAAGAGAATTAGAGCTGCGTGATATTTGTGGATTCTGTTATATTTGCCATGATGTGACCTTTCTGATGAGGTAAACCTTTTGTAATTCTGTCTATAATAGACCATTTGTCCTGTTAATTGCTGTAACCTTTAAAATCAGGGAATGGGTACAACTCATGAGGAAGCTGGTGTTCCTGTGCTTGTGTAACATGGCCTGTACCTCGAGGGGAACAGTTTGGCTCATGTTATCAAGTGGCTTGTGAAGATATTTAAACTGAAATGTCTCCGGTGTGGATGATATCATTGGCCAGTGCCCAAACCCTGCTGAAAACAGAAGTAAAACAGCAAAGTGATTGAACAGATTATAAAACACAAACAGCAAACAGAGTCGTGAGGATCATTCTCAATGCTGGGCCTTACCAACGTGAAGGTCAGCACTCTGTGTATCCTGATGGGCACAGAGTTGCAGCTCCCAAACAGCATGTGTTTCTGGATCACCTCGAAGCCTCTACTTGGAAAAAACGAACAAGCTGTAAATCGTTGGCAGCGGCCCAGTCAGTGTTTTCATTCACAGATTCAATCAGAACCAAAAAAAAAACGAAAACATGAGCAAGGCCAAAATCTGCACAGAAGTGAATTGTGATGAAATGTCTCTGGATTACAAGTGATTCCTGGTTGTCGCCTGACTGTCACCAGCACCCTGTGACTTGAAGTTATTGATGAAGAAAGATAGCGTTTCATCCTGCCATCCATCAGAACAATTTGCAAGAAATACTAATGTCAAGGAAACAATGTTTCCACACTGTGTATGAAAATAGCATGTTGATGTGCTTGGCAGGTAGGTTCTGACTGGCACTGGTGTTGCCATGTGGAATGCACTCGTTAGAAGATGACTGATAGTAAACTGCCAAACTTTGTGTAAAGTTACAACAAGCAGATTGAGTCTGATTACTGCAGACATTAATCCCTGAGAATGAATGAGAGAATGGCGCACACTTATCCAGTTACGTTGAAACTGGCACGATCTGTAGACATTCTTTCTGTTTGCTAAGTATAGACCCCGAGTAAATCTAACTTCTGTATGCACAAGATCTATGCTACAGCCTGACTGACCATCTCAAATTATAAATTAAAAATTACACAACGCCAGGTTATAGTCCAACAGGTAGATTAGTTTGATTTAGAGTAGGATAAAAGGTTAGTGCAATATTGAGGGCTGAAAGGCCTGTACTGTGCTGTACTGTTCTATGTTCTATAACCTGGTGTTGTGTGATTTTTAACTTTGTCCACCCCCAGTCCAACACCAGCTCCTCCACATCAATTGGTTCTCATTGTAATCGTTAACACATTCAGGATTATTGAGCAAGTGTCCAGTTGCTGCATCACATCTAATGTTGGACAGTGTTTCGAGTTTTTGAGATGCTTTAGCCTTCCAGCACAATATGACATGGACTGGGTCCTTTCCATGGTCAACTTTGGAATGGTCTACTGCAAGTTGTGATGGCTCAGATGACCAGAGAATTTCCATGTCCTAACCTGACATTGCACTGATGTTAGACGCTAAGCAAGATCTTTGTGTGGTTGGTTAGTGAAGGAGCACACTTGCCACCTCATCACCATGACCACTAAGAAGCTGCCTTGCAATAACAACTCGGCAGCTCAGTTTTCCAAGATGGAAGCTGCAGACTCTGGTTAGAGAGACTGAGAGGGTTTCTCTTCAACAGAAGATTAAAAAATAGTCGATTTAAAAAGGCCATCTCCACAGAGTCATCATCACAAAGCTTGTTGGGGAAAGGAAATGAAAGGTCAGTGGAATTAAGATTCAAACCAGCCATGATCTAATGGAATAGATAAAACAGACTTGAAGGGTCTCTCCCAGCTTTAATGTTTATGTGCATTGTGGGTCAAATCAATGATGATGGAAGTAGAATTTCCAGCTGAATGATTGGAATGGAAATGATAGCCCCCAGCCTGTTTCAGTGCAGAAATGTTTTGTGATTTAGTCACTGCGATGGATTCATCTGCATTGAGACATTAACTCACAGAAACAGATGCAGGCAGCAATAGCAGAACAATCCTTCACTTCCAAATCCCAGAGGCTCTGATCCCCTCTACCCAGGTGCCATGTCAGTGTAAAACACCACAGTAAATCATTTGGAAAAGGCAACTCCCTCCCTTCTAGGTTGCTGCTGTGATTGAACCTCTCACTATGAAAGACTCTGACAGGCTGTTACTTCACACTTGAACAATTCACTGTGGGCTGTTTCTTAAACTGCTCCCTCACACTGCGCTGGGGGTGGGGTGGGGGGGAAGGAAGGGGGGAGTGGGGGGTCTAAGGGGGAGGAGGGGGTTTCGTAACAACATAATTCGGTTAAAGAGCTCTCTCTCTCTATCTCTGTCTGGCTGGCTCTGCTGTGAGCTGCGCTGGCACGGAAACCATTAACAATAGTTTCTTAACGAGTTCTGTGGCCTCTAGAGATGGTAAAACACAAACCTACCTTTGTAATTTTAACCGGAAAAGCCAATGTTGTCGTAGGTTCTGCTGTTAAATCTTTTTGGACAATTGTTTATTTCAAGTTGTTTTAAAACAAACACCCACTCCCACTGCATAGCAGTCCCTTTTCAGAATGTAATGCCAGCCTGTAATTTATTCATTTCTTGTCAACTTGAATCGAACTCCAGTCAAACTGACAACTTAAAGTGTGGTCTCTGGGGGACGGGGGTGGGGTGGTCAGAGCCCCAACCCCATTCTGATTGTCCCCACCACACTGCCTCCATGACACCCCCTCTCTACCAGGAGACCTCACTATGGTAACACACTGAGCAAGGACAGAGTGGGGGTGGGGTGGAGGGGGTCTTGGCGGGGGGGACGTGTGCTTGTGATGGTGAAGGTTGCTCTGTGAGTCGGACTGTATTTGTCGTTCATCCGAGGCACTATCCTGTGTCGGCAGTACAGGTGACCAGGGCTACTCAGTGAGTCTGACCGTTAGGACACTGACTGCTGACCAGCAACAACTGACCGCTGGCATTCGGGTGGAGTGCCTACATCTCCCTGTGGGCAGGATTCCCCTGAACCTTGCTGCTGTCCAGTTATCAGTGACCAGGCCAGTGTTGGGGAAAGGAAACTTGGGCAATGTGACCAGTGCTTATGAAACAAATTGCAGAGAGGCAGAAAGTAAGGAGGGGCATGGTTTACATGTAGGAACTGAGGGAGGATTTATTCACATCCCGAGGTGCTGTACAGGAGCTGCCCCCCAGGCTGAGTGACCATTGAAGTATTGGCTCTGATGTAATTGCTTGGATACAAGGCCCAGTGCCCCCTCCTTTCCTGTAGAGTGCAGCATAGGCACTGTACGTGTTGGGTGTAATGACACATAGAACAATACAGTGCTGAACATGCCCTTCAGCCCTCGATGTTGCACTCACCTGTGAACCAATCTAAACCTACACTATCTCATCATCATCCATGTGCTTATCCAAGGATTGTTCAAAATGTCCCTAATGTGTCTGAGTTGACTACATTAGCAGGTAGGGCATTCTACACCCTTACCACTCTCTGAGGAAAGAACCTGCCTCTGACATCTGTCTTAAATCTATCACCCCTCAATTTGTAGCTATGCCCCTCGGACAGGCTGACGTCATCTTCCTAGGAAAAAGACTCTCACTGTCTACCCTATCTAATCCTCTGACCATCTTGTATGTCTCTATCAAATCCCCTCTTAGCCTTCTTCTCTCCAATGAGAACAGACCCAAGTCCCTCAGCCTTTCCTCATAAGACCTTCCCTCCAGACCTGGCAACATCCTGATAAATCTCTTCTGCACCATTTCCAATGCTTTCACATTCTTCCTGTAATGGGGTGACCAGAACTGTACACAATATTCCAAGTGAGGCCGCACTAACGTTTTGTATAGTTGCAGCATGACATTACGGCTCCGGAACTCAGTCCCTCTACCAATAAAACCTAACACACTGTATGCCTTCTTAATAACACTATCAACCTGGGTGGCAACTTTCAAGGATCTATGTACATGGACTCCATGATCCCTCTACACATCCACACTACCAAGAATCTTTCCATTGATCCAGTACTCTGCCTTCCTGTTATTCTTCCCAAAGCGTCACCTCACATTTAGCTGCATTGAACTCCATTTGCCACCCTCAACCCAATTCTGCAGTTTATCCAAGTCCCCCACAACCTGTAACTTCCTTCCAAACTGTCCACTACCCCACCGACTTTAGTGTCATCTGCAAATTTACTAATCCATCCACCTGTGTCTGCGTCTAAGTCATTTATAAAAATAACAATCAGCACTGGTCCCAAGCGGACTCCAGGCTGAATATTTTCCATCAACCCCCACTCGCTGCCTTTTTTGAGAAAGCCAGTTTCTAATCCAAACAGCTAAATCACCCTTAATTCCAGGCCTCTGCATTATTATCACCCTTAATCCCATGCCTTTGCATTATCTCCAGTGGCCTACCATGTGGAACCTTATCAAAGGCTTTACTGAAGTCTATGTATACCATGTCAACCTGTCCTACCCTCATCCACATGCTTGGTCACCTTCTCAAAAACCTCCTTGAGGTTTGTGAGACATGACCTGTCCTTGACAAAATCATGTTGACTATCGGAAATCAAATTGTTGCTTGCAAGATGATTATAAATCTTATCCATTTTAATCCTTTCCAAAACTTTTCCTATAACAGATGTAAGGCTCACTGGTCTATAACTACCTGGGTCATCTCTACTGCCCTTCTTGAACAAGGGCACAACATTTGCATTCTCCGGTCCTCTGGTACTAAACCTGGAGACAATGATGACTCATCAAGGCCAAAGACTCCACTATCACCTCCCTAGCTTCCCAGAGAATCTTAGATGAATCCCATCTGGCCTGGGGATTTATCTACTTTCACACTTTCTAGAATTGATAACACCTCCTCCTTACTAACCTAATCCTTTTCCACTGTGTGTCAATCAAATTTGAATCCTCTCCGGTGCCTCATTATCATTTCTAATAACATTGAAACTAAAACATGTTTGTCCCTCACTCCCCACGTTCACATCACAGCCATCAGCTTCCACCTGGATACCATTGTCTGCCTTGACTCCCTCTGGAGTTGGAGTAACCTGCAGCCAAGACTCAAGTTACTTCTCCGTGCGATGCTCCCCTCACATCTCCACTCTGCACCCTCTTCAAAATTATACAGCTACACCGACTGCCAGACCAGTAATGCTTCCATTTCAAAGTTCTCATTTTTCAGTTTCAAGTCCTGCCCCATCTCACTATTACTGTGATGTCCTCCAGCCTGATCGCCCTGAGATCCCAGCTCTTCTCCAGTTCTGGCCTGTTGAACAGTCCCTGTTTTTACCTGCCCATCATTTGAGTCTGTGACATCTATTTCCTGATCTTGACTCCCTGGAATTCCCCAGAATTCCCTCCACATCCCTGACCTTTAAAAAGTTCCTTAAACCTGACCTCTTTGACTCACCTTTAATCAGTTGGTAGACATCCCTTGCTGTAGATCAAAGGTTATGTTTGTTTGATAAAGGCTCCCCTGGAACATCTAGCAGGTTAATTGTGTAGAAAGAACTATATCAGTCCAAAATGTGGCACTCAGGAAAGCTGAACTGCACAAGTTAGCCAGTGTTGGGAGACAGGGGTGGGCATCTCTGTGGTAGTATTTCTCTTCATGCCTGTTGGTTGTTCTTTTCCCAGGCTGACTGCATTTGTATTGAAATCCTTTGCACAGTCTCGTGGATTCATTTACATTGACCCGAAAGAGTTGGTCACTGCCAAGGACTGGATCATTCAGCATCAGAAAGAGGATGGTTCATTCCCTGCAGTCGGGCGCATTCTCAATAAAGACATCCAGGTATTTATCCCCCACCCCTGTTTGTGGGATCTTGATGTGTGTGCTGGTCTGTTTGTGGGAGTTTGCTGTGCGTGTTGGTCTGTTTGTAGGATCTTGCTGTGCGTGTTGGTCTGTTTGTGGGATCTTGCTGTGCGTGTTGGTCTGTCTGTGGGATCTTGCTGTGCGTGTTGGTCTGTCTGTGGGATCTTGCTGTGCGTGTTGGTCGGTTTGTGGGATCTTGCTGTGCGTGTTGGGCTGTCTGTGGGATCTTGCTGTGCGTGCTGGCCTATTTATGGGATCTTGCTGTGCGTGTTGGCCTATTTATGGGATCCTGCTGTGCGTGTTGGTCTGTTTGTGGGATTTTGGTGTGCGTGTTGGTCTGTTTGTGGGTTCTTGCTGTGCGTGTTGGTCTGTTTGTGGGATCTTGCTGTGCGTGTTGGTCTGTTTGTGGGATCTTGCTGTGCGTGTTGGTCTGTCTGTGGGATCTTGCTGTGCGTGTTGGTCTGTCTGTGGGATCTTGCTGTGCGTGTTGGTCTATTTGTGGGATTTTGCTGTGCGTGTTGGTCTGTTTGTGGGATCTTGCTCTCTGTGTTGGTCTGTTTGTGGGATCTTGCTGTGCGTGTTGGTCTGTCTGTGGGATCTTGCTGTGCGTGTTGGTCTATTTATGGGATCTTGCGGTGCGTGTTGGTCTGTTTGTTGGATCTTGCTGTGCGTGTTGGTCTGTTTGTGGGATCTTGCTGTGCGTGTTGGCGTGTTTTCTGGCTGAGCTCAGTGTCTGTTGGTTTCTCTCTGGTCAGCACGGTCTGAGCTGTGAATCTCTTGCTCTGACTGTTTCAGGGTGGGATCCATGGTAAAATTTCGTTGACTGCCTATGTTGTTGCAGCTCTACTGGAGACAGGACTCAGCTCCGAGGTACACGATAATTCACTTGTTTTCCCTCTGCAACACAAGATTTATAATTGCAGAATGGCCTTCAGTTGAAGATGTGGGTGAGGGACGAACGAATGAACTCTCACTCTGGGAGAGAAACAAAGTTTTACTTGCACATCCCCCAATATCGTTTATTGTATCCGTTGCTCCCGATGCGGTCTCCTCTACATTGGGGAGACTGGGCGCCTCTTAGCAGAGTGCTTTAGGGAACATCTCCGGGACACCCGCACCAATCAATCACACCGCCCCATGGCCCAACATTTCAACTCCCCCTCCCACTCTGCCAAGGACATGCAGGTCCTGGGCCTCCTCCACCACCGCTCCCGCACCACCCGACTCCTGGAGGAAGAACGCTTCATCTTCTGCCTCGGAACACTTCAACCCCAGGGCACCAATGTGGACTTCACCAGTTTCCTCATTTCCCCTTCCCCCACCTCACCCCAGTTCCAAACTTCCAGCGTAGCACCATCCCCATGACCTGTCCTACCTGCCTATCTTCCTTCCCACCTATCCACTCCAGCCTCCTCTCCGACCTATCACTATTTCCCCCACCTCCATCCACCTATTGTACTCTTGGCTACCTTTTCTCCAACCCCACCCCCCCATCCCATTTGTCTCTCCACCCCTCATTCCTGATGAGGGACTCCTGCCTGAAACATCAATTCTCCTGCTCCTCGGATGCTGCCTGACCTGCTGTGCTTTTCCAGCACCTCACTAATCTAGACTCTCACTCTGGGATCACACCCAGGAGAAGCAGCATGGCTGAGACTTCAATCTCCATGGCATTGAGTGTTTACTGCCCCCCTCAATCTTCAAAGTGTGTGGGTTCTTCCGGGGTTCATGGTCTTGTATGTGTGAGAGCAACCAGGTTCTGCTCATCACTGCAACTATTTACAGATTTTCAGAATAAGCTCAACAACATAACAAAGACTTTGCCTGGTTTTCCTGTCATCACCATTTTGCACTCAGTCAGGTATTAATCCTTTCAGACTCACTGGAGGTAAGTCTGACTCCTCCTCAGCTGTCCAAAATGATTTTCTGTCCCACTGGTTCGGTCAGTCCCTGAAGGCACAACTTTTTCCCCCCAAAACCTCACAGAAACAAAGAAATGATCAAAATACCTGAGATGTTTTTCTAAAGCTACCCTCACGCCAGAAATCCCATCCAACCAATATGTCTGGTTACTATGTTCAGCTGCAGATTTTGCAGCTGCCTGAGTCCTCCAGCCCAAGACAGAGTGTCGATCAAACACCCAACATTCTCACATCTCGATACTGAGTCAGAGAGAACTCAGCAAAGCTCACCCCATCACCCAGTGGGTCATTGTTCAATCCTCACTTCACTTCTGGATGCGGAGGAGAACTCTGACATGGGATTCAGCGGGGGTGTACTCAACATGAAAGAATAAACTGGCCCTGTCAAACACTCCCGAGACAGGGACAGTACGGAGTTAGACACACAGTAAAGCTCACAGTCATCCTACACTTACTGTCACCCACTGTATAGAGTCATAGAGATGTACAGCATGGAAACAGACCATTCTGTCCAACTCATCCATGCCGACCAGGTGTCCACGGTATTTCAGTCTATCTTCCCTGCTTGGAGAAAGTGAGGACTGCAGATGCTGGAGTTCAGAGTTGAGAGCATGGGGCTGGAAAAGTGTAGCTGGCTGTGCTTTTCCAGCAGCTCCCCCTCTGTATCTTTGCGGCTACTCAGTTGTGTCTGAGATCTGAGAGACAAAAGTGTTAATGGGATGTGATTAATACATTTTTTTGTGGGACAGAGCTGGGTGAAGAGTTAATCTTGTGGCACTGATTGGTTTTGAGACTGCAGGAGGTTCAGAACCGGCTGTGAATTGGCAGTGGGACAAGAGTGGGTTAATAAGCAGACAAGAATGGAGTCCCTGGGGTTTTTAAACCGGGAGAGGAAGGAATGTTCAAATTCCTCGAATTCCTTTTAATTCAGGCACTTGCTGCTCTCTCACTCTGCATTCCAACCCTTGCAGGGGTCAGGAAACAGGAAGGCACTGTGACCCTTCACTCTGGCACCTCCCAGTCAGGCTGCAGGAGGAAATTGAGGGAGGATGGGGCTGTACAGGTAGGGAGAGGAGGTGAGGGAGATTCACCTGCTGGAACCAGCAAACTGTGTGTGCTTTTTAAATCTGAAATGGAGAATGAACCTGCATGTACTCAGGATTGTCCTAAAGTGGTGAACTACCAGGTTGTGATGCCAGTCCTTGAGTTGATGGGGATTGCACAGCAGCTAATGTGTTGGGGCACACAAGCAGAACGATTGTGTACAGTATCTATCATTGATGGTTTTCTGTCGCAATTTATTGATTAGGAAGAGAAAGCTGCAGTTGGAAAAGCTAAACATTTCTTGGAGACGAACGCATACTCAGCAGATGATCCATACACCACGGCCCTTTCTGCCTATGCACTGACCCTACTCCGCAGTAAACATGCCCCAGTCGCACTGAGAAAGCTCAACAACATGGCCATAATGCAAGGTGGGTACCTGTCCTCTGGGCTGGGGTGTCATCTGCCAGTTTTAGTGGCATGTTTACACTGCCTTCCCCAAACTTGTAAATATGAGAAGGAGATTGGGAGGGCACTGACTGCCTGGTGAAACAGACAGAAACTAGAGGTGCTGAAAATGTGTTGCTGGAAAAACGCAGTAGGTCAGGCACCATCCAAAGAGCAGGAGAATCGACGTTTCGGGCATGAGCCCTTCTTCAGGAAACCTGATTCCTGAAGAAGGGCTCATGCCCGAAACGTCGATTCTCCTGCTTTTCGGATGCTGCCTGACCTGCTGCGCTTTTCCAGCAACACATTTTCAGCTCTGATCTCCAGCATCTGCAGTCCTCACTTTCTCCTCGAAGAGAGAAACCAGAGGTGAAAGTTAATCGAGAGCAGTTGTACCTTTTGGTGGGAAGAATGATGAAAAGTAAAATTAAAAACATTGGAATGGGTTACAGGAAGACAGGGACCTTGGGGTGAATGTACCCACATTTTTGAAGAACAAGCTAAGAATACAATTCTTTTTTAAAAAGTGTAAAAATCCTGTGCGATACAAGTGGAGACGTAGAGAGTAGAAGTTAGGATATTATGCTAAACCCTGGCCTCTGCTGTTGTGAATTTTAGGAAAGTTGTCAGAGAGGCTGCAGAGGACATTTACACAAATGCATTTTGGTTGGAAGAACAAAGAAGAAAGACAAGATAAAATCAGGAGAACAGTTCTAAAGGGGATGCAGGAGCAGAAGGAGCTCTGATCACTGAACAGGGCACAGCGGACTGGGGAATAGAACAGAATGGTTCCAGGGATGTGGAGCGTCAGTTACCAGGATAAAATGAAAGCGGTACTGTTCGCTTGGAGAGAAAAGAGGGCAGAGATTTAAAGTGACAAGTAAAAGAGAGAGGATGATGTGAGAGAAAAAATCTTCACCCAGTGAGTAGTGAGACGTTGAAATGTACCCAGTGTATCGTGAGGGTGTGAAATGTACCCAGTGTGTAGGGAGGGTGTGAAATGTACCCAGTGTGTAGGGAGAGTGTGAAATGTCCCCAGTGTGCGGTGAGGATGTGAAATGTACCAGTGTGTAGTGACACTGTGAAATGTACCCACTGTGAAACGAGGTTGTGAAATGTACCCAGTGTGTAGTGAGGCTGTAAAATGTACCCAGTGTGAAGCGAGCGTGTGAAATGTCCCCAGAGCGTAGTGAGGGTATGAAAGGAACCCAGTGTGAAGCGAGGGTGTGATATGTACCTCGTGTGTCGTGAGTGTGTGTAATGGACCCAGTGAGATGTCAGGGTGTGAAATGTACCCAGTGTGTAGCGAGACTGTGAAATGTACCCAGTGAGATGTGAGGGTGTGAAATACACCCGGTGTGTCGCGAGGGTGGGAAGTGCACCCAGGGAGTCGTTGGGCTGTGAAATGTATCCAGTGTGTAGTGAGGGTGTGAAATTAGCCGTGTGTAGTGAGCGTGTGAAATGTCCCCAGTGCATAATGCGGGTGTGAAATGTGCCCAGTGAGTAGTGAGGGTGTGAAATGAACCCAATCTGTAGTGAGGGTGTGAAATGTACCCAGTGTGTAGGGAGAGTGTGAAATGTACCAGTGGGCAGTGAGAGTGTGAAATGACCACAGTCTGTAGTCAGGATGTGAAATCTACCCAGTGTGTAGTGAGGGTGTGAAATGTACCCAGTGAGAAATGAGGGTGTGAAATGCACCCAGTGTATAGTGAGTACTGAAATGTACTCAGTGAGTAGTCAGGCTGTGAAATGTCCCCAGTATGTAGTGAGGCTGTGAAATGTATCATGTGTAGCGAGGATCTGAAATGTGCCCAGTGTACAATGAGGGTATGATATGTGCCCAGTGTACAATGAGGGTGTGAAATGCACCCAGTGTGTCGTGAGTGTGGGAAATGTCCCCAGTGTGTCGTGAGGCTGTGAAGTGTTCCCAGGGAGTAGTGTCGGTGTGAAATGTACCCAGTGTGTCGTGAGGGTGTGAAATATACCCCGTGAGTAGTCAGGGTGTGAGATGTACCCTGTGAGGAGTGAAGGTGTGAAATGTACCCCATGTGTAGCGAACGTATGAAATGTCCCCAGTGTGTAGTGGGGGTGTGAAATGTACCCAGTGAGGTTTCAGGGTGTGCAGTGTACCCAGTGCATTGTGAGCGTGTGAAATGTACCCTGTGAGGGCGTGAAATGTCCCCAGTGTGTAGTGGGGGTGTGAAATGTATCCAGTGAGGAGTGAGCGTGTGAAATGTACCAGTGGGCAGTGAGGGTATAAAATGTACCCATTGTGTAATGATGGTGTGAAATACACTCGGTGTGTAGCGAGGCTGTGAAATGTCCCCAGTGTGTCGTAAGGCTGTGAAGTGTACCCAGTGAGTAGTGTGGATGTGAAATATACCCCGTGAGTAGTCAGGGTGTGAAATGTTTCCAGTGTGTAGAAAAATACATAGTAAAATACAGCGCAGTACAGGCCCTTTGGCCCTCGATGTTGCGCCGATCCAAGCCCACCTAACCTACACTAACCCACTAGCCCCAAGTGCCTCAGCCTTTCCTCATATGATCTTCCTACCATACCAGGCAACATCCTGGTAAACCTCCTCTGCACCCGTTCCAGTGCCTCCACATTCTACCTATGGTATGGCGACCAAAACTGCACACAATACTCCAGATGCGGCTGCACCAGGGTTTTATACAACTGCAACATGACCTCAGGACTCTGGAACTCAATTCCTCTACCAATAAAAGCCAGTACGCCATATGCCTTCTTCACAGCACTATTTACCTGGGTGGCAACTTTCCAAGATCTGTGTACATGAACACCAAGATCCCTCTGCTCATCCACACTACCAAGTATCCGACCATTAGCCCAATACCCCATCTTCTTGTTACTCTTACCAAAGTGAATCACTTCACACTTAGCTACATTGAATTCCCTTTGCCACCTTTCTGCCCAGCTCTGCAGCTTATCTATATCCCACTGTAACCTGCCACATCCTTCCTCACTGTCACCAACTCCACCGACTTTCGTATCATCCGCAAACTTGCTTACCCAACCTTCTAGCCCCTCCTCCAGGTCGTTTATAAAAATGACAAACAGCAATGTTCCCAAAACAGATCCTTGTGGAACACTGCTAGTAACTGCACTCCAAGATGAACCTTTACCATCAACTACTACCCTCTGTCATCTTCCAGCCCGCCAATTCCTAATCCAAACCTCCAACTTAACCTCAATGCCATACCTCCGTATTTTTTGCAGCAGCCTACCATGGGGTACCTTATCAAACGCCTTACTAAAATCCATATACACCACATCTACCGCTTTACCCTCGTCCACCTCCTTAGTCACCTTCTCAAAGAATTCAATAAGGTTTGTGAGGCACGACCTGCCCTTCACCAAACCATGCTGACTATCCTTGATCACATTATTCCTATCCAGATGTTCATAAATCCTATCCCTTACAATTCTCTCTAAGACTTTGCCCACAACAGAAGTGAGACTCACCGGCCTATAGTTACCGACCTCCACGCACAACTTCCCACTACTATCCTTGACTGGACCTATTCCTACCCCAGTCATTCTTTTATTCCTGGCATATCTATAGAAAGCCTTTGGGTTTTTCCTAATCCTACCAACCAAGGACTTTTTGTGTCCCCTCCTTGCTGCTCTTAGCTCTCTCTTTAGATCCTTCCTGGCTACCTTATAACTTTCAATCGCCCCAATTGAACCTTCACTCCTCATTTTTACATAGGCTGCCCTCTTCCCTTTAACAAGGGATTCCAATTCCTTATTAAACCACGGCTCCCTCACACGACCCTTTCCTCCCTGCCTGACAGGTACATACTTATCAAGGACACCCAATAGCTGCTCCTTGAACAAGCTCCACATATCGATCGTGCCCTTCCCTTGAAGCCTACTTTTCCAAGCCACGCATCCTAATCATGCCTCACCGCATCATAATTTCCCTGTCCCCAGCTATAACTCTTGCCCTGCAGTGCACACTTATCTCTCTCCATCACTAGACTAAAAGTCACCGAATTGAGGTCACTGTCCCCAAAGTGCTCACCTACCTCCAATTCTAACACCTGGCCTGGTTCGTTACCCAGAACCAAATCCAGTATGGCCTCACCTCTTGTTGGCCTGTCTACATATTGTGTCAGGAAACCTTCCTGCACACATTGGACAAACACCGACCCATCTAACGAACACGAGCTATAGCTTTCCCAGTCAATATCTGGGAAGTTAAAGTCCCCCATAACAACCACCCTATTACTTTCACTCTTCTCCTGAGTCATCCTCGCAATCCTTTCTTCTACGTCTCTAGGACTATTAGGAGGCCTGTAGAAAACTCCTAACAGGGTGACCTCACCTTTCCTATTTCTAACCTCAGCACAAACTACCTCAGATGGTGAGTCTTCATCGATCGTCCTTTCCACCGCTGTAATACTATCCTTGACAAGCAATGCCATACCTCCCCCTCTTTTACCCCCACCTCTGACCCTACTAAAACATTTAAACTCTGGAACCTGCATCAGCCAATCCTGTCCCTGTTCTATCCATGTCTCCATAATAGCCACAACATCAAAATCCCAGGTAGCAACCCACGCTGCAAGTTCACCTACCTTATTTCTTATACTTCTCACATTGAAGTATACACACTTCAAGCCACCTTCCTGTTTACAGGTACCCTCCTTCGAGATTGATGCCATGTTCCTAACCTCCCTACACTCAAGATCCTGCACCCTAAAGCTACAGTCCAGGTTCCCATGCCCCTGCAGAGTTAGTTTAAACCCCCCGAAAGAGCACTAGCAAACCTCCCCCCAAGGATACTGGTGCCCCTCAGGTTCAGGTGTAGACCATCCTGTTTATAGAGGTCCCACCTTCCCCAGAAAGAACCCCAGTTATCCCGATACCGGAATCCCTCCCTCCTGCACCATCCCTGTAGCCACACATTTAACTGTTCTCTCTCCCTATTCCTCGACTCTCTATCACGTGGCACGGGTAACAAACCAGAGGCAACAACTCTGTTTGTTCTAACTCTGAGCTTCCAACCTAGCTCCCTGAAAGCCTGCCTAACATCCTCACCCCTCTTCCTACCTATGTCATTGGTGCCAACGTGGACCACGAGTTCGGGCTGCTCCCCCTTCCCCTTAAGGACCCGGAAAACACGATCAGAGACGTCACATACCCTTGCACCTGGAAGGCAACATACCAAATGTGAGTCTCTCTCGCCCCCACAAAACCGCCTATCTGTGCCCCGAACTATCAAGTCCCCAATAACTATTGCTCTGCTCTTCTCCACCCTTCCCTTCTGAGCAACGGGGATAGGCTCCGTGCCAGAGGCCTGAACCCCATTGCTTATCCCTGGTAAGTCGTCCCTCCCACAAGTATCCAAAATGGTATACTTGTTCTTGAGGGGAACGGCCGCAGGGGGTCCTTGCACTGGCTGCTTCCTCCCAGTCCCCCTCACTGTCACCGATCTGTCTGCAATCTTTGGAGTTACTACTTCCCTAAAGCTCCTATCTATGACCCCCTCTGCCACCCGAATGATCCTATGTTCATCCAACTCCAGCTCCAGTTCCCTAACACGGTCTTGAGGACCTGGGGATGGGTGCACTTCCTGCAAGTGTAATCAGCAGGGACGACCATGGCATCCCTCACCTCAAACATGTTGCAAGAGGAACATTGCACTGCCTTCATTGGGCAGTGCAATGTGTAGTGAGGGTGTGGAATGTCCCCAGTGTGTAGTGAGGGTGTGAAATGTATCTAGTGAGTAGTGAGGGTGTGAAATGTATCTAGTGAGTAGTGAGGGTGTGAAATGTACCAAGTGTGTAGTGAGGGTGTGAAATGTATCTAGTGAGTAGTGAGGGTGTGAAATACACCCAGTGTCTAGCGAGGGTGTGAAATGTACCAAGTGTGTAGTGAGGGTGTGAAATGTACCAAGTGTGTAGTGAGGGTGTGAAATGTCCCCAGTGTGTAGTGAGGGTGTGAAATGTATCTAGTGAGTAGTGAGGGTGTGAAATGTACCAAGTGTGTAGTGAGTGTGTGAAATGTAACTAGTGAGTAGTGAGGGTGTGAAATACACCCAGTGTCTAGCGAGGGTGTGAAATGTACCAAGTGTGTAGTGAGGGTGTGAAATGTACCAAGTGTGTAGTGAGGGTGTGAAATGTCCCCAGTGTGTAGCGAGGGTGTGAAATGTCCCCAGTGTGTAGCGAGGGTGTGAAATGTCCCCAGCGTGTGGTAAAGGTGTGAAATACACCTGTGGTAGCGAGGGTGTGAACTGTACCCGCTGTGAAATGTGCCCAGTGAGTAGTAAGGGTGTGAAAAGTACCCAGTGAGTCGTGTGGCTGTGAAGTGTATCCAGTGTGTAGTGAGGGTGTGTAATTAACCCAGTGAGTAGTGAGGCTGGGAAATGTACCGTGTATGTGGTGTGGGTGTGAAATGTCCCCAGTGTGTAGTGAGGGTGTGAAATGTACCCAGTGTATAGTGAGGGTGTGAAATGTCCCCAGTGTGTAGTGAGGGTGTGAAATAGACCCAGTGTGTAGTGAGGATGTGAAATATACCCAGTGTTTAGTGACGGTGTGAAATGTACCGAGTGAGTAGAGATGGTGTGAAATGTACCCAGTGTTATGCGAGCTTGTGAAATGTACCCAGTATGTAGCGGGGGTGTGAAATGTACCCAGTGAGTCGTGTGGCTGTGAAGTGTATCCAGTGTGTAGTGAGGGTGTGTAATTAACCCAGTGTGTAGTGGGGGTGTGAAATGTCCCGAGTGAGTAGTGAGTGTGTGAAATGTTCCCAGTGTGCAGTGAGGGTGTGAAATGTTCCCAGTGTGTAGTGAGGGTGTGAAATGTCCCCTGTGAGTAGTGATGGTGTGAAAGCAACCATGTGCACCGAGTCTGTGAAATGTACCCTGTGTGTAGTGAGTCTGTGAAATGTACCCAATGAATAGTGAGGATGTGAAATATACCCAGTGTTTAGTGACGGTGTGAAATGTACCGAGTGAGTAGAGATGGTGTGAAATGTACCCAGTGTTATGCGAGCTTGTGAAATGTACCCAGTATGTAGCGGGGGTGTGAAATGTACCCAGTGTGTAGTGAGGGTGTGAAATGTAACCAGTGTGGAACGAGTGTGAAATATACCACCTGGAACTGTGGTGAGGGCAGGTTCAATGGGGTTTTCAGGCAGGGACACTGAGTGATTGTTTGGATAAACTTAGAAACCAAGCCTTTTGCGAATAGGCTGGAGATTTGCATTGAGTAATGATGCTCACTTAACAAGCCAGTGTGGGTATGATGGGCCTAATGGCCACCTCCTGCATTGTAACAGTCCAGTGTTTCTGGGTAAGATGCTGGGGATGTTGGGGTGCTGAGTTTGCAGAGAATTGTTAAAATTACTTGAAGAACAAAGGTGTCTACTGATTTTAGATTCATGTTGCACCCTTGATTGTTAACAGCAACAAAGGAAGTGTAACTGGATATAAATGTACTGCTTTGGGGATCCTGCTGTGCACAACTGGCTCTTGTGGTCACCTGTAACAGTCAAAGTATCTTGTGAGTGTGTCAGATGTGATTGATTATTGGGTTATTGAGATGTGATATAAAGAATCTATTTGATGGCCTTGTAGCTGTCTCTGTGTGAAGTGATCTCAGTGAGTTGAACCTGGCTCCTGTGAAATCCTCCAGGAGAGTCTCTGGAATAGTGTTTTGTGTAACATTTATTATTTTATCTCATAGTTTGTGACTGGTTGATTACTTTGTGATTTTAGAATGATTAATATCATTGTTAAACACGAGAATTAATGTAGAGTCTTTTACAGCATAGGAGGAGCCCATTTGAATAAGTACCAACTCTCTGAAAGGTGTCTTTAATCTGCTGTCACGCCCTGCTTTTTACCCATATGTCTGCTGAGTAAATCCATGCCTGTGTTACCATATGCATTAAAATATAGATTTGTTTTTAAAAATTGGATGGCACGGTGGCTCAGTGGTTAGCACTGCTGCCTCATGGTGCCAGAGACCTGGGTTCAATTCCCGGCTCAGGTAACTGTCTGTGTGGAGTTTGCACATTCTCCCAGTGTCTGCGTGGGTTTTCTCCAGGTGATCTGGTTTCCTCCCACAGTCTAAAGATGTGCTGTTAGGTGAATTGACTATGCTAAATTGCCCATAGTGTTAGATGCACTAGTCAGGGTGTGTTGGTCTTTGGAAGGTCGGTGTGGGCTTGTTGGGCCGAAGGGCCTGTTTCCACACTGTCGGGGATGTAAATCATCTTCAACTAAATATTTGAAATTACAATGTATTTGGAACATCGAACATGGAAATGTACAGCATTTGGACTAACTTTCCATCTGAATTCTAGATGGCTTTACACATTGGAGTCTGACGGGTACAACAGTCACTGATGAAGACACCTTCATGGGTTTTAGTGATGGCCTCTCACAATCAGGTAAGGGACACAGCTCCAGCCCACTACCTTATTCTGTATTCTGTGTGGCCGTTAGAGGCTTGTATGTCTGAAGTAACTGCACAGGAAGCTGATATCCCAACACAGAGTCATCCTTTCTTTCCACATGCACAATACATGGACTCCACACCAGCCAACTCAGAGCCAGTCCTGAGAATTGTGAAAATCTCTGAGACTCCTGTTTATATCTCTGATGCTGCCTGGCCTGCTGTGCTTTTCCAGCACCACACCCTCGACTCTGATTGCCAGCATCTGCAGTCCTCACTTTTGCCCTTCTGTTTATATCTATCAGCCAGGGCTCCCCGATCGACCCAGGTTAACAACCCCAAACAGGGAACTAATACTCAATGAGCTCCATCTGGCCCCCTCATTCCCATCACTACAATATCAGGACAGGTATCCAATATAACTGTGCAGTCAACTGTTCACATGATATACAGTCAAAACCAGACTGTGTATGGCAAACCTTTCATTATGTGAAGGAAAGGTTGCACCCTTACAAAAGGGTCTACATTTTAGGAGAGAGGCCTTTGTTACATGTGGGAAAAGGGAGGCTGACTATATAGACAGATCGTATGAGCTGGGAACACATTGTTTAATGTGGAGCTGAAATAAATGTAACAGTCTTTCAATTGATGAGTTGGAGCAAACATTGCCATGCAGCATCTTCCTCTGTATCGTACCTCCCACCCCACACACTCTCACAGGGACACACGCACACACACACAGACACGCTCACTCTCTCACAGACACAAACACTCCCAGACACACGCACACTCTTCCCAGACACACGCACACTCTTCCCAGACACACGCACACTCTTCCCAGACACACGCACACTCTCACAGACACACACACACACTCTCACAGGCACATGCTCTCTCTCTCTCTCTCTCTCTCGCGCACACACACACACGCACACACTCCCAGACATACGCACACACACAGACAGGCTCACTCTCTCACAGACGCGCACACGCACACACACGCTCACTCTCTCTCAGACACAAACACTCCCAGACACGCACACACTCCCAGACATACGCACACACTGCCAGACATACACACACACTGCCAGACACATGCACACTCTCACAGACACACACACACACACACAATCTCCCAGACATACGCGCGCACACACTCCCAGACACATGCACACACACTCCCAGACACATGCACACACACTCCCAGACATACGCACACACTCCCAGACATACGCGCACACTCCCAGACATATGCACAGACACGCTCACTCTCTCCCAGACACACACACACTCACAGACACACACACACTCCCAGACATACGCACACACACACACACACACACACACACACGCTCACTCTCTCACAGACACAAACACTCCCAGACACACACACACTCACAGACACACACACACACTCACAGACATACGCACACACTCACAGACACACACACGCACGCTCACTCTCTCACAGACACAAACACTCCCAGACACGCACACACTCACAGACACATGCACACTCTCACAGACACACACACACTCCCAGACACACACACACACACACACTCCCAGACATACGCACACTCTTCCCAGACACAGACACACTCCCAGACATACGCACACTCTTCCCAGACACACACACACTCCCAGACATACGCGCACACTCACAGACACACACACACACACGCTCACTCTCTCACAGACACACACACTCCCAGACACACACACACTCCCAGACACACACACACTCCCAGACACACACACACTCACAGACACACACACACTCACAGACACACACACACTCACAGACACACACACACTCCCAGACAGACGCACACACTCACAGACAGACACACACACAAGCTCACTCTCTCTCAGACACAAACACTCCCAGACACACACACACTCCCACACACACACTCACACGCACACACTCCCAGACATACGCGCACACTCCCAGACACATGCACACACCCCCAGACACATACACACACACTTCCCACACACACACACACACTCCCAGACATACGCACACACTCCCAGACATACGCACACACACACACAGACACGCTCACTCTCTCCCAGACACACACACAGTCCCAGACATACGCGCGCGCGCGCACACAGACACGCACACACCCACACAGACACGCTCTCTCTCTCACAGACACAAACACTCCCAGACACACGCACTCTCACAGGCACATGCACACTCACAGACACATGCTCAATCACAGACACATGCTCACTCTCTCACAGACACACACACACACTCACAGACAGACAGACACACATACATACACTCTCTCAGACACACTTGCAAACATGCACACTCTCTCACAGACACACTCTCTCACAGACACACTCTCTCACAGACACACTCTCTCGCAGACACACACTCTCGCAGACATACACACGCTCTCTCTTAGACACGCACTTTCTCGAAGACACACACACACTCACAGACACATTCTCAAAGACAGACACGCACAGACAAACACGCACACTCTCTCACAGACACACACTCTCGCAGACATACACTCTCTCGAAGACCCACACACACTCTCACACACACTCACAGACACACTTTCACAGACAGACATACACAGATAAACACGCACACTCTCACAGACACGCTCTCACACAGATGCACAACACAAAAGCATACTAGTTTTGCCATTACTTTGTCTTTGCATGGTTACTGAATGGACAAGAGTTTGAAATCAGAAAAGCTGTACTGATTGTGTTGTGAGCTTGTCACCTGTCTCTCCTGTGTAGTTGTATCAGCTGAAGTGGAGATGACTGCCTACGCTCTCCTCACCTACACCTCCCTCGGTGATGTAGCCTCTGCTCTTCCTGTTGTTAAATGGCTCTCACAGCAACGTAACACACTGGGAGGGTTCTCTTCCACACAGGTAAACACTGCCAGTTGAGTAATGAGTGGATAATGTACGATCAGTTATGTATTTCTCCATAAACCAACTACCCACAAGGATCTGTTTTGGGACCATTGCTGTTTGTCATTTTTATAAATGACCTAGAGGAGGGGCTTGAAAGCTGGGTGAGCAAGTTTGCGGATGACACGAAAGTCGGTGGAGTTGTGGACAGCGAAGAAGGATGTGGCAGGTTACAGCGGGATATAGATAAGTTGCAGAGCTGGGCAGAAAGGTGGCAAATGGAGTTCAATGTAGCTAAGTGTGAAGTCATTCACTTTGGTAGGAGTAACAAGAAGATGGATTACTGGGCTAATGGCAGGCTACTTGGTAGTGTGGATGAGCAGAGGGATCTTGGTGTCCATGTACACAGATCTCTGAAAGTTGCCACCCAGATAAATAGTGCTGTGAAGAAGGCATATGGTGTACTGGGCTTTATTGGTAGAGGAATTGAGTTCCGGAGTCCTGAGGTCATGTTGCAACTGTATAAGACTCTGGTGCGGCCTCATTTGGAGTATTGTGTGCAGTTTTGGTCGCCATACTATAGGAAGGATGTGGAGGCATTGGAACGAGTGCAAAGGAGGTTTACCAGGATATTGCCTGGCATGGTAGGAAGATCGTACGAGGAAAGGGTGAGGCACTTGAGGCTGTTCTCATTGGAGAAAAGAAGGTTTAGGGGAGATTTGATAGAGGTGTACAAGATGATTAGGGGTTTAGATAGGGTTGACAGTGAGAACCTTTTTCCGCTAATGGAGTCAGCTGTTACTAGGGGACACAGCTTTAAATTAAGGGGTGGTAGGTATAGGACAGATGTTAGGGTAGATTCTTTACTCAGCAGGTTGTGAGTTCATGGAATGCCCTGCCAGTAGCAGTGGTGGACTCTCCCTCTTTATGGTCATTTAAGCGGGCATTGGATAAGCATATGGAGGTTATTGGGCTAGTGTAGGTTAGGTGGGCTTTGGTCGGCGCAACATCGAGGGCCGAAGGGCCTGTACTGCGCTGTATTTTTCTATGTTCTATGTTCTATACCTCCTCCCCAAACTCCACCAGCCAGGTAATACTGAGTCCTCAGATACGTTGTAATTGTGAACTCTCTGAACCGAGTGTGGCGGAGACATCAGCAGAACTGATGGTTTGTGATTCTTTCCAGGACACATGTGTCGCTCTGCAAGCCCTGTCGGAATATGCCATCCTGTCCTTTGTGGGAGGGGTCAATCTCACCATCTCACTCGCATCAACTAATCTGGATTTCCAGGAATCTTTTGAGCTGAACAGGGATAACAAGAAAATCCTGCAGACAGCGGTGGTGAGAAGCAGTCAGTCTCCTGTTGGGATTTCATACTTTTTCACGTCAAAGGTTGAAGTGTGTGTGTGTGTACACTTTGGTTAAATTTGTGTGTATGACGTGCTGCAGATGTGTAGTTTGCCTGTATGGGAACTGTCAGCTAATAGATGAGAGGCAAGGTACACCATGGCAAACAAACAAATAGTCTATTTACAGAGTCTACTTCAGCAGCCTGTATAAACTACAACATACACATCCCATCGAAACAGCTACAGCCTCTCCCAGTAAAAGCAGGTGATTTCTCCAGCGCGCTGTACAGTAATTACGGGATTTCCGTACTGAGGGTGAAGCAATAGCAGCCACTCACAGCTGGCAGAAAAAGAATTAAAGCAATCGTCTTCATTCTTACTGGGAACACTGGCTAACTGTGTACCTGTTGGATTCATGTCCAGTGGGTAGGTGGCTGAGATCAAAATATTTTCTGTTTTTTGAAGTCTCTTCTTGAGATTACTTTTTGATTTTCAGGGGATCCTTTTCCAATCTCACCATCGCCTTGATTGGTGATGCAGGAACATTACCATCTGTATTTGGGTTGATGTATCAGCTGTCTGGACCCATGCAGAAGCAGAGTTAGAAGATGTCAATAATATCTTCAATAATTATCACCATACCATTAAACTTCAAACTACAACACACAAGCATTACTCTCAAACATTGCAAAACGTAAACTGACACAAGGTAATAGGTATAAATGCAACAGATATTTTGTTTAATAAAAACTGACAAACTCTCACACACACACAGTCCATCATCTCAAACTCCCTTACCATCCAACAGTTCCACGGTGTCTTTAACACAGACACGACACTTCATATAATTCGCTGTAGGTGAGATGGAATGACACACAAATCTTTAGGAAGTAAATCTGTGCAGTGTTAAATTATCCAATTGACAGTGTTTCATTATGACAGCAACATTCATACATTGTGCTAGTCTTCAGTTGAAAGATTTAAAATTGCTGTCTCCACCACCCCCACCCCAACTCCAGCACCTCTATCACCCCCTCCCACTACCACCTCCATCACCCCCCCACTGCAACCTCCATCACCCCCCACTACCACCTCCATCACCCCCCCACTGCAACCTCCATCACCTCCCCCACTGCAACCTCCATCACCCCCCACTACCACCTCCATCACCCCCCCACTACCACCTCCATCACCCCCCCACTACCACCTCCACACCCCCCCACTACCACCTCCACACCCCCCACTACCACCTCCACACCCCCCCACTACCACCTCCATCACCTCCCCCACTACCACCTCCACACCCCCCCACTGCAACCTCCATCACCCCCCACTACCACCTCCATCACCCCCCCACTGCAACCTCCATCACCCCCCACTACCACCTCCATCACCCCCCCACTACCACCTCCATCACCTCCCCCACTACCACCTCCATCACCCCCCACTACCACCTCCATCACCCCCCCACTGCAACCTCCATCACCCCCCCACTACCACCTCCATCACCCCCCACTACCACCTCCATCACCCCCCCACTGCAACCTCCATCACCCCCCCCACTGCAACCTCCATCACCCTCCCACTACCACCTCCATCACCCCCCCACTGCAACCTCCATCACCCCCCACTACCACCTCCATCACCCCCCCACTGCAACCTCCATCACCCCCCACTACCACCTCCATCACCCCCCCACTGCAACCTCCATCACCCCCCACTACCACCTCCATCACCCCCCCACTGCAACCTCCATCACCCTCCCACTACCACCTCCATCACCCCCCCACTGCAACCTCCATCACCCCCCACTACCACCTCCATCACCCCCCCACTGCAACCTCCATCACCCCCCACTACCACCTCCATCACCCCCCCACTACCACCTCCATCACCCCCCCACTACCACCTCCATCACCCCCCCACTACCACCTCCATCACCCCCCCACTGCAACCTCCATCACCCCCCACTACCACCTCCATCACCCCCCCCACTGCAACCTCCATCACCCCCCCACTACCACCTCCATCACCCCCCACTACCACCTCCATCACCCCCCCACTACCACCTCCATCACCCCCCCACTACCACCTCCATCACCCCCCCACTGCAACCTCCATCACCCCCCACTACCACCTCCATCACCCCCCCACTACCACCTCCATCACCTCCCCCACTACCACCTCCATCACCCCCCCACTGCAACCTCCATCACCCCCCACTACCACCTCCATCACCTCCCCCACTACCACCTCCATCACCCCCCACTACCACCTCCATCACCCCCCCACTACCACCTCCATCACCCCCCCCACTGCAACCTCCATCACCCCCCACTACCACCTCCATCACCCCCCACTACCACCTCCATCACCCCCCCACTACCACCTCCATCACCCCCCCCACTGCAACCTCCATCACCCCCCACTACCACCTCCATCACCTCCCCCACTACCACCTCCATCACCCCCCCACTGCAACCTCCATCACCCCCCACTACCACCTCCATCACCCCCCCACTACCACCTCCACACCCCCCACTACCACCTCCACACCCCCCACTACCACCTCCACACCCCCCCACTACCACCTCCACACCCCCCCACTACCACCTCCATCACCCCCCCACTACCACCTCCACCCCCCCCCACTACCACCTCCACACCCCCCCACTACCACCTCCATCACCCCCCCACTACCACCTCCACACCCCCCCACTACCACCTCCACACCCCCCCACTACCACCTCCATCACCCCCCCACTACCACCTCCATCACCCCCCCACTACCACCTCCATCACCCCCCCACTACCACCTCCATCACCCCCCCCACTACCACCTCCATCACCCCCACTACCACCTCCACACCCTCCCACTACCACCTCCACACCCTCCCACTACCACCTCCACTCCCACCACCGCCCCCAACCCCACCTTTTGGCACTTCCTGCCTCCTGTTTTTTGGTTCACTTCTGCCCTGGTCTCTGACCTCACTCTCTGGGACACGGTCTCCAGGGAATTTGGGGGAATTATCCCACCGTGTCTGTGAAACCTCTCTGAGTGAGAGGCTGACTGAGCTCCGTTTCCTTGCCGTCTCTTTATAACCCTTCATTTTGAGTGTATTAATTGCACCTTCCTCTCTCTCACTCTCAGCAAGTGCTGTCCCAAACCAGTTGCTGCAAGGAAATGTTCTTTCTCACATTGTTTCTGGGTCTTTCCCAGGCAGTGGTTGGTAAGAGGGGGGGAAGCTGTCCTTGCTGCTGGATTTATTGAGCTGCCTCAGTTGTTGCAGTGATGTCACGGTGAAGACCTTCTGATATTTTTGTGTCTGTTCCCTGTTTTTCCAGATCCCGAGTGTCCCAACAGGCCTGTTTGTCAGTGCAAGGGGGGAAGGCTGCTGCTTAATGCAGGTAACACCACTGAATTGAAATCACTGGTTAATGAGCCGTGTCGGAAAATTTGATCCCCTTAGTATTGGGTAAAAAGTGATTGCATTTCTCTGAGAGAGGCCACTCTGTCCTTCCTGCCGGCCTGGTTGCTTTTTGATCCATCCAGTTGATCCGCCGGAGGAATGGTCAGCATGGTTTCATCAAATGGAAGTTATGTTTGTTGGAATTCTTTTGATGGATTATCCATGCTCTGGGCAGAGAGGAGCTGAACTGTACTTGGATTTCCAGAAGTCACAGATGGAGTTTAATTCAGATAAATGTGAGGTGCTGCATTTTGGGAAAGCAAATCTTAGCAGGACTTAAACACTTAATGGTAAGGTCCTAAGGAGTGTTGCTGAACAACGAGACTTTGGAGTGCAGGTTCATAGCTCCTTGAAAGTGGAGTCGCAGGTAGATAGGATAGTGAAGAAGGCGCTTGGTATGCTTTCCTTTATTGGTCAGAGTATTGAGTACAGGAGTTGGGAGGTCATGTTGCGGCTGTACAGGATATTGGTTAGGCTACTTGGAATATTGCGTGCATTTCTGGTCTACCTCCTATTGGAAAGATGTTGTGCAACATGAAAGGGTTCAGAAAAGATTTACAAGGATGTTGCCAGGGTTGGAGAATTTGAGATATAGGGAGAGATTGAATAGGCTGGGGCTGTTTTCCCTGGAGCGTCGGAGGCTGAGGGGTGACCTTATAGAGGTTTATAAAATCATGAGGGGCATGGATAGGGTAAATAGACAAAGTCTTTTCCCTGGGGTCAGGGAGTCCAGAACTAGAGGGCATAGGTTTAGGGTGAGAGGGGAAAGATATAAAAGAGACCTACAGGGCAACTTTTTCACACACTGGGTGGTATGTGTATGGAATGAGCTGCCAGAGTAAATGGTGGAGGCTGGTACAATTGCAACATTTAAAAGGCATTTGGATGGGTATATGAATAGGAAGGGTTTGGAGGGATATGGGCCGGGTGCTGGCAGGTGGGACTAGATTGGGTTGGGATATCTGAACGGTTGGACCGAAGGGTCTGTTTCCATACTGTACATCTCTATGGCTCTGTAAGTGACATGATAAGGTCTCACATCAAAAGGTTATTGAGGTAATTCCAAGTCCTTGGTGAACTGGATAAGAGAGTGTGGTTAGAAAATTGGCTGTATGAAAACAGAGGGTGCACGGAGAGTCTGTGTTTCAGATTAAAAGGCTGTGATGTGTAGAGTCATGCAAATGCCTCAACATTTTATAATAAACTCAGTGACTTACATGAGGGGAATGAAAGCACGATGGCTAAGTTTGTAGATGACACCGAGATAGTTGGGAAAGTATGTTGTGAAGATCACATAAATAGTTTGCAGACAGATGGGCTGAGTGAGGCGACGAGTAAAAGTCTTGTTGATGGGTTATAATTTGGGAAAATAACAAAGCCTTTCAACTTTGGAAGGAAGAGTTAAAGCTGATTATTATTTCACCAGAGAACAATTGAAATTCTGAGGTGCAGAAGGTCTTCTAGTATGCAAGTACCAAACCATTAGTATGCAGATACAGCAAGCATTGAGGCTGCTGGGGAGGACTTGACCAGGCCAGTGGAGAGGGGGCTGCGAGAGTGCGGAAGCAAAGCGGGGATGGGGGTTCCTGCCCCATGCTCCCTGTAATCTCAGTTGATTGGTTGCAGATCGACGTGACGTACAATGTTCCTGACCCAGTGGCGAAGCCAGCATTCCAGCTCTCGGTCAACTTAAAGGAGCCAGAGCGTGACCAGCACCAGCACCATGCCAGGCCATTGTCCAGGAACGAGAACCGCTCTGCACGATCCCAGAGAAAGCGTGCACTGGACCATGATGATGATCCAGCCTCGCACCAAGATCGTCAGGAGTATAAGGTCACGGTAGAGGCATGTGCCAGGTATGAAACTCCCCAGAACACAGCCGGCTTGTCACAGACTCACTGCTTCCCTGTCAGTCACCTCCAGTCTATCTCTCTCTTTCAAAATGACCCAGTTCCCATTGATTTATCAGTCGTTTCAAGGCCCTGCCCCACGTGAAGGTGTACACTCAGATTCTGTTCCCACTGTCACCACCCTTTACAGCGTTTCTCCAACCCCGTGCTGTCCCTGGGAGTGTTTGATGGGAACAGTGTAAAGAGAACTTTATATCTAACCCGGTGCTGTCCCTGGGGGTGTTTGATGGGGACGGTGTAGAGAGAGCTTTACTGTATAATCTAACCGCATGCTGTCCCTGTCCCTGGGGGTGTTTGATGGGGATGGTGCAGAGGGAGCTTTACTGTATAATCTAACCACGTGCTGTCCCTGTCCTTGGGAGTGTTTGATGGGGATTGTGCAGAGGGAGCTTTACTGTATAATCTAACCCTGTTCTGTGGCAATGTTTCTTCTACAGGTGGTTGCATTCTGGATCTTCAAACATGGCAGTCCTTGAGGTCCCTCTGCTGTCTGGGTTCCGAGCAGATATTGAGAGTCTTGAACAGGTATGAGCTCCCCAGCCCTAGCAATCAGACTCAGAGTAAACCTCCATTCCAGCTGTACATTTCACACAGAGGTTTGTACAGTATTAATCATTAATTCCGTTCCTGTTTAAACTGAGGCTTGTGTATGGTCTCAGGAGTATGACTACAATAATGTTAGGTGCAGATTACTGTATCAGAGAATTATTGATTAGATTAGATTAGATTAGATTAGATTAGATTAGATTACTTACAGTGTGGAAACAGGCCCTTCGGCCCAACAAGTCCACACCGACCCGCCGAAGCGCAACCCACCCATGCCCCTACATTTACCCCTTACCTAACACTACGGGCAATTTAGCATGGCCAATTCACCTGACCCGCACATCTTTGGACTGTGGGAGGAAACCGGAGCACCCAGAGGAAACCCACGCAGACACGGGGAGAACGTGCAAACTCCACACAGTCAGTCGCCTGAGTCGGGAATTGAACCCGGGGTCTCAGGCGCTGTGAGGCAGCAGTGCTAACCACTGAATTGAATATTGAATGTCTCCAACACTGGAAAAAGGCTGTTTGGTCCATTGTGTCTTTACTAGCTCCCTGTAAGAATAAAGCAGCATATTCCACCTTTGGCTCTTGTCCCAATTGCCCTTGGCGTGGTACTTGACCCTGAGGTGTGTTGCTGAGACCATCTGCTCCATGTCCTGTACCAATGCACACCCACTCCTCAGCTACTGAGTCTGCTTCACATCTTTCAACCTGACTATTCCAGTGTATCCCCTTTAGAGTCAGTTGATCTGTCTCCTACACATTTGAGGCCATCTTCAATTCTGTTTCCCATATCCCAAATCCTATTGACTCCTGTTCCCCTCTCACCTCACTGACCTGTATCCATTGTCAGCCCAAACACGGTCATCCTGTTTTCCCATAGCCCCATTGACTTGCCCCACCCTACACTTCTCTCATTTCCTCCAGCCCCTCAATCCTCACAGTATCTACATACCCTCATCCTGCTTTCTGGAACATTCTGGATCTGATTGGATCCCTTATTGATGGTTGCACACCAGTCCCTTGGGCCTGTGGTGTGCTCTCTCTCTCTCTCTCTCTCTCTCTCTCTCTCTCTCTCCCCTCCCCCTCCACCTCACTCCCTTGGTTTAAGATGCTCCTTAGGACCTGCTCTTTTCATTATTTGTTGAATATCGCATCGTACATTTCCAGGTCAAGATATGTTTGAAGTCCATGCTGTGAAACACCATGGAATTTTTTACTACATCAGAGGTGATATAGAAATGCAGTTATTACATATCTCATTCCTTTCGCAATTTCCTTCTTTTATTTTCTGATTCATAATCACCTTGTTTTGTTTTAAACATATCAATTCACTTCATCACTGCAGAAGTCACCTCTCATCTCTCACTCTTATTCTTTCACTCTCTCACACACACATTCTTTCTCTCTTTCCCCTGCTCTTTCTCCCACTTTCTTTCTCCGTTTTGTTCCCCCTCAGTCTGTCTGTTACTGATTCTATCTGTTGTCCTCTGATCCTGTCTCCCTTATTCTCATTCTTGGTGACTACCTTTCTGAGTTGGTTAATTGAAACCATTTCTACTTGGTTCCTGCTGAAGGGACCAATGTGGATTATTGCTGTGTAGTTTTGAAGTTGGTCACTGGCTGTGGGATGAAGACAGATAACATTTCATTGGGCAGGGTTATGAGATGAGTGAGGCCTGTGAGTATAGCATGAGATGCTGCATTGAGGATCGGGCTGGGCTGTGTCAGTGCAACTGCAGTTTACAGCTGTTTATTGGGAGTTCAATTTCTGCAACATCTGGAGTTAATTTCAGCAGAGACTCTCGCTCAGAATGTTTGCTATGAGTATTTTGTCCATATGGCTCTGCCTCCCAGAGAGAGAGGGTCTCCCTTGAGCCTTGTTTAGCGGAGGATGACAGGTTGGGGGTGGGGGCTGCTGGTTTTGTGTTTGTCAGTATCTGCCCGGTCTCGCTGGTTACAGCCGTCTCTGAAATTGACTGCATCTTGTGTTCCTGATGCATTGGCATTTCCTGAGTGACATGTTTAACGTTTTGTCCCTTGATCCCTGAGTGACCTTTCTACTCCCCACCCCCTTTCCACAGATTAATTTTGCTGTTAATCTGGCAGCACAAGCCCTGCTCTGCGTAGAGTTAGCTGCCGTGTTGAGACCCCATGGAGTTGGGGAGGGAGCTAGGATTGTATTTGGATTCAGAACTTTAACTTTCAGCTGGGGCTGACCTCTCCTGGTCCCCTCTCCTGAACAAAGTTCAGTGACAACTGGGAGTTTAAAATAAGAAAGGTGGGGATGTCAAGGCAGAGCTGGGCACAAGTGTGAGAGTCACCACAGTTGAATAGTATCCTATAAGGAAGGGCAGCCATCTCGCAACATAATGTGTAGTACCTGGGGGTGTTGCGTTGGTTCAGTGAGGATTGTTGGTTCGGGTGATCAGAAGAGCTGTCTGATCTTTAACACCCATTGGAGGGAACAGTGCAGCCGCAGGGAAGCCACGGAAAGACAGTGCGGTACTCCCTCAGCATTGACCCTCCGACAGTGCGGCACTCCCTCAGCACTGACCCTCCGACAGTGCCGCACTCCCTCAGCGCTGACCCTCCGACAGTGCCCACTCCCTCAGCGCTGACCATCTGACAGTGTGGCACTCCCTCAGCACTGACCCTCCGACAGTGCGGCACTCCCTCAGCACTGACCCTCCGACAGTGCCCACTCCCTCAGCGCTGACCATCTGACAGTGTGGCACTCCCTCAGCACTGACCCTCCGACAGTGCGGCACTCCCTCAGCACTGACCCTCCGACAGTGCGGCACTCCCTCAGTGCTGACCCTCCGACAGTGCGGCACTCCCTCAGCACTGACCCTCCGACAGTGCGGCACTCCCTCAGTGCTGACCCTCCGACAGTGCGGCACTCCCTCAGTGCCGACCCTCCGACAGTGCGGCACTCCCTCAGTGCTGACCCTCCGACAGTGCGGCACTCCCTCAGTGCTGACCCTCCGACAGTGCGGCACTCCCTCAGCGCTGACCCTCCGACAGTGCGGCACTCCCTCAGCGCTGACTCTCCGACAGTGCGGCACTCCCTCAGCGCTGACCCTCCGACAGTGTGGCACTCCCTCAGCACTGACCCTCTGACAGTGCGGCACTCCCTCAGCACTGACCCTCTGACAGTGCGGCACTCCCTCAGTGCTGACCCTCTGACAGTGCGGCACTCCCTCAACACTGATCCTCTGACAGTGAGGCACTCCCTCAGGCACTGACCCTTTGACAGTGCTACCCTCCCTCAGCGCTGACCCTCTGATAGTGCGGCACTCCCTCAGCGCTGGCTGGTGATGCAGCAATGTTTGGCCCCAGGTTAAGCATGGGACATGTGTTAGGGTGCCTGCCTGAGTTTGTTATTCCAGCCCAGATGTTCCCAAAGTGGTGACAGGAGTTCCGAGGTGCCTGAGCTGAAATTTTTGAGTGATGAGCACTGGGCTAGCTGTGGGCATTTATCTCTCCACCCCCAGAGGCTCTCTGTCTCCATTCCTGATGAAAGGCTCTGGCCCGAAATGTCGATTTTCCTGCTCCTCGGATGCTGCCTGTCCTGCTGTGCTTTTCCAGCGCCACACTCTCAACTCTGATCCTCATCATTTGCAGTCCTCACTGTCTCCAGCTGTGGGCACTGCAGAGCCCCTGTCCCCTGCGCTCTCTCACCATCTCCTCCAAACGCTTCCCCTCCCCACCCACACTCTCCGTTCACACAAAGGGCAGAGGCCCATAATTTTCCAACTCGGGAATAGTGTCATCGGAAATGATGTGGAAAGCATTGGCCTCATGCCATTGTCCATCTCTTTAACGTTTGTCAGTAGATGTGTTTCTGTGATATAGTTCACCCTTCTCTGTCAGGGCGGTTGATGAGAGGATGATCAGAGTTAACAGGGAGTATCGCTCCTGTTATTAACCTGGTGCTTGCTGTAACCATTGGCAGTGGCTGACATTGCTCAGCCTTTCAGAAAAAGGAGAAAAATATTTAAAAACCGGAATCTTCCTGCAACCAAGTGAAGGGAACTTGAAAAGACTGGAGAGTTCAGCAAAGCTCTGGGATCAGCACCGTGGGTCACTGATGGGGTTAAAGGTTAAATTCCACAGGCAGGCAGTGAATTATTTGAATTATTCAGCCTGTCAGACGCTGTGAAACATGGGACTTTCTCAGTCGCCAAAGATCTTGTTGAAGGAGTGTTTGAATTAAAGGTGGTTTTTAATGGCCTCATCTGAGGTGTAAGTCCAGTTTTAATTCCAGCTCCAATTGGCTGTTGCTGCCCTGATCAAAACCTTTAACAATCCTGACACTTCCAGCCATTCAGCCCATCTGCTCCATGCTGATATTCCTGCTCCACATTATCCTTCTCCCACCCTCCTTTTATCTCACCATCAGCCCAATGTTCCCATTCTTTCTCCCTCATCTATTTGTATAATTTTTCCTGGAATGGATCCATATGATAATTTAAACAACTGGGAGATGTGAAGTTCCCATAACTTCTTCCCCACCCTGCGTCCCCATAACCTCCACAAACCTTGGGAAACCTCCCATGCCAGCACCAGTGGTGTACCACAGAGATCCATGCTGGGTCCCTTATTGTTGGTGATGTATAATAAACGATATAGATTAGAATGTGGAGGGTTGATAAGTAAGTTTTCAGATTACACGAAGATTTGCCCGTTGATTAGTAATGATGACGATGATCTTAGGTTACAGGAACATATAGGAGACAGTGAGGTCTGCAGATGCTGGAGATCAGAGTCGAGAGTGTGGTGCTGGAAAAGCACAGCAGGTCAGGCAGCATCCGAGGAGCAGGAGAACAAAAGTTTCGGACATGAGCCCTTCCTCAGGAATGAGGCTGTGTGCTGAGGGGGTGGAGAGATAAATGGGGAGGGAGGGGGTGCTGGGAGCAAGGTAGCTGAGAGTGCAATAGGTAGATGGGGTTGGGGATAAAGGTGATAGGTCAGAGAAGAGGGTGGAGCGGATAGGTGGGAAGATGGGCAGGTAGGACAGGCCATGAGGGCAGTGCCGAGTTGGAGGGTTGGAACTGGGATAAGGTGGGGCGAGGGGAAAAGATGAAATTGGTGAAAAGTCAACATTGATCCTATTTGGTTGGAGGGTCCCAAGGCGGAGGATGAGATGTTCTTCCTCCAGGGATTGAGTGGTTAGGGTGTGGCGATAGAGGAGGCCCAGGATGTTGCGTGTCCTCATCGGAGTGGGATGGGGGAGTTGAAGTGTTTGGTCACGGGGCGGTGGGTTTGGTTGGTGCGGGTGTCCCAGAGATGTTCTCTGAAGCATCTCTGAAGGGGAGACAGGATGGCTACTTGCAGAGCGGTTCAGAGAACATCTCCGGGATACCCGCACCAACCAATCCCACCGTCCTGTGACCGAACACTTTAACTCTCCCTCTCACTCCGCTGAGGACATGCAGGCATGGGGCCGCCTCCACTGCCACTCCCTAACCACCTGCCGCCTGGAAGATGAGAACGTCTCATCTTCTTCCTCAGAACCCTCCAACCTCAGGGCATCAATGTGGATTTCCTCAGTTTCCTCATTTCCCCATCCTCCACCTTATCCCAGATCCAAACCTCCAACTTGGCCCCACCCTCATGATCTGCCCTACCTGTCCATCTTCCCATCTATCCACTCCACCCTCCTCTCCAACCTATCACCATTACCCCTCAGCTTCATCCACCTATCCCACTCTCAGTTACCCTCCCCCAGCCTCACCCCTCACCCCCTCAGCTCACAAACCTCATTCCAGGAACATATAGGCAAGTGGGTCAGATAGGCAAATCAATGGCAGATGAAATTTAAACCAGATAAATGTTAGGAACAAGATAAATGATTGTTAGTGAATGATAGGACACTTGGAAGAGGAACAGAGGGATCTTGGGCTTGCCCAGAGTTCCCTGACCCTGGCAGGGCAAGGCAATCGGTTAGATCAGAAGGCGTATAAGACACTTGCCTTTATCACTCGTGGCATAGATTATAATAGCAGGGAGGTGATGTTGGAGCTGTTCAAAACTCTGGGTTGGCCGCAGCTGGAGTACTGTGTGCAGTTTTGGTCACCATGGGATAGGAAGGATGTAATTGCACTGGATGGGGTGCAGAGGAGATTCACCAGGATGTTCCTGTGGATGGAGCAATTCAGCGATGAAGAGAGGCTGGATAGGCTCAGGCTGCTTTCTCCAGAGCAGAGCAGACTGAGCCGGGGGGCTGGGAGAGGTGTGTTTGATCGGCATGGACAGGAAACCGCTGATTCTATCACCCTTCGTTGAAGGGTCAATAATGAGGGGCATAATTTGAAGATGAATAGTTGGAGGTTTAGAGGGAGCTTGAGGTAAATCTTTTTTCGCCCAGAGAATGGTGGAAATCTGGAATGCACTGCCTAGGAGAGGAGTTGAAGCAGGAAACCTCACAACCTTTTTAAGAAATAAAAGTGGAAAGCCTGGGCCATTGTAATATTCAAGATTATGGACTAAGTGCTGGAATGTGGGACTAATGTCGGTTGGTCAGCACAGACTCGATGTGCTGAAGGGTCTCTTCTGTGCTGTGTGACACTGACCTTGGACACTCCAGGGACACACCCCCTCACCCCGGCCTGGACATCCTGCTGCTACGATTCCAGAGTAGTTTTCCACGGTCTGATTGGAGACGGTGTGTCCTGTTTGGTATTTTGTGAAGTGGGGAAGCAGAGCACAAGGGGATGGGACAGTCTGTTCATGCTGTTCCCAGCTGTGGCTGTGGAGATGGTTGGAGCTGTTCATCACATCAGCCTGTGAAATGCAGCTCTCACTGGGGAGCACCATTCTCCGTGGCGCCAGAGTTACAAGAAAAGATCGTAAACTGTCTGTCTGTGGCGAGTGACTGCCTTTCCATCCATGAAATATTATCTACAGGTTTAGGGGCCTGTAAAACCCCAACACCAAATTAAAAGGGGCTCTTTACTTGCCTCAGATGGAAGTTTAAGTTGCGTGCATTTATCATGGGGCTTTATTAGATGGAATGTTTGTACCAGTCAGTGTTTTATGAAGTTTCTCCAGAGACTAGGTAATAATTCTTGTGATGAAATTGCAAGAGGCAAAATCTGGACTCTCTGGCTCACACAGACAGACATTGCCTTGTTACTCTGTGTGTGTCGTTTGTGATTCCCCAGTTGTTCCTGCCCATCTCGGGTTAATGAGGTTGCCCTGTCATTGTCCAGTCAGAGCATGAGGGAAACATAGACACAAACAGGGTCTCATACTTAAGCGACTACAGCTGACACCGGGGAGTCCCATTAAAGACCCAACCCCCACCTCCGTTAAAATAAAGATCATTCAGCAGAGAGCCCGGGTCACTGTTATAGTTGGACATAACTTGAAACATTTCTGGCAGACTGGGGTTCTGTGTTGAAGCATGGCCCCAATCACAGGGACTGAACCAGTTACCTGTTAGATTGAGGTTCTGTTCATACTGAGATATATTGAGATATTTGAGAGCACAGTGCCCAAGATCAGCTCTGTGTCTGTGATGTGAGTCACCCTCTGCCGATTTGAGGCTAAATCTTTTATAACTTACTGATTATACACTTCTGCAGTATTGTGTTTTGTTCTAGGCTCCAACTTCAGGATGATGGAGTTGAGGAGAGGTTAGAAAAGATCTTACCAAAATGTTATCCTAAACAATTACGTATAGCGATTGTAAAAGCTGGAATTATTCTCAAGCAGAGCAGAAAAAGTGAAATGGAGATTTAGTTGAGATGTTCAAAACCACCAGGTGCTGTTTCCCCAGGCAGGAGGGTCTGTTCCCTGGAGAAGACAGATTTAAGATAATAGGAAAAGAACCAGAGGGTGAAGTAGTTTTTATTTAACCATGAGTTGTTGTGATTAGAAGCATACTGTCTGAAAGGGCCAGGGAAGCGAAGTCAGTAATAATTTGCAAGAAGAATTTGATAAAGATCGGAATGGGAGAAAGAGCAGAAAGTGGGTCTAATTGAAGAGCTCTTTCAAAGAGCCAGTACAAAATCGATGGGTCAAATGTCCTCCTGTGCTGTGAGATTCTGTTATTTTGAGCATGAAAGTAGATGTTTAGCCTCTGGATAACCTTCCTGAAAATGTGAGTGTCCTGTCTAACTCCGATGATCCTCACTCTAGCAAGGTTTATAGAAGTCTCCATAGTCCCAAATTGCTGTTATCTCATTAGAGACCGATGGTTGGTGGTGGCTTACCCTGCAGTTTATCAGCTCTCAGTTATTAATTTCCCAGTCCTATCCTCAAGGGTTCCACCCTTACTTTAGTGACTGTCTTGTATATACATCAAAGCTCTCCTTTTTTTCATATTTCTTGCCAATTTACTTTCATAATCAATCTCCTCCCTTTTTTATTTGTTTTTAGTAATTGGCTGCTGGTTCCTAAACCAAAAATACCCAATCCTCTGGTCTCCCACTTGTTTTTGCAACTTTGTGTGCCATAGTTTTTGGTTGAATGATCACCTTGACTATTTCTATCACTGGGTGGAGCATTTTTCTTATCAAGTCTTTCTTTTTGACTGGAATAAATATTACTGAGTGTAATACAGTTTCTGCTTATCTACTGACCTTCTCCTCAATCTCTTTTCCCAGTCCACTTTACGCTGCTTTTTCTTCTGTCCTCAGTGTTTGCCTGTATTTAAGTTGTGGACCCTGGTTTGAGACTGGAGTTGCTCTCTCTCAAACTGAATTTGAAAAATATTGTGTTCACTAGTCCCTAGAGGATTCTTAACCACAACATTTCTGATTAATCCCATCTCATACACATTACTAGATCTAAAATAACCTGTTCTTGGTGGGTTCTGCAATGTACTGCTCTAAGAAACAATCCCGGATTCAATCTACAAGTTCATTCTTGATGTTACCCCTGCCCGGTTGATCTGTCTAGTTGTTATGCAGATTAAAGTCACTCATGATCATTCTCATACACCTCCATTATTTTCCGATTTATACTTTGTCCGAGAGTGAGGCAGCTGTTCAGAGACCTACAGGTGACCTCCTTTCCCTTACTATTCCTTATTTCCAATTGATTCCACATCATGATCTACTGCACCTATTGCACTAACAATCCTTCATTAACAAAGCTACCCCACCTCCGTTTCCTTTTTGTCTATTTATAGGTAACTCTGAATATCCTTGAATATTGAGTTCCCAGTCTTGATCACCTTCTAACTATGTCTCTGTAATAGCAATGAGTCATGTTCATTTCTTCCAAATAGTGCCACCAGCTCATCTACCTTATTACAAATGCTGTCTTCATTCAGATTAAGAGTCTTAAACTTTTAAGTTATCATCATTTGACTCACTCTGCTTCTAGTTTTTGCTGCACTCTTCTGTTTAAATATTTTTTACCTCTTTTTGTCACACTTTAAATGGTAGTTGCCTATGTAAGCTTTATAATAAGTAGATACATCGTATGTAACAAAAACATAATTTATAATAAATATATTATCGTACTTGTCCAGCAGAGATACTGCAAAGTCCCCAGCACCGGGGGAGAGAGAGAGAGAGAGAGAGAGACTGATTTCTCAAAGGCACTGTGAGCATTTAATCCATACCTCTCAACCACAAGTTGTTTTTACAACTAGTATTATTGACTGGTTTTGTAAGCTAATTGATCAAAAAACTTTTAAGATTCATCACTAATTCAAAGTTTGATCATTATGCCCCTTTATCTAAGGAAAGACAGACTGCCATTGGAGGCTCACTAAGCTAATACTAGGTAGAGAAGGAACTGCCTAACGAGAGGTTGAGTAGATTGGGCCATTACTCATTGGAGTTTACAAGACTGAGAGGCAAACTTATTGATGCAAAATCCTTTCACAGGAAGGGCTTTTGCCTGAAATGTCGATTCTCCTGCTCCCCAGATGCTGCCTGACCTGCTGTGCCTTTCCAGCATCACACTCTCGATTCTGTCTCCCCTTGTAGGTGAGTCCAGGACCAGAGGGCGTCATCTCTGGGTGAAAGGTCACCCATTTAAGATACAGATGAGGAAGGAATTTCTTCTCTCAGAGGCAATCTGTGGAATCTTTGCCGTGAAGACTATTGTGACTGTGTCAATAAATATATTGAAGGCTGAGTTTGCCAGATTTTTAAACAGTGAGGAAACCGAGGGTTATGGGAAAAAGGCAGGCAAGTTGTTTTGAAGTTTATTAGATCAACCATGATCTCACTGAATGGCACAGAGGTCTTGATGGGTTGAATGGCCTCCTCCTGTTGCTATATCTTATGGGCTTATGTCTAAATGAGAGAAATGTAACTAAACTCTCTGTTCTTCATAGCTGCTCCTGGGTAAACAAATTGAACTAAAACGATATGAAGTGGATGGAAGAAAAGTTCTGTTTTATTTTGATGAGGTAAGAGAAAAATTTTCTAAAGAATAAATAAAATAGCCATGTTGCTAGGAACAACCTAACAAGAGACCTAGAGATTTTAGGTGCACCTAAAAGTGTGTGCTAAGGAAGGCGTTTGGCAAGTTTGCCTTCATTGGTCAGAACATTGAGTATAGGAGTTAGGACATCATATTGCTGTTGTACAGGACATTGGTGAGGCCCCTTTTAGAATACTGCATTCAATTCTGGTCCCCCTCTAAAGGAAGGATGTTGTTAAACTTGAGAGGGGGTAGAAAAGATTTGTAAGGATATTGCAGGAACCGGAGGGTTTGAATTATAAGGAGAGGCTGATTAGGCTGGGGCTTTATTTCCTGGAGCAATGGAGGCTGAGGGGTGACCTTATAGAGGTTTATAAAGTCATGGAGGGGCATGGATAGGGTAAATAGACAAAGTCTTTTTCCTAGGGTGGGGAAGTCCAAAAGCTAGAGGACCTCGGTTTAAGGGAAGAGGGGAAAGATATAAAAGGAACCTGAGGGGGTAAGATTTTCACACAAAAGGTGGTGCGTTTATGGAATGAGCTGCTAGAGGAAGGGGAGATGGGTACAATTATAATATTAAAAAGGCATCTGGATGGGTATATGAATAGGAAGGGTTCAGAGGGATATGAGTCAAATGCCGGCAAATTGGAGTAGGTCCGATTGGGATGTCTGGACTGTGCCCATGCTTGTATGACTCTCTGACCCTATGTGCTCAGTCAACTGACCTCTCCAGGATATGTTGGGTTAAAATCAACACACCATTCAACTAGTCCAGACGATGTTTGGTGTTACTTTACAAACAAGCAGTATTTAATCACGGAAAACGGGCCTTATTCCAAATCTCTTCATGCCCTGTCCTTCAGTGACTGAAATGACCTCCTGTTCATTGCAGCCCTGGCCTGTGTTTGCATCATTGCAGCCCTGGCCTGTGTTTCTTGCTCCACTCTCACAGTGAAGAGAGGACAGTGGCAAGTCTGCCTGGCATCACCAGAATTATTCAATCTCTGCATGGAACACCTCAGAGAATTAGACATATTTCCAAGGGCAAAAATTAGAGACCAGAACATATATTTCCAATAAAATAAAACAAAGAACTGCAGAGGCTGGAAATCTGAAACAAAAACAGAAACTCAGCAGGTCTGGCAGCATCTGTGGAGAGAAAGCAGAGTTAATGTTTTGGAGTCCTGAAGAAGGGACTCAAAACATTAACTCTGCTTTTTCTCCACAGATGCTGCCAGACCTGCTGAGTTTCTCCAGCAATTTCTTTAAATGTGCAATATTCTGACAATGGAGTGCTACTGAAAGAATCCAAAGAGGCTCTGAAAATATTGTAGGTAAAGTACAAGCTGGGAATTTAGAATATGGATTGAGACCAAAAAGACACACACTGGAAGTTAGAAGGACTGAGTGAAGGTTGAAGTTGATGGTATTGCACTCGAACCAGTCGATGAATTTGTCACTTTAGGAATAATAACAACAGATGATGGCATGTGAGGTGCAGAGGAAGATTGGAGACAGTAATTTTGTGACGGTGAAGGATGTGTTAACAACAAGAAAACTCGAGCTTGTAACAAGGAAAAAAATCATCAGATGTAACATTCGTCCCATTTCCCTGTCTGCCTCAGAAACCTGGACAATAAAGAAACATCTTTGGTAGAAATTGAGGCCTTCAAAATTCTAAAACAGTTTATTTCTTTCTTTTGAGGAATGTTCTTGCGATGATGTTCTGCCGTTTTGAACCACATCATGAACTTTCCATGACTAACAAGACCTGGCACTGGACTAGAGTTCTAACTTTCCAGCCCAGAGGTGGGGGAATACCCTCCATACACAACAAAGGAACAGATGCTTCAAAGTGCAGGACAAAAAAAACTCTCAAAAACCAATGTTCAGAAAAGAAAGCATCAATATTTTAGCTGTATGATCAGATCTGAAAGTTTCAGTGATCTCTACCAGAGGGGCAAAAGAAAAAGGTGTTTACCTGGGCACAGCTGGATGATTGATAGCAGGGGGGTTGTAGTTGCGCTGTTGTGGGTGTGTGAGGGTGGGAGAGGTCAGACAAATGTGGTACCAGGAGAGCAGGTCTCCTGGCTGGAGGAGCTGCACACAGCAACAATAACAAAAAGCACTGAGTCACATAACCTGGTTGTTATCGTGTCGCTGCTTGCCACGCACTTCAGCCTTCACTCGTTCCTTCCAAATCCCTTTGTGCTCCGTTTTGGTGTTTGGTCTCAATCTGTATTTGAAACTTCCAGAATGTGTTTTACCTACGTTACTTTTAGAGCAATCTTCTAATTCTGTAAGTAGCTGTACAGTATCAGAGTATTGCAAATTTATAGAAGTTTCTGTGTGCTAGTTAACTGTCATATTTCTTATCCAAGGACTAACAAAGTGCCTGAGATATTGATGTTGTAGAAATGGAAGCTCTTTAATTCCTTCAATTTTGAATGAGGGAGAATGTGAACCTCCTGATTGTCTCCCCCTGTCTGTTCAGATTCCAAGCCAGTGTATGACTTGTGTCATGTTCGATGCGTACCGGGAGTATATCATTGGGAAGACCGCTCCAGTCCCAGTCAAGGTGTATGACTACTATGAGCCAGGTAGGTTCGAGCAACTTGGACGCAGGGTGGCTCCGTAGGTAGGGGTCTCCCTGAATTGAAAATTAATCTTCATGACACAACTTCCAGCAATTCTGCAGGAAAATCCTAAGGAGTGTTTAAATTGTTGCCTAGTAATACATTATTTGTTTAGCTAAAAAAATCACTATTTGGAAAGGGAGACGTTGTTCAACTGGCAACCGAGTATCATCCATTTGGCTAAGGAAGAGTGTGTTTGCGGTGTGTTCACTGTGGGAGGGCATTACAGGGAGGATGGGCATGAACAGTATCCAGTGTGGGGTGTGAGGAGCCACCTGATCAAAGACTGCACCCAGACAGAGTGAGCAACATTTACTTAGTGTGTCTTGGTGAGTGTGATATTGGTAATTGGAATGGATTTGGGACTGCGTGCGTATGATCCAGCAAATAATCCGACACAATGCAGCAGCTAACTGTTGCTGCTGACTCCCTGCAAACCCCCTTCCTGGCCATGGAAAGTCAAGGACACAAACCTTCTCACATTCTATAGGAATTTTTCATCGTAAAATGTGCTGGAAAAATGATCTGGAATCCGCTGATCTTCAGATTTCTTTCTTCTATAAAATAGATCTACTTCATATACTGATCTGAAATGTGTGAGCCGGTACTTAAGGTCAAAAACTTAGGAATTTTATCAAAAAGGTCTAAACTAAACGATTTGTTCTGCTGCAGAGGTTATATCTGGAATCATTTTGCTTCAATCACAATCCCGTTGACAGTTCACACGCAACTGATAACTAGGAACTCGGCTAACTCTTGCTGTATTCCTGATGAAGGGCTTTTGCCCAAAACGTCAATTTTCCTGCTCCTCAGATGCTGCCTGAACTGCTGTGCTTTTCCAGTACCACTCTAATCCAGAATCTGGCTTCCAGCATCTGCAGTCCTTGTTTTTACCTAAACCTTACACAGCAAGATCCCATTCACAATCCACTGGACTGGACTTGGTAGTCTTAAATCTTAGCTAGTGATCTGCATTTTAATCTCCTAACACCTGCAGAGTCAGGTGGAGCTTAGTAATGATGCTTTTGAGTGTGGAACCTGGTGATATTACAATTTGGACAAATTAGAACATCCAGACCCAGAGTTTAACAAATTACAGACGGCATGTGAATGCAGGAAAAGGGAGCAGCTCATCAGCGTGAGTTAATAACAAGAAAGAACTGAACAGATTCTAGTCAATAAATGGGAATCTTTTCTTTCACAAAATACTGAAGTGAGACCTAGAAATTTTAATGGGGGAGTTGGGGCGGGGAGGTGGTTAGGTAGGTGATAGCATTTTCTAGTTTGAACTGGGTGGACCTGCTGCTGTGGGGAGGGTCATAAAGAGCATAAGGAGACAGTGGGGGCTGCAGATGCTGGAGATCAGAGTCGAGAGAGTGGTGCTGGAAAAGCACAGCAAGGCAGGCAGTATCTGAGGAGCAGGAGAGTCCACGTTTCAGGCATAAGCCCTTCAGCGGGAATTCCTGATGAAGGGCTTATGCCCGAAACGTCGATTCTGCCTGACCAGCTGTGCTTTTCCAGCATCACACTCTCGACTTTGGGAGATGACACTGACACATTGTGTTGTTAATGATTCAGTCTGTGCAGTATTGTGCTGGCTCCTGTGGGTTGTCTGTTTGGGTGATACATATCGATGTGTGGATGATGACATGCTGCTCTTGCTCCTACAGCATTCGAAGCAACCCGTTTTTACAACGTGAGTGAAACCAGTCCTCTGGCGCGTGAGCTGTGTGATGGGACAACCTGTAATGAAGTTGAAAGCTCGGCCAATCAGTGGATAGGTATGTGTTCAAACCTGACTGAGGATGTAAGAATGATGACCCAAAAAGTCTTGTTTACAAGAAAATAATTTATTCTCCAAGTCAAATGAAGCCAGTGCTGTTGCTGTAGTGTGAATATTGCATCCCTAATGTGCTGTGAAACAGTACATATTAAGTCCATTGATAAGATTAGAATTCCTACAATGTGGAAACAGCCCAATCAGTCCACACTGACCCTCTGAAGAGAAACCCACCCAGACCCATTTCCCCTGACTGATGCACCTAACTCTATGGCAATTTAGCATGACCAATTCACCTAACCGGCACATCTTTGGACTGTGGGAGGAGACCAGAGCACCCGGTGGAAACCCACGCAGACACAGGGAGAATGTGCAAACACCCATACAGATAGTCGCCCGAGGCTGGAATCGAACCCAGGTCCCTGGCGCTGTGAGGCAGCAGTGCTAACCACTGAGCCACCGTGCCGCTCCATTCGAGGAGTCTCAGTGAAATTCTTTAGAACAAAGGCCTGTTGAGGTTCTGTCATAGAGTAAATTTGAGATGGAGATTGACAAAGATTTAACCAGGAAAGTGATCTTACAGTGTGGAAACAGGCCCTTCGGCCCAACAAGTCCACACCAACCCGCCGCCACCATGACCCACTCCCCCACATTTCCCCCTGCACCTAACACTACGGGCAATTTAGCATGGCCAATTCACCCTGACCTGCACATCTTTGGACTTTGGGAGGAAACCGGAGCACCCGGAGGAAACCCACACAGACACTGGGAGAATGTGCAAACTCCACACAGACAGTCGCCTGAGGCGGGAATTGAACCTGGGTCTCTGGCGCTGTGAGGCAGCAGTGCTAACCACTGTGCCACCATGCCGCCCACTAAGTGGTTAAGGGTTATGGAGACAAACAGGAAAGTGGAGGAGTATCAACTCAGCCAATATCGCACTGAATGGCAGACCAGACTTGATGGGCTGAATGGCCTATTTCTGCCCCTATGTCTTGGTTTTCAGGTTTTATAGTTTTAATGAATTGCTTTGCTCTGGAGTTGTTGCTCCAGTTGCCAGGGTGAATGGTGAATGTCCATCGCATTCCTGACTTTAGAGATGTTGAAGGAATTAAGGAGAGCGGGTGATGCTCTGCCCAGTCTCCTGCCTATCCTGTTCCTGTTGATGTTGTAGGCCATTCAGCCCCTCAAGCCTGCTGTGTCATTCTAGTCAAGCTAATCATCTGTCTCAATACCATCTTCCTATTTCCTTTGATGTCATTAGGAATGAGAAATCTATCAATCAGTCTTGAATTTATTTAATGACTGATCTTCCACAGTCTCTGGGATAGAGAATTCTAAAGATTTGCCACCACTGAGTGAAACATTTCCTTCTCTTCTCACTCTGAGACTGTGTTGACTATGTTGCCTGGTTCGAGACTTGTCTGCTGGGAGAAACATTCTTTCTGAATCTAGCCTTTAGAAGGCTGCCTTATGATTTTATAAAATTTCACTGAGATTGATGTGGTTGGTCTAGTTCGTGTCTAGGTCTGTCCATGGTATCTCAGTGAAGGCCATTCGGCCCCTGATGGTGCAGATGCAAGTCAGGGGGATGTTGCTGTATGTTTTCTTATCAGGGATGATGATCAGTTGCTCCTGGAGTAACAGGAACTCTACTCACCTGTTGTCATTTCAGGTTTTTCTGTTGATGTGTCATGATGAAAGAATTGTGAATGGAGTTCACTCTAAAGATATCAATTAATAACCACAGTCCTTGGGGTTCTTGTGGTACAGTGGTAGCATTCCTGCCTGTGGACTAGGAGGCCCACGTTCAAGTCCCATCCATGCCAGTGATGCCATAGTAACATCTCTGAACAGGTTGTTTAGAAAATATCTACATTTGGGGCTGGAAAGTCCAGGTTCAAGTCCCAGACACACATCGCAACCTGTCAGAACAGATTGGTTAGAACGTCCATCTCTGCTAAAGCTAATATTAAAAAAAAACAGTAAATTATAGTTAAATCTTAAGAAAAAAAGGAATGAAAATAACCCCAGTTCTGAATTGTAAAATAGCAGGAAGGTCATTATTGAAGCAGTTCGAGATGGTTCATTTGAAGGTCCTTCTTCACCCACTTCCTGTGCCATCATTGATGAGGTCTGTTGTGTTTTCTTCAATAGTTGAATTTTGCAAAGTTTGCTTTCCAGCTAGCTGGTTTTCTAGAGATGCTTCAGCTTTATACAAGTTTTGTGAGACTGACACCAAAAATGGGAGAGATAGCTAGGTTTTTCTGAAAGTCTAAATTAGAGTGGTGCTGGAAAAGCACAGCAGGTCAGGCAGCATCCAAGGAGCAGGAAAATCGACATTACAGGCAAAAGCCCTTCGTCAGGAAACTTTTGCCTTTGCTCAATGACTGAATACTCTACCCATAGTTAAGATGGTATAAAGTTAAAATCTATCACTGAGACTGTTGGAGGTGCCTTTTTTCAGATAAACCAAGGCTGCCCTCTACGGTGGATCTACCAAAATCTCAATGTTTTTGAATTGTGTCTTGTGCCAGTATTTAATCCTTCGACCATCACCACTAAAAACAAATGGCCTAGTTCTTAATTACTTTGCTGTTTGTAGGAGATTGTTGTGGCTCCAGTATTAAAGAAAGACTATATCTTTCATTGGTCAAAAACCACTTTGGGGTATCGTATTTAGAAAAGCCTGCACCACTGAATCTGTGCAAACTGTACCTTGGACTTTGGGTGTGGATGAGTTTGAAAAATGTCAAACGCATCCTCAGAATTGCCTTCCCTCAGCTGCTGGTTTCAGGCAATTAACTGCAAACAAACACAAGGCCAGAAATTAAAATTCTGTGGACCTCATGCAGCTGAGGTGAAGTCAGGGGCCCCTAAAAAAAAACAATGCGGGTTATCCCATAACAATGTCAATTACAATCAGGGCTTAAGTCCCTGTGGATCTATAAATTTATAAAATTTATAACTACCCAAGCAAGTGGCACCTCCATTGGTTGCAGAGTTTAATCAGAGTGGGACAGATTTACATGGACAATTACCATTAGAAATATGAACAAGAAGTGCCCTTCATTGCTGCAAATAAATGTTAAAAACCTAATTATTAAAGAAAAAAAGTCTGCTTGTGATTAAATACAAAGTAAATATCAGGGGCATTGGTTGGCTGTGATCACTCTCAACTTAGAAAATATTTTTCCACTCTTTCCCTTTGGTAAAGAAATTCCTGATTCTGATCCGTTGCCAATCCCTGCCCTTTGACCCAGTGACAGGATGACAGCCCCTGTCCCCCACAGCCCTCCTGGGCTCCTGATAGTGAGCACACACCTGGGAGTGGGGCCTCTCTGCAGCTCGTTAAAGCTGACCAAAATTTATATAATCTCCTCAATCCCACCCAACCCCCATCTTCTCTAATCATTGCCTGAAGATCTTGGTAAACAAGTCAAGCTGCTCCTGTACAGACCTGTCCCCTGAATCCATTGGTAATTTACAGTTAGTCTCCATGAGAAGCAAGCTGTCAAACCAGACCCCTCTCAGCATGTTCAAGCTTGAAGCAGTGTCTCACTGAGAGAATCATTTACAAGGCAGGCTTGGACCTCCTCATCACAGGTAGTTTATAGCCTGGCCTGGTGATGTTTTGTAGTATTCTGGTTTCTTTTAAAGTTACCTCATAGCTGTCAACTGGGAACTAATGAAACACAGCCCTTTTATAATAACTACAAATTACTGCTGCACTGTCTGAGCGTGCCAGCAGCTGCTTCAAACCCTACAGTCAGAACGTGGCATTGTTACAGCATGAAAGGGGTATTCATTTTGAATCAAGCTCATTAAATTCACGAGGAAAGCACGATGTGTTCTTCAGTCCTCAGGCCCACTTTGCTCAGTGGTCAGTGCACACTGGCCCCAACTTGTGTGACACAGAGCAGCGTGGTCCAGGCTTAATGCATCAACTCTCCTCCCTCTGCCATTTTTGTTAGTTCACAAAGACAAAGAGGTCCAGATTCAGTCAGCAGCCTTGTCAGGGGGCAGCACCCTGTCTCTGGAGACTGGGGCATGTATCCCAGTGCAATACTGAAGGGGTGCTGCATTGATGGTAGTGCCATCTTTCTGCTGAGTTGTCACATACAAGTTTCATCTGCCCCTTCAGCTGGATGGAGAAGAACAACAGGACGGGTTTCCAGTCACTTGGCCAACATTTAGTTATAGAGTCATATAGCACAGAAACAGACCCTTTGGCCCAATGCATCCATGCTGACTAGGTTTCCCAAGCTGAACTAGTCCCATTTTCCTGCGTTGGACATGTATCTTCTAAACCTTTCCTGTCCATGTACCTGTCCTAATGTCTGTTAAATATCGTCATTGCACTCGTCTCTGTGTTCAATTCTCAGCTTTTTGTCATGCATCTGCTTGTGGGATCTTGCTGTGCATTTATTGATTGCCACAATTATGTTAAAATATTTGCTACTTCTGAAAAAGTGACTTGTTGGCTGTGAAGTGCTTTGGAGTGACCTGCAGTTGTCACAGGTGCTATTGAAATGCAAAATCTTTCTTTCACCTTTTGGGCTGGCTGCTCTCTGCATGTTCATTGGGACATAGCGAGTTGAATCAGGCAGGGTTCCAGTTCCTAATCCTTGTCCTGACGGTAGGGATGCAGGGTGAGGTTCTGTCTCGCTGTCTGCAATACATTGATCTAGCAAGAGTAGGCACTTACCAAAATCCTTCCAACCAAACCAACAACCACATCTTACATTTAGATAGTGCCTTTAATACAGGGAAATGCCTCTCAGGCATGTTCTAAGACAGAATTCGATGCTAAGCCACACCAGCAGATAAAGGACAAAAGACCGAAAACATTGTCAAAAGATTTAGCCAAAAGGAGGTGCTTTTCAAGAAGTGTTTGGAAGAGGGAGAGACAGAGACAGAGAGGATTAAGGAGGAAATTCCAGAGCTTGGGGCCCAGGCAGCAGAAGGCACAGCCACCATCAGTGGGACTGTTACATTCAGCACTGATCTCGCAGCATTGTGGGGCTAGAGCGGGTCACAGAGGTGGGGGGGGGGGGGGGGGGGGGGGGGGGGGGAGTGAGGCCTCAGAAGGATGTGGAAATAAAATTTAAACCTTTGCAGTGATGGGGTGGGGGGGAAGGAGACAGTGCAGGTCAATGAGTACAGGCCTGGTCTGGGGTTAATGGGCTTTGCTTGGTGCAGCACAGGGAGGGGGCTCTGGAAATTAAGTGCATTCCTTGGTAAGTGAGCCGTCACGCACCTTAATCTCTTCTGGAGGGTCAGAGTCAAAGCAAATCGGTGCCGGGCAGAGCCTGCTGCAGCTGCCCCAATGATGTAACTGAGAAACATTAGTTGGGTTTTAGAAATGCCCCTTGGGCATAATATAACAGTTCCTGTTGGCATGGCAACCGAGCTGCTCATAATAAAAGAATAAACAAATACTCTCTCGTGCAACCTCGAGACTTCCATCACCAGTTGCTAACATCTTTAAAACAGACAGGAGGAGAATTTCATTCCCTCTTATATCACATCCCCAACAGCACCTTCCAAACCCAGAAGTACTTCTATCCGGAAGGACAAGGGCAGCAGATACATGGGAACACCACCCCCTCCAAACAAGTTCTCCTCCAGAAGCCACACACCATCCTGACTTGGAAATATATTGCCGTTCCTTCACTGTCACTGGGTTTCAATCCTGTCATTCCCTCCCTAAGGGCACTGTGGGTCTACCTAGAACACATGGACTGCAGCGGTTCAAGAAGGCCGCTCACCATCACCTTCATGAGGGCAGTTAGGCCCAGGCATCCTGGTCTCGCCAATGATACCCATGTCCCACAAATGAAGAAAAGGTAGTTGCAGGAAGGAGGTACTGTCCCTGGAGAAAATGCAGGGCAGATTCAGCAGATTGAAACTGGGTTCTAAAGGGTTACATGACGAGCTGCATGGGCTGTTCTCGTACTCCCTTAAGTCAAGAAGATTAAGTGAAGATTGAAACAAGGGGTTTAGGTTTAAATTAAAATCAGGTCATTAGGGATGATGTCAGACAAAGGGGAGTGGAAATCTGGAACTGTTTCTCATTTCCCAACTCTCTTCCCCCCCCCCTCCCAATGCACATGATAAAGCTGTGAGTAGGTGGAGGGGCTGAATTAAATTTGCAGCTTTCATAGCTGTGACTGAGAGGCCTTTGTCCGATAAAATCCACAAGCAAAGGCCAAATTCCAGTGACACTGGCTGCCTTCTCAAACCCAGTCTGTGTGAACATCTCAGCAGGGAAGCTCAACAGGTGATCTGAGTGAGGGAGGAACGCGAGTGACGCCAAGAATTATGTCATCCTCAGAGTCTTCATCTTCCCTTCATTATGGGAACAGCAATCATTGTCTCATTGGGTTCAGAGTGACTGTGGAAAAAGACAGTGGCCTATCTGGAGTTGGGATAACTAACTGGGGCAGAGACTTCGAATAGAACTAGGTCAAAGAGACTTGAACAAAAGGTTGCAGGATTAAACTGTAGCTGAACAATGTGATGGTTCAGGTACAGTTACAGTATATTCCCTCCAAAGGGAAAGGTAGGACAGGTAAATCCAGGTCTCCCTTGATGTCAAGGAAGGTAGATTCCTGATGAAGGACTTTTGCCTGAAACGTTGATTTTCCTGCTCCTTGGATGCTGCCTGACCTGCTGTGCTTTTCCAGCACCACTCTAAACTAGGTTAAAAAATCACACAACGCCAGTCCAATAGGTTTAATTGAAAGCACACTAGCTTTCGGAGCGACGCCCGAAATTAATTGGAACCTAGTGTGCTTCCAATTAAACCTGTTGGACTATAACCTGGTGTTGTGTGGTTTTTAACTTTGTACACCCCAGTCCAACGCCAGCATCTCCAAATCACTCTAATCTAGACACTGATTTCCAGCATCTGCAGTCCTCACTTTTGTCTAAAGGAGGTAGAGATTAAATAAAGAAGAAAAAGTGTATTTATGACAGATGTCATTTAGAAAATTCAATTCAAAACCAACCTGAATACAAAATATTCACAGGGGAAGTGAAAACCCAATATCAGCAAAAAGGGACTATGATAAAAGACTAGCCGGTAACATAAAGGAAATCCCAAAGCCTTCTGTAAGCACACAATAGTGAAAGGATGGTAAGAGGAAGGTTAGGACTGATTAAGGAACAAAAAGGTATGAACAAATGGAATCCAAGGGCATTGCCGAAGCACTGAGTGAACATTTCAATCAGTTTTTACTGAGGAAGGAAATGTTAGCCTGGTAATAGTGAGAGAGGAGGAAATGCCATCACAACAAGGAAGTATTGGTTGAGCTGTTAGAGTTGATGAGACATTAGCCAAGAACAGATGAGATGCATCTAAGGATATTGAAGGAAGTGAGCGTGGAAATTGTAGAGGCAGCGATAATAATCTTCCAACCCTCCCTGGATTCTGGGGTTGTGCCAAAAGGCTGGAACATTGCAAACATTCCTCCCATTTTCTAAAGGAAAAGCCCAGCAATTACAGATCATTCAGTTTAACGTCCGCGGTAGGGATACATCTAGAAACAATCATTTGAGATAGAATTAATAGGTGGAAAGTATGGGATAATTAGGGAGAGCCAGCATGGATTTCTTAAGAGAAAATTGTGTTTAATTTGTTAGAGTTCTTTGAACAGATAACAGTGAGGGTCAGTGGGGGGTAATGCTGTTCACTTGGTGTTCATGGACTTGCAGAAGGTGTTCAGTTACTGCGGCATTTCAGAATTGTTACAAAACTCGTAGACATCAAATAAAAAGGACATAGTAACACAGGATACAGAATGAAGGACAGGAAACAGGAATGATTAATGGATATGTTTTGGACTGAAGGCAGGTTTGTTAGGGAGTTCCCCAGGAGTTGTTTTGCTTTTCTTGATTTATATTAACGATCTCAACCTTGGCATGTACGGGATGATATCAGTTTGTGGGCAATAAATTTCTTGGAGAATTCTAACCTGGAAGGAGGACATTGTAGAATTTCGAAAGAACATCAACAAGTTGGTGGATTGGCAGCAGATGGAGTTCAGTGCAGAGAAGTGTGAGGTGAGACATTTTAGAAAGGAGACAGTACAAAATGAAGGGATGACTGTAAAGGATTTGCAAGAGCTGAGAGACCAGAGAGGTTGCATGTACTTGAGGAAAATTTCTTTCACCAGTAGGATGATGGGAGTCAGGAATACACTATCTGGGAGGGTAGTTGAGGTGGGAAATTCCTCAACACTTTTAAAAAGTACTTGATTGAATATGAAGTATCACAGCATTCAAGGCTATAAAGCAGACATGTGGGATTAGTGTAGATTAAGTGTAATTTTGACGGTACAGACATGGAAAACTGAAGGGCTTCTTTTGTGCTGTATGATTCATAAACTTCAGTTAGAAAGACAAATGGAGAAGTTGAGGCAATTTTTCTTGGAGAGGGAAAAGCTGGGACAAGATTGGACAAATGCTTTCAAAATCATGAGAAGTCTGCAGAGACTAGATCAGGGGAAACTGTTCCCGCTCATTAAAGGATTGAGAATCAGAGGGCATAGACTCAGCGAGTAGTTAGGGTCTGGAATGCTCTGCCTGGGAATGTGGTGAAACATTCCAGAGGGACATTAATTTGACTTAACTTATCATTCAATGTGTAGGATTTGAGGGAACAGCACTATTCACCTAGCTGAAACAGCGTGTCTAGACTGGATGAGTCACAAATGGCTACAATCTGTCATCTTACACCATAATAATTTGCTGGATCTAGCTCCGAAGTGGGGAAGTTTGCCGATGTTCAGCTTCATTTGCAACTTCTCCAATTCTGAAGCAGCCCGTGTCCAAATGCTGCAAGACCTGGACAGTATTCAGGTTTGGGCTGACAATTGGCAAGTAACATTTGTGCCGCACATATGACCGGCAATTACCATCTCCAGGCATAGAGAATGAATCTCCCACTATCAACATCCTGGGGTTACCATTGACCAGAAACTGGACTCACCATGGAAACACAGTAGCTACGAGATTAGCTCAGTCGCTAGGAATACTGTGGTGAATAACTCACCTGACTCTTTCATGCCTCTCCACTACCTACAAGGCACAAGTCAGGAGTGTAATGGAATACCTCCCCACTTACCCAGCTCCAACAATACTCAAGGCCTGACACCATCCAGGGCAAAGCAGCTCGCTTGGTGGTACTACACTCCCTCCATAACCAACGCTCAGAAGCAGCAGTGTGTACTATCTATAAGATGCACTGCAGAAACTCTCAAAGGTTCCTCAGACAGCATCTACCATCTAGAGGGTCAAGGGTAGTAGATACACAGGAACAAATTCCTCTCCAAGCCATTCACCATCCTGACTTGGAAGTCTATTGCCGTACCCTCACTGTCACTGGGTCACAGTCCTGGAATTCTCTCCCTAAGGGCATTGTGGGTCTACCTACAGCACATGGACTGCAGCAGTTCAAGAAGGCAGCTCACTCCCACTTTCTCAAGGCATGAGAGCTGGGCAGTAGATGGTGGTCCATCCCATGATGTCCACACCCTGTGAAAGAATCGAACCATATTCTGTGAGCAGACACTCTGTGTGGATGGGAAAGAGTTTGGCAATTCTTTGTCACACCCTGAGGATGGTCTAGAATAATGGTACTTGCTTCCTGTTCCATGTAGCTTGGAGTGTAACCTGATTTTTGAGAGGGTGGTATCCTAGTTAAGTTGTGAAAAGTTTTGTGCATTGCTTGACCTTTCTGCTGATTATGACAAGTTTCTTTCCTGTTGGGCACTTGTATCTGGGGCTGGAGGAGGGACAGTCGGTGATTGGTCATCAAGGCACCAGTGACAATGACTCTGTGAGCCAGACTAAGGGATGATGACAAACTGATTTCCCTTAATTCCCTTCAGCAATGTTATCTGAGGATTCTGTATCAGCTTCCAATTGAAGGCTGACACCATTCAGTTCTACTCATGACCCATTCACTCAGCCACTCCAATCCAATCCAGTGCTGCAGATTGCCAGCTTGTTTATTCAATATCAGCTAGTCCTGAATTTCCTCCAGTTAAATCTTCTGAAGCTGAATCCAACATCTTTGCAGCTGCTACAAATTGCAATCCCTTGCCATCATCACTGGGTAACCAAGAGGCTATGTGAGCTGACCTCAGAAGCTCTCTACACATCCACACCAACACTATGTCTGCCCATTGCATCATCATCTCCAACTAGCTTCAGCTCTTCTACTGTGGAAGCCCTCATCCATGCCTTTATTATATCAAGACTGAACTATCCATTGGGTCTGCTCTCCCATATGATACCCTCTCAGGCCTTTAGCTTGTTTAAACCTCAACTAGCCTACATTGTAAATGCCCCCAAACCTTCTTTCCTCATTACCTGTGGGCTCTCTAACCTACATTGACACCGAGACTAGCAACATTTTGAGATTAAAACTCTCTCATTTGTTCATATGGTCTTGGTGTGGTGATAGAACAAAGAACAAAGAAATTTACAACACAGAAAAAGGTCCTTCAGTCCTCCAAGCCTGAGCCGATCCAGATCCCCTATCTAAACCTGTCGCCTATTTTCTAAGGATCTGTATCCCTCTGCTCCCTGCCCATTCCTGTATCTGTCTAGATACATCTTAAATGACGCTATCGGGCCCACCTCTACTGCCTCTGCTGGCAATGCGTTCCAGGTACCCACCACCCTCTACATAAAGAACATTCCACACATATCTTCCCTAAACCTTTTCCTTCTCACTTTGAACTCATGACCCTAAAGTAGTTGAGCTCCCCCACTCCGGGAAAAAGCTTCTTGCTATCCACCCTGTTTATACCTCTCACGTAGACCTCAATCAGGTCCCCCCTCAGCCTCTGTCTTTCTAATGAAAATAATCCTAATCTACTCAACCTCTCTTCATAGCCAGCGCCCTCCATACCAGGCAACATCCTGGTGAACCTCCTCTGCATCCTCTCCAAAGCATCCACATCCTTTTGGTAATGTGGCAACCAGAACTGTACGCAGTATTCCAAATGTGGCCGAACCAAAGTCCTATACAACTGTAACATGACCTGCCAACTCTTGTACTCAATACCCCATGCAATGAAGGAAAGCATGCTGTATGTCTTCTTGACCACTCTATCACCTTGCATTGCCACCTTCAGGGAACAATGGACCTTGACACCCAGATCTCTCTGTACATCAGTTTCCACCAGGGATTTTTCATTTACCATATAGTTTGATCTTGAATTGGATCTTCCAAAATGCATCACCTCACATTTGCCTGGATTAAACTCCATCTGCCATTTCTCCGCCCAGTTCTCCAAGCTATCTATATTCTGCTGCATTCTCTGACAGTCCCCTTCACTATCTGCTACTCCACCAATCTTAGTAATCTGCAAACTTGCTCATCAGACCACGTATACCTTCCTCCAGATCATTACGTATATCAAAAACAACAGAGGTCCCAGCACCGATCCCTGTAGAACACCACTGCTCTCAGTTCTTCACTTGAGAAACTCCCTTCCACTCCTCCTCTCTGTCTCTTGCTGCCCAGCCCGTTCTCTAACCATCTAGCTCGTACACCCTGGACCCCATGTGACTTCACTTTCTCCATCAGCCTACCATGGGGAACCTTATCAAGTGCCTTACTGAAATCCATGTATATGACATCTACAACCCTTCCTTCATCTATCAACTTGGTCACTTCCTCAAAGAATTCTATTGAGTTGCTAAGACATGACCTTCCCTGCACAAAACCATGCTGCCGATCACAGCACATTTTCTTCCAAAAGTAAATAAATCCTAGCCCTCAGCATCATTTCCAGCAGCTTCCCTACCACTGATGTCAGGCTCACACGTCTATAATTACCTGGATTATCCCTGATACCATCCTTAAACAAGGGGTCAACATTAGCAATTCTCCAGTCCTCTGGGACCTCACTCATGTTCAAGGATGCTGCAAAGATATCTGTTAAAGCCCCAGCTATTTCCTCTCTTGCTTCCTTCAGTAACCTGGGATAGATCCCATCCAGACCTGGGGACTTGTCCACCTTAATGCCTTTTAGAATACTCAGGCTTCCTCCCTCCTTACCCGACTTGACCTCGAGTAATCAAACTTCTATCCCTAACCTCTACATCAGCCATGTCCCTCTCCTCAGTGAATACTGATGCAAAGTACTCATTAAGAACCTCACCCATTTTCTCTGACTCCACGCCTAACTTTCCTCCTTTGTCCTTGAGTAGGCCAATCCTTTCCCTAGTCACCCTCTTGCTTCTTATATACAAATAAAAGGCTTTGGGATTTTCCTTAACCCTGTTGGCAAAATATATTTCATGAGCCCTGTTAGCCCGCTTAATTCCTCTTTTCAGTTTGGTCCTACTTTCTTGATATTCTTCTAAAGCTTTATCTATTTTCAGTTGCCTAGACCTTATGTCTGCTTCCTTTTTCCTCTTCGCTAGTCTTAATTTCACCTGTCACCCATGGTTCCTTAATCTTGCCATTTCTATCCCTCATTTTCACGGAGGCATGTCTCTCCTGCACTCTCACCAACCTCTCTTTAAAAGCCTCCCAGACATCAAATGTGGATTTACCCTCAAACAGCTGCTTCCAAACCACATTCCCCAGCTCCTGCCAAATTTTGCTATTGTTGGCCTTTCCCCCAATTTAGCACTTTTTAGGACCACTCTAGTCTTTGTCCATGAGTATTTCAAAGCTTACGGAATCACGATCACAGTTCCCAAAGTAATGCCCTACTGAAACTTCAACCACCTGGCTGGGCACATTCCCCAACACCAAGGCTAGTAATTAATTACCTCTTCCCAAGTTGGACTACTTACATACTGCTCTACAAAACCCTCTTGCAGGGTCCTTAAACCTCTAACACTAAGTGAATCCCAGTCAATGTTGGGAAAATTAAAATCTCCCATCACCATCCTGTTGTTCCTACGTCTTTCCATAATCTATCTCCCATTCGTTGTTGGGAGGCCTGTAGTACACCTGCAACATTGTTACCACACCCTTCCTATTTCTGAGCTTTGCCTATATTGCCTCACTGCTCAAGTCCTCCATAGTGCCCTCTTTCAGCACAGCTGCTATATCCACTGTCCAGTAATGCAACTCTTGCTCCTCTTTTACCCCCATCTCTATCCACTGGAAGCATCCTGGAGTGGACAGATGCCAATTATGCCCTTCCCTCAACCAAGTCTCGGCAATAGCAATATCATGCTCCCAGGTACTAATCCAAGCCCTAGGTTCACCTGCTTTACCTACTACCCTTCTTGCATTAAAACCGTGTACCTCAGACCACCTGTCCCTTTGCGTTCATCTGCTCCCTCCCTACTCTTCCCATTAGTCATACTAACTTCTTATCCAGTTCCTTACAGGCTTTAGTTACTACCTCCTTACTGTTCACTAGCCACCTCATTTGGTTCCCATTCCCCTGCCGCATTAGTTTAAACCCTCCCCAACAGCATTAGCAAAAGCACCCCCAGGACACTGGTTCCAGTCCTGCCCAGGTGTCGACCATCTGATTTGTAAAAGTCCCACCTCCCCAGAACCAGTCTCAATGTCCCAAAAATCTGAATCTCTCCTTCCTGCACCACCTCTCAAGCCTGATAAGATTGGATTGGATAAGCCTCATGCTGTAGGGAATTTGAATTCAGTAAAATCTGGAAGAAGAAGCTGGTGTCATTGGTAATGTTATAATCACTGTTAATTGTCATAAAAACTCATTGGATTCACTAATGTTGCCTGGTCTGGGGCATTTTTAGGAATAAGGAAAGGTTAGATAGACTGGGTTTGTTTTCACTGGAACGCAGGAGATTGAGGGGTGACCTGATGAAATTGTATAAGATTGTGAATGGCGTGATAGAGTGGAAAGTATGAGGCTTTTCCTAGGGTGGAGGGGCAATTACTAGGGGACACCGGTTAAAGGTGTAGAGTTGGCGCGGGGGGGGCGGAGTTTAAAAGAGATGTGTGAGGTAAGGTTTTCACACACAGGGTGGTGAGTGTGTGGAACGTGCTGCCAGAGGAGGTGGTACTGAGAACAGACACAACAGCACCTTTCCTATTTCCTGGACGAATAGGAAGGGAATAGAGGGATACGGATCCAGCACGTGAAGACTGTTTTAGTATGGAAGGGCAAAATGTGACAGCATGGGCTTGGAGGGCTGAAGGGCCTGTTCCTGTGCTGGATTGTTCTTTGTTCTCATATTCTTCAGAAGAACAAATCTGCCATCCCCACTTGGTCTGGCCTGCACGTGACTCCAGACCCACAACAATGTGGTCCTCTGTAACTCAGGATGAACAATAAATGCTGCTTAGCCAGTGACACCCACAACCCACGAATGAACAAAAACATCCTCCCTCCCTGCCACTACCTCCATCCTACACCTTCCCAAAGTGCTGTCATTCTGGCTTCTTTAACCTCTCCCCCATTGGTCATCAGCTTTCAGCTGTTCACCCCTAAAATCCCATATTTAAATATTTCTCTCTCTCTTTGTCTGCTCCTTCAAGTTGTTCCTTAAAAACGAACCTCTTTGACCAAGTTTTTGAACACTCGTCCCAATGTCAGCATATGCAGCTCAGGGACAAATATTGTCTAGTGAAGCTCCTCTGAAGCACTTTGGGATGTTTTATTTCATTAAAGGTGCTATATTAATGCAGGTTTCTATGTTGGGGGCCAGCCCATCTCTAAGCTGCCTTTGTAGTTCACCTGGTCCATCAAAGGGTGAATGGGCAGGCTGTTCCGACTGCTTTGAGCTGGTTAGCTTGTTTAATGTCTGTTCCATTTCTTCTAGGGTTTGTCCAGGCTGCGACCTGTAAGAATGTGTATGACTGTCTGGAAGAGGAACACTATGAGCTGTGCACATGTTACCGTGACTGTGGTTTTGATGGAAGCCCTGTTTGTGGCTCTGATGGGATTCTTTATCAGAACCAGTGTCAGATGGAGGTGGCAGCATGTCGAAACAATACCAGAATTGAACAGGTTACAGTGTCACACTGCAGCCCCAGTAAGAGATCTTCCAGTTTACTCCTTTTGGTTTCAGTAGCGGTGGTAGAGGAACTAGCTTTTTACTCTTTGGGCCCAGAGCTCAATTTAATCTAAACTGTGGGAGTGAATATCGCAGTCAGCTGGAAATCGTGGCAGCATCAGACCCAAAAAGATCCACTAAGTACTGACCACTTGACCAGATGGGTTTGGTCTCATCGTTTCAGCCTGCTCTCATCCCTGTCTCTGTATCACTCTATCTGACTGTGGGTTTCTTGCTGGTTGCCTTTCCCTCTGTCTCTCTTTCTCTGTCAGTTTGTCCACCTATAGTTCCTCACATCTAATTGGGTCTCTTTCTGCTTCTCTCTAGCTCTGTCGCTCATGCACTCTCTCACTATCTTACTCTCTCTCTCTCGCTCTATCACTCACTCTTTCGCACTATCTCTTGCGCTCTCTCTCTCGCTCTCTCTCTTTCTCCCTCGCGTGGGTGGTTTTGAGTTTGGTCTTTAAGGTGCACACGCTGCAGGATGAGGCTTGACATCTGTCTCTTGTTTCTTCACACAGCGGAGAGCGTCGCTCCAGAGACCGAGGCTGTGGTGTCACCGATGACATTGGACTTGACAGAACAGAGCCAGCCAGGTAGTTATAAACCACAGTGTATGAGCTTGTGGTGAGGGTCCCAGTGGGACCGGCAGCTGCTGAATGTCTCATTGGGCACTGACTGTGTGCCCAGACTGGGGCGGGCGGAGCAGCTGGGGGAGCAGGGAGGCTTCCTCAGCTTCATTCCAGCTTCCCCCCGACAACCCACTGCACTCAGACCAGTCTGTCCCAGGGTGGAGCCTGTAGCCTCACCCTCTTCACCATCCCCAGGGTAGAGCTCATGCTGTGCACCCCCACCTCTGCCCGGGCAGTCACCTGCAGCAGTGACAGCGAGTTCTTTGTGAACAATCACAGTGCAGCTTTCAAAAAATCCAACAATAAACAGATTTAAACGGTGTGATTCTGGCTCAGTGGAAAGGCTGGGAAAGCCAGGATTGTTCTCTATGGAGCAGAGAGGATTAAAGGGAGTTTTAATGGAGCTGCTTAATATCAAAGGGTTTCAGTGGCGTTAATGAAGAGAAACTGTTTCCAGTGCCCAGAGAGACACAGGTGGAGGAGAATTGGCTAAGGGACCAGAGGAAGATGTGGTTTTTGTGTTACACAGCGAGTTACAAACAGGGAACAGCCAGGGAATTCCTAGAGGCATGGCACTCATCCACAGATTCAATCAATAAGCACATCGACCTGGACCCAATATACCGGCCACTGCAGCGGACAGCTGGAACTGACAACTGGAAGCAGCAGATTCAAACCACTACAAATGCCGGAGGAAAGATCACAGAGGCGCTTCACAGGAGGCTCCCAAGCACTGAGGATGTCACCTAGACAGGGGACGAAACGTCTGCAACACAAATTCCCAGCTCAGCGAACAGAACCACAACAGCGAGTCCTTGTTATCCAGAACGCGCTGCCTGAAAGGGTGTTAGAAGCTGATTCAATCATAATGTTCAAAAGAGAAAATGGAGAAATAGTTGAAATGTGGATCATGGGGAAAGCGCAGAGGGAGTGAGACTAAGGAAAGGTCTTTCAATGAGCCAGCATCAGTAGAGCAGGCCAAGTGGCCTCCTGCAATATACAAACCTCAGAGACAGTGGGAATCCGGGTCAACACCAGCTGTTAGTGTGAGCAGTTTGTTTGTTAATGGGAGGCTACGAGGCTGTGTCTGACTCTGTCAGTATCTGCCCTCCTTCCTGTGATGTTTCAGTGATAATCCTTCTCTGCCTGTGTGGGGTCCAGTGTGGAAGCACAGAGTCTCTTCTCTGCCTTCCTTCCATCCATTAGTTAATCTGTCTCCACCTGCACAGCCCGAGACACTCTTTTAACCAAACCCTACCAATTTAGACATTTTTAAGTGTTCGGAAACTTTTGTTGTCAGTCAGGTGGAAAGGAAACAATGATTAATTTAAAGGGTTTTTTGTTTTAATTTTTTTAGATAATTACATTGCCTGTAAACACAGACTCTAGACAATTCTTTTTAAAAGATCAGTCAAAGCTCTGCTCTAATAACAGTTTCACAGAACGATGGCTCCTTCTAAACATGTTCTCGATGTTTCTTTGAAAGCGTCTTCACAAAGCAGTGCCCAGCTTTGCTGTCACTGGTGGATTTATCTAGATGTGTTGCCTGGCACAGAGCCATCTCACTCACTGTGTCCCTGAATCCACTGCCAAGTCTCAGAGTGGTTGCAGTGCATTTTGTAGATGGTACATGCTGCTACTGACCAGCGGTGGTGGAGAGAGTGGTGATGGCTCATTGAGCAGGCTACATCCATGGAGACATTTGAATGAGGTGCAGAACTAAACCATTCTAATCCTCTTGTGCACACTGTCCTTAAATACGATTACGGCTTCTCTGATGGTAACCTCAAATTGACATTCCCACCTACCTCTGATCATCTTTCAACCTCTCGCTTACCAAGAATGTAGCTCCCTCTGCCTTAAAAATATTCACAGACTCTGCTACTGCCCCTTTTTCAGGAAGACTGTTCCAAAGGCTGACCATCCTCCGAAAACAAAATGTCACATCTCTGTTTTAAATGGGAGCCCCTTGTTTTTAAACATCCTTTCAACGTCCACCCAGTCCAGTCCCTCAGGATCTTGTTCGTTTCAATTAATTCACCTCTGACTCTTCAAAACACCAGAGAATACAGGCCCCATTCTCTCCCGCCTCTCCTCATAAGGCAATCCGCTCATTCTACGGATTAGCAGAGTAAACCCTCTCTGAACACTTCATTAAATAACAAGACCTGAACTCCAGATGTGGTGTCACCAATACTGTATATAACTGAAACATAACTTCCCTATTTCTGGAATCAATTCCCCATGTGATAGATTATCACATTTTATTAGCTTTCCTCATTGTTTGCTCATTACCTGTACACTAACCTTTTTTTTGTCCTGGATGGTGTCAAGATTCTTGAGTGTTGTTGGAGCTGCCTCCATCCAGGCAAGTGGGGAGTATTCCATCAGACTCCTGACTTGTGCCTTGGAGATGGTGGACAGACTTTGTTAATTCTGCAGGAATCCTAGTCTCTGACCAGCTCTTGCAGCCACTGCACGTATATGGTGAATCCATTTGAGTTTGTAGTCAGTGGTCGTGAATTGACTCCTTGATGCCACACTTGGTTCCTGTGCAGCCTTGATATCAAGGGCTCACTCTTACTGACCACTGGAATTCAGCTCTTTTGTCCATTTTGGATGAAGACATTAAGCTATAAAGAGAGAGTAGATAGGCTTGCATTGTTTTCTCTAGAGCAGAGAAGGCTGAGGGAACACATGACAGAGATGTATAAGATTATGAGGGGTATGAACAAGGTGAAGTTAGAGTAGCTGTTCCCCTTGGTGGAGGGATCTATCGTGAGAGGGCGTAGTTTAAGGTAAGGGGCAAGAGATTCTGAAACATTCAAGGATATGGGAAAGTGCAGGAAATTGAGATTAGCGTGCCTTTAGTAGAAGTTATATTGATACAGACTCAATGATACAAAGGGCTTTTCTGTGCTGTATGAATCTGTGTTTGAACCAAGGCTGTAATGAGGTCAGGAGCTGAGTGGCCTTGGCGGAACCCAAATGGGCGTCACTGAGCAGGTTATTGCTGAGAAGGTGCTAGTGGATAGCACTGTTGATGACACTTTCCATCACTTTACTCACAATGGAGAGTAGACTGATTGGACAGTAATTGGCCAGGCTGGATTTATCCTGCTTTTTGTCTACAGGACATACCTGGGCAATGTTCCACATTGTCGGGTGGATGCCAGTGTTGTAACTGTACTGGAACAGCTTGGCTAAGGGAGCAGCAAGTTCTGGGGCACAAGATTTCTTAATAGTAACAAGAGTGTAAACAGAGAGGTACAAAAATCTCACAGACAGTAAAGGTAATGAGAAGGCTGATGAAATATTGCCTTTAACCTGGTGGTAACTGCGTTAATGGCGTGAATGTTTTACTGGAATGAAACCTCTGGTAAGACTCTTTCTGGAGGGTTTAGTTCTAGAACCTGCCCCTCAGGGAGGAGATACTGACCTTGAAGGAGTGCATGTTGACCAGAATGATCCCGTGGCTGAAAGGGTTAAATTATGAAGGCAGGTGAGAGGGATATTCTCAAAGTGTTTCAATGATTTTAAAAAAGGATGTAATAGACAGAGTGATTAAGAAGGCATTTGGCATTCGTACCTTCACTGCTCAGTCCTTTGTGTATATGGGTTTGGGCTGTTATGTTGAGGTTGTACAGGACATTGGTGAGGCCTCTTCTGGAATACTGTGTCCCGTTCTGGTCACCCTGGTATAGGAAGGATATTATTAAACTGGAGAGGGTTCAGAAAAAAATTCCCAGGATGTTGCTGGATATAGAAGGTTTGAGTTATTAGGAGAAGCTGGATAGACTGAGACCTTTCTCACTGGACCGTAGGAGTTTGAGCGGTGACCTTATAAAGGTTTATAAAATCATGAGGCATATAAATGGGTTAATGATAGTTGTCTTTTCCCTGGGATGGGCGATGTCAAGGCTGGGTGGCATATCTTTAAGGTGAGAAGAGAGACACATATAAAGGGCATGAGTGGCAACGGTTTTACACAGTGGATTGTATGTGGAGTGAACTTCGAGGGAATGGTGGATGCAGGTACAGTTATGTTTCAAAGACATTTAGATAAGAACGTGAATGGGAAAAGTTTGGAAGGATATGGGTCAGGAGCAGGTAGGTGGGACTAGTTCAGTTTGGGATTATTGTCAGCATGGACTGGTTGGGCTGAAGGGTCTGTTTCTGTGCTGTATGATCCTGAGACTGAGAAACTATTGCTTCCCTGGGGTGAGTCCAAAACAAAAGGGAGCAGAATCTCTAACATTCAAGCCAAAAATGTTGGCTGTTCTTGGGGGTTGGGATGGGGGTGGGGGGTGTTGGGATTGGGGTTGGCAGAGCTCCAGACTCCTCCAAAAGCTGTGACTGCCCCAGAACAGCCAAAACTTGCAGGATTGTGACTGATGGCAGTGAACATCACTGTAGTCCCTGAGGCCTCACAGGCTGCTCCTTCACTACAGAGAGATGAAAACAGAGTCACACAGGGAGAGGGGGAGATGACTGAGAGTGTCCCTGCCTCAGCTGAGGAATGTGGTTGGTGAGGTGGGGCCATCGCAGTCAGATCTTTATTGGTTAAAGTACTGAGGGACCTGAACCAGACATTCAGTTTGGAACAGCCATGAACTTGGATAATGGCCGGACTCTGCTCAGCCCCAAAGGCAATTGAGGACATCAAAAATAACTTCAGCAACGTTTGAAAAAGTCAGATTCTGGTCAGCAGATGATGCCTGAGATTAGTGTCACTGCGCTGGAATAATGTATTCTGTTCAGGAGTGAGACAGAGGGCAGTCAATATCATTCCTTCAACTCAGCCAAACACATATCGCCATGTAAACAATCATCATGTTTACTCGGAGCTGCAAATGGCTCGGGTTCGTCTTGTTGACTGTTTCTCAGGATTTCCCATTTTGTCCTCACACCAACTCCTCATGGAAACAGTTGGCCCCAAGCTGTAGCACGGGCACCACCTGGGGGTGGAGGGAACACACTGCAACTCCTCAAACACTGCCATTTTCACAAATTATGGCTTTAATTTCAATATTAAGACTACTTTAAAAATTGCACAGTCAATAATCTGTTTTAAGTCTCCGTCTGTCTAACAAATTCACTCTACTGCGATCTTCTCCCTCTCTTACTATAAACTTTCTCTGCCTCTTCTCTCTCTCTGACCCTGCTCTTTCTCTCTCATCTTACCTCTCTCCTTTCTCCATCTGTTACTGTCTTGCCCAATATCTACTTCCTCCTTCTGTCACACTCCTTTGTTCACATCCTGTATTGATCTCTACCTCAATCCATTTTCCATTTTCCATTCCTCTTTATGTTTTACTCGATCTCCCATTTGTTACCAATTCCCAATCTCTTCCCCTCTCTTCCTCACTCCCTCACCTTCCCTTTCTCGGCTACTAATCTGTCTTTCTGTCCTATCCCAATTTCCTGACCCCCTCTCACAGCCACTGTCACCGTACCACAAGCAGAACTTTCCTATTATTCCTACGGAATGAGTTACGAGTATGATCCGGAGTTTGAGTTCGATGTGGACGAAGAGTCGGAAATGAATGAAGATCGGACAGAGCGACCAAGTCAGGGAGGAGGTGGAGAACAGACACAATCTTCAGTGAAAAGTGAATGGTAATGGCCACAAATGGTTAGCAAATATCAGTCCCACACCCTCTGATGTGGACCACACTCCACTGATCAGCTCCATGTCACAACACTAGTTATTTGTTGAGTTTTGAGTCAATGTAGTGAGTGGGAGCAATATGTATGTCTGTGCACAGTCAGTATTCCAACACCCTGCACTGGATCCTTCATCTTTGGCTCAAAGCCAGACTGTTAGCAATCAGGTTGATAGCCTCAGTGTCGCACTCGACCCTGACAGGAGCCTTTGATCTTATATCAGTGTTCTCACCGAAATCGCCCAGGTCCATCTCCCGAACATCATCTGACTTGGCCTCGGCTCATCAGCTGCTGACTCCATCAACTGTGCCTCTTTTGCTCTTGAGACTTGGACAGTTCTAACTGCTCCGCCACATTTGAATGTCCGTAAACCTGTGGTCACCCAAAACTCTCTTTGACAAATTTTAACTCGCACTGAGTTTGATGTGACCATTCCCTCAGCTCTGACTCTTCAAATTCTCGTTGTTACTTTCAATTCCCTTCACAGCCCCCTCAGTGCCTCTGATTCAGAGAGGCTGTGGCCTAGTGGGACTGTTGCTAAACTATTAATCCAGACCAGAAACTCATCTAATGTTCCCAGAACCCGGGTCTGAATCCCATCAAGGCAGAGGTGGAATTTGAATTCAGTAAAAATCTAGAATTAAGGATCTACTGATGAGAATTAAACTGCTGCATATTGTTGGGAAAAACCCATCTGGTTCATGATTGCCCTTCAGGGAGGGAAACTACCATCCTGACCAGGCCGACATGTCAATCAGGACCCACAGCAATCGGCAACACCCCCATCCCTTAAATGAATTTTTAAAAAGCTGCAGAACCTTCCAGGATAGCTGTGCTGATTGCAGCCTCTTGAGGGTCTCCACTTCTCATTTTGGTGGCGGTGGCAGAGGCTTTAGTTGTCCGGGCTCCAAGCTCTGAAATCTCTTCTTCTCCTCCCCCCCCCCCCCCCCCCCCCCCCAACCCCAACCACTGAAACTTCCGTCTCCTTTAAGATGCTAGAAGGAAATGGGCCAGCAGTGACAAATGGGACTAGATTAGGTTAGGAATCTGATCAGCCCAGACAAGTTAGACCGAAGGGTCTGTTTCTGTGCTGTCTGACACGATGCTGCTTACAGTCTTTGTCTTTGTCCCACTTGTCCATCTCTTCATGACTCTGTTATGTTCCATTTGAAAACCCTCCCGTGAAGCAACTTGGGATGTTATTATTTAAGATGCTATATAAATGTAGTAGTTGTTCTGTTACGTGTACTCTGAATGTCTGATAAACCGATGTGTTTTCATCCCTAACAGATTCCCAATGTCAGGCCCAGGATGAGGAGCAATGGGAGAAGGTGGATATGTGTTTATTTGTTACAAAGGAGTGAGCACTGCTGCTGAGGACAACACGATATTATCTGCACCCAACTATTAAATAGACTAGACATATTTATCCTTTAGTATTGTTTAAACTGAGCAGGCACGTTAGTGGAATCTGGTATTTATATTTTGTAATTATGTGTTCTAATCTTCACTCTGTGATATTTATATTTCTGTTTTAGTTAAAGCCCCTCTTGCTGTGGCTGTTTCTCCTAGAGCTGGATCAAGGGTCAACTTCCTAATGTGTATTATTTAATTTTTTAATTATTTACAATCTCTCTTTCCCAGTGGAGGATGATTGTGCTGGAGAGTGGAGCAGTGAACTACCTGTAGCTTTTGAACAGACGTCGCAAGAGCAAAGTTCCAGCCTCCCCATCAGGTCTCTCTCCTCCACCCCCCCACCCCCCACCACACACTTCCCAGTTTGAGATTAAAAGGCAGCTGGATGATGTTTTGCTCCCTTCTTGTCCCCCACCCCCTAGGCCCTCTGTTAAAGGAATTAATCCCCTGCTCCAAGGTCTTCTGTTTTGCTGCTGGAAATTGCAACTGGGCTCACAATGGGACTGTGTCTGCAGGGGTGACGGTCTCCAGGGTTGATCAGCTGCCTTTGTCTGGGCTGGCGTACACGGTGTGCAATGGAAGGAACGTGAGGTTAGGGTTGTGTGGAGCTGAGGGCATCATATTTTCTAGTAATAAAGGTGACAATCTTCCCAAAAACACATTGGCTCTTTGTTTAACTTTGTGTTTATACCAATTCACTTTTCACCTGCATTACTGACAGACAACACTAGAGGGAGTCATAACAACAGGCGAATGCCATTCAGCCCATCAAAACTGCTTGACCATTCAGTTAGATGGTGCAGTTGAGCTATAAATCCTGCACACTTCCACCCCCTACAGTTAACCTTTTGTAATCACCCACACTGTCACCTGGTGGTACTGACAACACCATCAACACAAACTTCCCATCATGCAGCTTCTCTCCTGAGCTGCCGTTTTGGATAGGGTAGCTCCGTTGATCCCACTCCCCTTCTCTCTCCCTATTACCTTGGAATTCGTGCTGCTTCAAATATTTACCCAACTCATTTTCATTCAAATACTAAGTTTACCTAATTCGAAATTTATCCCTTAAACAATGTGACTGCAAACAAATATCCTGGCGGTTACCATTGACCAGAGACTCAACTAGGCAAGTCCTATAAATACCGCGTCAGAAGGAGCAAGTCAGAGGCTCGGAATCTTGCAGCAAATGTAATGGAGTACTGCCCACTAGCACTCCCCACTCAGTAACAGCAGTGTGGACCATTTACAAGATGTGCTGCAGAAATTCACCAAAGATCCTGAGACAGCATCTTCCACACCCATGATCACTTCCACCTAGAAGATCAATGGCAGTCGATACATGGGAACACCCCCCCCCCCCCCCTCCCCATGCAAGATCCCTCCAAGCCACTCACCATCCTGACTTGGAAACATATCACTGTTGCTGGGTCAATATTCTAGAATTCCCTCCCTAATGGCAGTGTTTGTTCTTACACCACAGACTGTAATAGTCTGGCAGCTCACCAGTGTCTTCAGGGCAATTAGGGATGGGCAATAAATGCTGACCCAGCCATCAACACCCATATCCTTTGAAAGATTTTTTTTTAAAGACCTTTTAGTATTCTGCCCTAATATCTCTTAATGTGAGTCAATGTTAAATTTTATTTGATAATTGCTCCTGTGAAGCACTTTGGGATGTTTTACGATTAAAATCACCATTTAAGTAATTGTTCTCACTAAAATATATTATTTCCCTACATTTCTGTGTTCAATTTCAGTTTTCCTATTTCATCAATCAATTTACATCTTTCTGAAGTTTGTTATCATCCTCTGTGTTACATTTTCTGAGTTTTCTATCAACTAAAAATTTTGAAATGTAGTTCCATCTACTCAGGTCCTATCTATGAATAAGTGAGAGACAGAGCCTGATTCCAACACTTGCCTTTAGGGATCATCGCTGGATCCCTGCAGCCTGAAACACAACCATACACTCCACCCTCTGCTTTCTGTCCTTCAGCCCAACTGCAGTGACTAGCCCTTTAATCCCATGGGCTTCAGTTTTGCTGTTATTACTGGGTAGTTGTTAAATGTCTTTTTAAAAGCCATGTACATGTGAATGTGAGCGCTAGACCGGGTCCATTGCCAGAGAGAAGCTGCTGAGAGCACTGGGTCTGGGGTAACTGCATTCCTGCTAGCCACTGCAACAAGTGAGGGGCCGAATTACCCCAGCAGGGAAACATGGAGAGGTTCAAGGAAGTCACTTTTGCTGAAGCCTCTTTAGCCGGAGTGGGGCTGTTGGCAAATGGGGTTTGGGGTAAATACCTCTGGGTGGGTGTAGCCCCTTGCATGGGTCCACTTAGCCCAGGCCAGGCAGTGGAGGGGCACTGCCCTAGGGGAGGGGCGTGGGTAAGCGGGGCTGCTGGGGCTGGCCCCCAATCAGCATTCCCCCCCTCAGGGGTTGGATTGTTTCAGCAACTGCTGGGGGAGGGGGTTATAGTGAAGAGAGGCACCTTCCAGGGAACATTGTTGAGAGTGTGGTGCTGGAAAAGCACAGCAGGTCAGGCAGCATCCAAGGGGCTGGAAAATCAACGTTTCAGGCCAGAGCCTTTCATCAGATTCTGATTCCTGATGAAGGGCTTTTGCCCCGAAACGCGATTCTTCTGCCCCTCGGAGGCTGCCTGACCTGCTGCACTTTTCCAGCAACACACACTCAACTCTGATCTCCAGACCTCACTGTGTTCCAGGGAACATTGCCCAGTGGGCAAGGCTTCAGCAGTCCAATAGCCAACTCTGCCCGCTGCAGGTGAATAACGCGGAGGGACCCGCTGGATTTGCCAGTTTGTTTTTCTGGGCTGTGATGAGGATGGGTCATTTCCCCTCTTAATATGAGGCAAGGGTCAACAAAGATACCCTCACCCTGCAAAGGCTTCATGTAATAGCAGCGAGGATTAGACATCGCACTGTCAGGGAGTGGGGAACTCTCACTGGGTACAGGATCCCCTCTCCTCTCATGAAGGGGTTGACCCTCTCTGGGATACAGGCTCCCCTCTCCTTTCCAGAAAGGGCTGACTCTCACTGAGTTGTGAAGAAGAGTTATTAGCCTTAAACATTCATCTATTTCTCTCTGTACAGATGCTGCCAGACATGCTGAGTTTCTCCAACAATTTCTGTTTTATTTTCAGTATCTACATGGTTTTGCTTTTATTTGAGTGTAAAAGTTTTGATGGATTTTGGTTTCACTGATGGGTAAACACTGGAGCCCCTGCTACATTCCCAACATTTAATTCCGAGATCAGCCAAAACAGCAAAGGATCTGAGACTGAACCCCTCTCTCTTGGAACCAAGCATTAACCCGGTGGGGTCTCAGCAATGTACTGTCTTTCTTCCCAGTCATTGCACTGAAGTGTTATTCATGGCCACAAGAGAAAACAGCTGGGTAGGAGTGGGAGCAGGAGTAGACCATTCAGCCCATCAAGCCTGCTCCATTCAGTATGATCATCAGCAGAGGTCACACGACGCCAGGTTATAGTCCAACAGGTTTCTTTGAAATCACAAGCTTTCAGATCGCTGCTCCTTTGTCAGGAGTCCCCCTGATGAAGCGGCAGTGCTCTGAAAACATGTGATTTTAAAGAAACGTGTTATATGATAATCTGGTGTCATGTGACCTCCGATCTTGTCCACCCCAGTCCAACAGCAGCACCTCCACAGAATGATCATGGCTGACCATCCAGGATAGTTGTGTCTCTGCTTTCTCCCCACACCCTTTAGCTCTAACAACGATGTGCCTCCTTCTTCAAACCTTGAATGTTTTGGCCTCAACCGCTTTCTGTGACAGAGATTTCCACAGGCTCCCACTCTCTGGGTGAAGACATTTCTCCTCATCTCAGTCCAAAGTAGCCTATCCTGTATCCTTCAACTGTGACCTCTGATTCTGTATTCCCTGGTCATTGGGAACATTCTTCCTGCATTTACTCTGTTTACTCCTGTTCGGATTTTATGAGATCCCTCCTTATTTTCCTCAACTCCAGTGAATATAGTCTAAACCCATCAAGATTCTCTTCATATATCAGTCCTGCCATCACAGGAATCAGTCTAGAAAACATCTGTTGCACTCCCTTCAGAGCCAGAATACCTTAATTCAGAGATGGAGACCAAAACTGCACACAATACTCCAGGTGTTGTCCTACACATTTACAGCAAGACATCCTTTCCTGTACTCAAATCCTCTCATAATAAAGGTCAGAGGGTCGGTGCCGTGGGAATGGCGCACTGATGGAGGGTCAGTGCTAAGGGAATCCGCACTGTTGGAGGGTCAGTGCTGAGGAAGTGCTACACTGTCAGAGGGTCAGTTCTGAGGGAGTGCCGCACTGTCGGAGGGTCAATGATGAGGGAGTGCCTCACTGTCAGAGGGTCAATGATGAGGGAGTGCCGCACTGTCAGAGGGTCAATGATGAGGGAGTGCCGCACAATCGGAGGGTCAGTGCTGAGGTAGTGCCACACTGTCAGAGGGTCAATGATGGAGAGCCACGTCATCAGAGGGTCAGTGCTGAGAGAGTGGGCACTGGTGGAGGGTCAGTGCTGAGGGAGTGCCACACTGTCGGAGGGTCAGTGCTGAGTGAGTGGGCAGTGTCGGAGGGTCAGCGCTGAGGGAGCAGACACTGTCGGAGGGTCAGTGCTGAGGGAGTACTGCACTGTCGGACGGTCAGTACTGAGGGCGTGCTGCACTGTCGGAGGGTCAGCGCTGAGGGAATGGACACTGTTGGAGGGTCAGTGCTGCGGGAGTGCCATACTGTCGGAGGGTTAGTGCTGAGGTAGTGGGCACTGTCGGAGGATCGGTGCTGCAGGAGTGCCGCACAATCGGAGGGTCAGTGCTGAGGGAGTGCCACACTGTCGGAGGGTCAATGATGAGGGCGCGCCGCACTGTTGGAGGTTAGCGGTCATGGAGCAGGCACTGTTGGACGATCAGCACTGAGGGAGTGCCGCACTGTCAGAGGGTCAGCGTTGAGGGAGTGGTCACTGTCGTATGGTCAGTGCTGAGGGAGCGCTGCACTGTCAGAGGTTCAGTGCTGAGGGAGTGCCGCGCTGTAGGAGGGTCAGTGCTGAGGGAGTGGGAGCTATCAGAGGGTCAGTGCTGAGGGAGTGGGCAATGTCAGAGGGTCAGCGCTGAGGGAGTGCCGCACTGTCAGAGGGTCACTGTTGAGGGTTGCCGCACTGTCGGAGGGTCAGCGCTGAGGGAGCAGGCACTGTCGGAGGGTCAGCGCTGAGACAGCACCGCACTGTCTGAGGGTCAGTGCTGAGGGAGTGCCGCACTGTCGGATGGTCAGTGCTGAGGGAGCAGGAACTGTCGGAGGGTCAGCGCTGAGAGAGTAGGCACTGTCGGAGGGTCAGCGCTGAGGGAGTAGGCACTATGAGAGGGTCAGCGCTGAGGGAGTAGGCACTGTCGGAGGGTCAGCACTGAAGGAATGGGCACTGTCGGAGGGTCAGTGATGAAGTAGTGGGCACTGTTGGAGGGTCAGTGCTGAGGGAGTGCCGCACTGTCGGAGGGTCAGTGCTGAGGGAATGGGCACTGTCGGAGGGTCAGTGATGAGGTAGTGGGCACTGTTGGAGGGTCAGTGCTGAGGGAGTGCCGCACTGTCGGAGGGTCAACGATGGAGAGCCGCGCCGTCAGAGGGTCAGTGCTGAGAGAGTGCCGTGCTGTTGGAGAGTCAGTGCTGAGAAAGCGGGCACTGGCGGAGGGTCAGCGCTGAGGGACTGGGAACTCTCGGAGGGTCAGCGCTGAGGGAGTGCCGCACTGTAGGAGGGTCAGTGCTGAGGAAGTGCCATACTGTCAGAGGGTCAGTGTTGAGGGAGTGTCGGAGGGTCAATGATGAGGGAGTGGGCACTGGCGGAGGGTCAGCGCTGAGTGACTGGGAACTGTCGGAGGGTCAGTGCTGAGGGAGTGACGTACTGTCGGACGGTCAGCGCTGAGGGAGCAGGCACGGTCGGAGGGTCAGCGCTGAGGGAGTGCCGCACTGTCGGAGGATCAGTGCTGAGGAAGTAGGCACGGTCGGAGGGTCAGCGTTGAGGGAGTGCCGCACTGTCGGAGGGTCAGCGCTGAGGGAGCATACATGGTCGGAGGGTCAGCGCTGAGGGAGTGCTACACTGTCGGAGGGTCAGCGCTGAGGGAGTGGGCACTGTCGGAGGGTCAGTGATGAGGTAGTGGGCACTGTCGGAGGGTCAGTGCTGAGGGAGTGCCGCACTGTAGGAGGGTCAGTGCTGAGGGAGTGCTGCACTGTCTGAGGGTCAGTGCTGAGGGAGTGGCGTACTGTCGGACGGTCAGCGCTGAGGGAGTGGGCACTGTCGGAGGGTCAGTGATGAGGTAGTGGGCACTGTCGGAGGGTCAGTGCTGAGGGAGTACCACACTGGCGGAGAGTCAGCGCTGAGGGGGTGCCGCACTGTCCGAATGTCAGCGCTGAGGGACTGGGAACTGTCGGAGGGTCAGCGCTGAGGGAGAGCCACACTGTAGGAGGGTCAGTGCTGAGGGAGTGGGCCCTGTCGGAGGGTCAGCACTGAAGGAATGCCACAATGTCGGAGGGTCAGCGCTGAGTGAATGCCACACTGTCGGAGGGTCAGCGCTGAGGGAGTGCCGCACTGTCGGAGGGTCAGCGCTGAGGGAGCGCCGCACTGTCGGACGGGCAGCGCCGAGGGAGCAGGCACTGTTGGAGGTTCAATGGTGAGGGAGAGCCGCGCCGTTGGAGGGTCAGCGATGAGGAAGTGCCGGACTGTCGGAGAGTCAGTGCTGAGGGAGTGCCGCACTGTCGGAGGGTCAGCGCTGAGGGAGTGCCACACTGTCCGAGGGTCAGCGCTGAGGGAGTGCCACACTGTCGGAGAGTCGGTGCTGAGTGAGTGGACAGTGTCGGAGGGTCAGCGCTGAGGGAGCAGACACTGTCGGAGGTTCAGTGCTGAGGGAGTGGGCACTGTCGGAGGGTCAATGATGAGAGAGTGGGCACTGGCGGAGGGTCAGCGCTGAGGGACTGGGAACTGTCGCAGGGTCAGCACTGAGGGAGTGCCACACTGTCGGAGGGTCAGTGCTGAGGGAGTGGGCAGTAAAGTAGGGTCAGCGCTGAGGAAGCAGACACTGTCAGAGGGTCAGTGCTGAGGGAGTACTGCACTGTCGGACGGTCAGTACTGAGGGAGTGCCGCACTGTTGGAGGGTCAGCGCTGAGGGATTGCCACACATGTCGGAGGGTCAGTGCTGAGGGAGTGCCGCACTGTCGGAGGGTGAACGTTGAGGGAGTGGTCACTGTCGTACGGTCAGTACTGAGGGAGTGCCGCACTGTCAGAGGGTCAATGATGAGGGAGAGCCGCGCCGTTGGAGGGTAAGTGCTGAGGGAGTGGGCACTGTCAGAGGGTCAGCACTGAGGGAGTGCTGCACTGTTGGAGGGTCAGTGCTGAGGGAGTGGCGCGCCGTTGGAGGGTCAGTGCTGAGGGAGTGGGAGCTATCAGAGGGTCAGCACTGAGGGAGTGCCGCACTGTTGGAGGGTCAGTGCTGAGGGAGTGGGAGCTATCAGAGGGTCAGTGCTGAGGGAGTGGGCAACGTCAGAGGGTCAGCGCTGAGGAATGCCGCACTGTCGATGGACAGCGCTGAGGGAGTGCCGCACTGTCGGAGGGTCAGTGCTGAGGGAGTGCCGCACTGTCGGAGGGTCAGCGCTGAGGGAGTGCCACACTGTCCGAGGGTCAGCGCTGAGGGAGTGCCACACTGTCGGAGAGTCGGTGCTGAGTGAGTGGACAGTGTCGGAGGGTCAGCGCTGAGGGAGCAGACACTGTCGGAGGTTCAGTGCTGAGGGAGTACTGCACTGTCGGACGGTCAGTACTGAGGGAGTGCCGCACTGTCGGAGGGTCAGCGCTGAGGGAATGGACACTGTTGGAGGGTCAGTGCTGTGGGAGTGCCACACTGTCGGAGGGTTAGTGCTGAGGGAGTGGGCACTGTCGGAGGATCGGTGCTGAGGGAGTGCCGCACAATCGGAGGGTCAGTGCTGAGGGAGTGCCGCACTGTCGGAGGGTCAGCGTTGAGGGAGTGGTCACTGTTGTATGGTCAGTGCTGAGGGAGCGCTGCACTGTCAGAGGTTCAGTGCTGAGGGAGTGCCGCACTGTTGGAGGGTCAGTGCTGAGAGAGTGCCGTGCTGTTGGAGAGTCAGTGCTGAGAAAGCGGGCACTGTCGGAGGGTCAGCGCTGAGGGACTGGGAACTCTCGGAGGGTCAGCGCTGAGGGAGTGCCGCACTGTAGGAGGGTCAGTGCTGAGGAAGTGCCACACTGTCAGAGGGTCAGTGTTGAGGGAGTGCTGGACTTTCAGAGGGTCAATGATGAGGGAGTGGGCACTGGCGGAGGGTCAGCGCTGAGGGACTGGGAACTGTCGGGGGTCAGTGCTGAGGGAGTGCTGCACTGTAGGACAGTCAGTGCTGAGGAAGTGCCACACTGTCAGAGGGTCAGTGTTGAGGGAGTGTCGGAGGGTCAATGATGAGGGAGTGGGCACTGGCGGAGGGTCAGCGCTGAGTGACTGGGAACTGTCGGAGGGTCAGTGCTGAGGAAGTGCCACACTGTCAGAGGGTCAGTGCTGAGGGAGTGCCGGACTGTCGGACGGTCAGCGCTGAGGGAGCAGGCACGGTCGGAGGGTCAGCGCTGAGGGAGTGCCGCACTGTCGGAGGATCAGTGCTGAGGGAGTAGGCACGGTCGGAGGGTCAGCGTTGAGGGAGTGCCGCACTGTCGGAGGATCAGTGCTGAGGGAGTAGGCACTGTCAGAGGGTCAGCGCTGAGGGAGTGGGCACTGTCGGAGGGTCAGTGATGAGGGAGTGGGCACTGTCGGAGGGTCAGCTCTGAGGGAGTGCTACACTGTCGGAGGGTCAGCGCTGAGGGAGTGGGCACTGTCGGAGGGTCAGTGATGAGGGAGTGGGCACTGTCGGAGGGTCAGCTCTGAGGGAGTGCCGCACTGTCGGAGGGTCAGTGCTGAGGGAGTGCCGCACTGTTCGAATGTCAGCGCTGAGGGACTGGGAACTGTCGGAGGGTCAGCGCTGAGGGAGAGCCGCACTGTAGGAGGGTCAGTGCTGAGGGAGTGGGCCCTGTCGGAGGGTCAGCACTGAAGGAGTGCCACAATGTCGGAGGGTCAGCGCTGAGGGAGCGCCGCACTGTCAGTCGGGCAGCGCCGAGGGAGCAGGCACTGTTGGAGGTTCAATGGTGAGGGAGAGCCGCGCCGTTGGAGGGTCAGCGCTGAGGGAATGCCGCACTGTCGGGGGGTCAGTGCTGAGGGAGTGCCGCACTGTCGGAGGGTGAACGTTGAGGGAGTGGTCACTGCCGTACGGTCAATGCTGAGGGAGTGCCGCACTGTCAGATGGTCAATGATGAGGGAGAGCCGCGCCGTTGGAGGCTCAGTGCTGAGGGAGTGGGCACTGTCAGAGGGACAGCGCTGAAGGAGTGCTCTACTGTTGGAGGGTCAGCGCTGAGGGAGTGCCGCACTGTCGGAGGGTCAGTGCTGAGGGAATGGGCAGTGTCGGAGGATCAGTGATGAGGTAGTGGGCACTGTCGGAGGGCCAGCGCTGAGGGAGTGCCGCACTGTCGGAGGATCAGAGTTGAGGGAGTGCTGCATTGTTGGTGGGTCAGTGCTGAGGGAGTGCCGCACTCATGAGAGAGGGGAGAGGAGAAGGAGTGGGGTGAGAGAATGGGGCTGAGGGTGAGCCAGAGCCAGAGCGGAATGTCGCTTCAGCCTGTGGCCGTCAGGAGGCGCTGGCGGGTGGCGGCTGGAACTCCCCCCTCCCTCGGAAACTGAGGGAACGAGAGAGAAAAAAGTGAAGAAAGGCGGAAACAGGAAAACCCCGGCTCGGTGTGAGAACCGAGAGCGGCTTCACTGGAGCCGGAAGCAGCGGCGGGGCTGAGCCCGGGGAAGGGCGCTCGGGACGGGGCGGATACTGTCCCGGTCCCGCATGAGGAGGCGGCAGGAACGGGCCGGGAGGAGGAGGAGGAGGAGGAGGGGGGGATACAGCCTCAAGTCCCGGGACACACGGAGCCAGGAGCCGGCGCTGGTGAGAAATTGCGCTTCTCGCTACAATGTTGCCGTTTTGTTGCGAGTCGCGCCGCGAGTTTCCGGAAAAAGAAACAAAGTATCGGAGCGCCGCGCCCGGGAGCCGCCAGCGCCAGCTCCTTCCCTGTGTCCCCACACCCTCCCTCCCTCTCTCTCTCCCCCCGGGGGAGGGGGACCAGGAGCCGCCAGCTGCCCGCCTTCCTGCCCCCATCCCCCGGGGGAGCCGCCGCCGCCGCCGCCGCCACACGCTCGATCCCCCGGAGGTTAGTGTCGGAGCCCGGAGCCCGGCCCAATGTAAGCTCGCGCTCGCCTCTCGCCGAAATCTCTCTCTTTCCCCCCCGGGTGGGGAATGTCCTGGGACCGGGGGCAGCAAATACCCCCCGGGGAGGGACACTGTGTCTCTCTCATTCTCCCTCTCTCCGACCCCCCCCCCATCGATGCTACCGACGTTCACTGAATAGGATCCCCATCCTGGGAACGGGGGGGGCAATAACCCTCATCGTCAGAATCTCCTGCTCCCCTTCGGCCCCGGGGACACCTCTCCACACACACCCCATCCTCCCCACCCTCCATCTCCATCCTTCGTCCAGGCTCAAATCACCCTCCCTCACCAGATCACGCCCCCCCTTTTCCCTCAATCATCCCCTTCCCCATCACCCACCCCTAATCACCCCGTCTTCAATCCCCTAGATAACCCCCCCAGATCACTCCCTCTTCACCCCCTCTTCAACCCCCCAGAACACCCCCTTTTCAACCTCCCAGAACACCCCCTTCTTCAACCCCCCAGAACACCCCCTTTTCAACCTCCCAGAACACCCCCTTCTTCAACCCCCCCCCAGATCACCCCCTCTTCACCGCCCCCAGATCATCCCCTCTTCACTCCCAGATCATCCCCTCTTCACCCCCTCTTCAACCCCCCAGATCACCCCCTAGATAAACCCCCAGATCACCCCATCTTCTTCCCCATTCATCCCCTTTCCCCATCCTGATCACCCTCCTCTTCACCCTACCCCTTTTTACTCCCATGATCACAGCCTCCCCAATCGCCCCCACTCTCAATCACCCACTGCCCTCCCCAATCACCTGACCCTGTCCCCCCAATCACCCCTTATCACCCCTTCTCCCTTTGCCTTTTACCTACCTTCTAACCCTGTTCCACTCCCTCCCCCCCCAAACTGCTGCTGAAAGCTGAGTATAGTCACTATCTCACAGCGCCAGGGATCCGGGTTCGATTCCAGCCTCGGGCGACTGACTGTGTGGAGTTTGCACATTCTCCCTGTGTCTGCGTGGGTTTCCTCCAGGTGCTCCGGTTTCCTCCCACAGTCCAAACATGTGCAGGTCAGGTGAATTGGCCATGCTCAATTGCCTGTAGAGTTAGGTGCGTTAGTTAAGGGTAATGGGTCTGGGTGGGTTACTCTTCGGAGGGCCGGTGTGGACTAGTTGTGCCAAAGGGCCTGTTTCCACACTGTAGGGAATCTAATCTAATCAGCAAAGTGTCTCAAACTGTAACCTGGTCATCTCAACTCCTGTGATTTGGTTTAACTGTTGACCAGGACACTGTGAGAATCCCCTGCTCTTAAGGGACCCACTACATTTATCTTGTGAAAGGTCCAACCAGCCTTGAGCTGAGTCCATTTGGAGAAGGATATTTCTAACTCTCCAGCTACTGATCCTATCTAATTACCTGTAGCACTTGAGTTTGAATTTTGTTAATTTCTTGTCTGGTGTCTTTGTAGAAAAATATAAAAGTAACCAATGTGTTACAACTCTCAAGACAGTGCATCATTTAAATAAATTAACTACCTTGATCTCAAATTCTGTTCAAAACTTGACTAACAAGACAACAAAGATTAACTCATTGCTGTCTGACGTATCTATTGCTGAAAAATGTGATGCTGGAAAAGCGCAGCAGGATCAGGCAGCATCCAAGGAGCAGGAGAATCGACGTTTCGGGCATGAGCCCTTCTTCAGGAATGAGGAAAGTGTGTCCAGCAGGCTAAGATAAAAGGTAGGGAGGAGGGACTTGGGGGAGGGGCGTTGGAAATGCGATAGGTGGAAGGAGGTTAAGGTGAGGGTGATAGGCCAGAGTGGGGGTGGGGACGGAGAAGTCAGGAAGAAGATTGCAGGTTAAGAAGGTAGTGCTGAGTTCGAGGGTTGGGACTGAGACAAGGTTGGGGGAGGGGAAATGAGGAAACTGGAGAAATCTGCATTCATCCCTTGTGGTTGGAGGGTTCCCAGGCGGAAGATGAGGCGCTCTTCCTCCAGCCGTCGTGTTGCCATGATCTGGCGATGGAGGAGTCCAAGGACCTGCATGTCCTTGGTGGAGTGGGAGAGAGAGTTGAAGTGTTGAGCCACGGGGTGGTTGGGTTGGTTGGTCCGGGTGTCCCAGAGGTGTTCTCTGAAACGTTCCACAAGTAGGCGGCCTGTCTCCCCAGTGTAGAGGAGGCCACATCGGATGCAGCGGATGCAGTAAATGATGTGTGTGGAGGTGCAGGTGAATTTGTGACGGATATGGAAGGATCCCTTGGGGCCTTGGAGGGAAGTGAGGGGGGAAGTGTGGGCGCAAGTTTTGCATTTCTCGCGGTTGCAGGGGAAGGTGCCGGGAGTGGAGGTTGGGTTGGTGGGGGGTGTGGATCTGACAAGGGAGTTGCGGAGGGAGTGGTCTTTCTGGAACGCTGATAGGGGAGGGGAGGGGAGGGAAATATATCCCTGGTGGTGGGGTCTGTTTGGAGGTGGTGGAAATGACGAAGGATGATACGCTGTGTATGGAGGTTGGTGAGGTGGCAGGTGTGCACCAGTGGGGTTCTGTCCTGATGGCGATTGGAGGGGTGGGGTTCAAGGGCAGAGGAGCGGGAAGTGGAGGAGATGCGGTGGAGAGCATCGTCAACCATGTCTGAGGGGAATCTGCAGTCTTTGACATATCTATTGTCTTGCGGGTTTGTTGATATGAGGAATTGGTGTAAAATGCTTTTCTCTTTAAAAACTATAATGTCCTGTTTGCAAATCCTTTCTGTGGTCAAAAGAGACATGGCAGAGGATGGGCTGGAATCTGAATGGATGCAGACTGATGCTCCAGATGCAGCTCAAGAATGAGTTTGATCTTCAAACCTGTAGGATACTCTCTCCAAATGATCTGTGACCTATTGGTCAGTACCTCTTATTGCTTCTGGTCTGAGGGTATGTCACTGAACTGATGGTGGTGGGGGAGGTTATTTCCATATTTTTCACTCCTCCCCCCTTTTCACATCCTCTCCCAGATAGCAGCTTGAACCAGGAAGTTGTGACTGAAGCTTAGACATGTGGGGCTGCTGTGAAATTGGAAGAAGGAGTTCATTGAGGAACTAGGTCAGCAAGGCTTTTGATTTCTACTATGTCCCCTTTCCAACCTTGGGTTATGTTTGCAGAGAAATTATGTTAAAGATGTTCTTTTTCAGGAAGTTGTGTTTATATCCCACCTTTAACAAAGCATCATGACCAGGGCTGAAATGCACTGGAAACATAGATATGGAGAGACAGCAGGAGGTCACAGCACTGACCAAAGGTTTGATTAAACATGTGGGTTTTAAGAAGAGTCTTAAAGGATAAGAGAATGTGGAGAGTTTTAGGGGCGGGTGGGGGGTCCCACTGTTTGACAGGGAGTATAGCCACCAATGAAGGGGGCTGCAGGAAGCTGCAAAAGGTCAAAGGGAGGGGAGGAGAGCTCCGGGTAAACTGTGGACCCCAACAAAACTGGAATCAATGGGAATTATGGGCAAACTCTCTGCTGGTTGGAGGCATACCTGACACATAGAAAGATGGTTGCGATTATTGGAGGTCAGTCACCTCCACTCAAGGACATCTCTGCAGGAGTTCCTCAGGACAGTGTCCTAGGCCCAACCATCTTCAGCTGCTTCATCAATGACCTTCCCTCCATCATAAGGTCAGAAGAGGGAACTGATGATTGCACAGTGTTTGGTGTAATTCATGACTTGTCAGATACTGAAGTAGTCCAGGTCCAAAGGTAACAAGATCTGGACAGTGTCCAGGTTTGGGTTGACAAGTGGTAAATAAAAAGTTCCAAGTGCCAGGCAATGACCAGATTGGGAACAGGGTACTGAGTTGGATGATCAGCCACGTTTGTAATGAATGGTGGAGCAGCTTGAAGGAATTGAGTGTTCTAGTCCTGTTCCCATTTACATTATTCCTACCTCCAGCAAAAGAGAACCTCACCATGCTGTCTTGACATTCAATCGCTGAATTCCCCCACTGTCAACATTCTGGGGGTTACCATTGACCAGAAACTGAACAGAACTCACTGTGTAAACATAGTGGCTACCAAAGTAGGTCAGTGGCTAGGAATACTGCAGCGAGTAACTCCCCTTCTGACTCCCCAAAGCCTGTTCACCATCTACAAGGCACAAGTCAGGCATGTGATGGAATATCCCACACTTGCCTGGATGGGCGCAGCTCCAACAATATTCAAGAAGCTTGACACCATCCAGGACAAAGCAACCCGCTTGATTGGCACCACATCACTATCTTCAATATGCACCCCCTTCACCACCAACTGTACAGTGAGCACAGTGTGTAACATCTGCAGTAATATCCCTAAAGTTCTTTTGACAGTATCTTCCAAACCCAAAACTAGAGGGACAACAGCAGCAGATACACGGGAACAGCAGACTCTGCATGTTCCCCTCCAAGCCATTCACCATCCTGACTTGGACATATATCGCTATTCCTTCAGTGTCACTAGAACAAATCCTGGAATTCCCTCCCTAACAGCATGGTGGGTCTACATACAGCATGTGGACTCAGAGGTTTACGAAGGCAGCTTACATTACTCTCTCAAGGGAAATTAGAGCTGGAAATAAATACTGGGTCTAGCCAGCAACCCGACCAAGAAATAAACAAATAATAAACCTGGAGGAGGGACAGGAAAAAGCTATTGAGGGACTAAAGGTAGAGATAGGTGATTAGGAAGACACTTTCTCCATTATTGGAGATATCAGTAACCAGTAGATAGAGATTTAAAGTAAGAAGAGGTGGAAGGCTAAGAGAGAGTTGAGGAAAAATGTTTTCACGTAGGGGCTGGTGTAAGCCTGTGACTCTTCCTTGGAAAACTGGTTGAGTCTGAATCTATTGTATCGTTGAAATGGGTTTTGGATGTTCACTGATGATGATGCCTCTCGGCCTTTGGGCCAGAAGTTGGAACGTGGGATGAACAAAGTCAGATCTTTAACCTGTGTGTGGGTAATAATGAACTGAGTGGCCTTATTCTGTGCTGTAAATGTCCGAGTCCATGATAAAAGTGCAATGATGGAATTTAGCCTATGGCTGATGAAGCCAGTATAATTCTGAAAATAGTGTCGTGGAATCAGTAGCAAGCTGGGACAGGTACAGCAAGGTGTACAATGAGCTACAATTAATGGAAGGAGATCAGAAGAGCATTTGAAGAAGTTGAATTTGGAGGTGACAGTTGATGTGTGGAGGTTGAATTTGGTGTTCTTAATGATCAGGGCACAACTGTCGTCTTTGGTCACTGCCAACCTGACCATGGGCCAGTCTCACCTGATGCGCATCCTCCAGGAGTCTGGGGCCTGTGATCAGGAGGGAACAACCTCACACTGACATCTGCTGCTCCCCAGCCTGAGGCTACAGGAGTTACATGTCACTCTCCATCGCTGCTGTGACTTGCGATCTGCGTTGAGGGAGTGCCGCATTATCAGAGGATCAATATTGAGGGAGTTTGGCACTGTCGGAAGGTCAGTGCTGAGGGAGCGCCGCACTGTCAGAGGATCAGTGCTGAGGGAGCGCCGCACTGTCAGAGGATCAGTGCTGAGGGAGTGCCGCACTGTCAGAGGATCAGTGCTGAGGGAGTGCCGCACTGTCGGAGGATCAGTACTGAGGGAGTGCCGCACTGTCGGAGGATCAGTACCGAGGGAGCGCCGCACTGTCGGAAGGTCAGTGCTGAGGGAGCGCCGCACTGTCAGAGGATCAGTGCTGAGGGAGCGCCGCACTGTCAGAGGATCAGTGCTGAGGGAGCGCCGCACTGTCGGAGGATCAGTACTGAGGGAGTGCCGCACTGTCGGAGGATCAGTACCGAGGGAGCGCCGCACTGTCGGAAGGTCAGTACTGAGGGAGCGCCGCACTGTCGGAGGATCAGTACTGAGGGAGTGCCGCACTGTCGGAGGATCAGTACTGAGGGAGTGCCGCACTGTCGGAGGATCAGTACTGAGGGAGTGCCGCACTGTCGGAGGATCAGTACCGAGGGAGCGCCGCACTGTCAGAGGATCAGTGCTGAGGGAGCGCCGCACTATCAGAAGGTCAGTGCTGAGGGAGCGCTGCGCTGTTGGACGATCAGTACTGAGGGAATGCCGCACTGTCGGAAGGTCAGTGCTGAGGGAGCGCCGCACTGTCGGAAGGTCAGTGCTGAGGGAGTGCCGCACTGTCAGAGGATCAGTACTGAGGGAGTGCCACACTGTCAGAGGATCAGTGCTGAGGGAGCGCCGCACTGTCAGAAGGTCAGTGCTGAGGGAGTGCCGTGCTGTCGGAGGATCAGTGCTGAGGGAGCGCCGCATTGTCAGAGGATCAGTATTGAGGGAGCGCCGCATTGTCAGAGGATCAGTATTGAGGGAGCGCCGCACTGTCGGAGGATCAGTACCGAGGGAGCGCCGCACTGTCGGAAGGTCAGTGCTGAGGGAGCGCCGCACTGTCAGAGGATCAGTACTGAGGGAGTGCCGCACTGTCGGAGGATCAGTACCGAGGGAGCGCCGCACTGTCAGAGGATCAGTGCTGAGGGAGCGCCGCACTATCAGAAGGTCAGTGCTGAGGGAGCGCTGCGCTGTTGGACGATCAGTACTGAGGGAATGCCGCACTGTCGGAAGGTCAGTGCTGAGGGAGCGCCGCACTGTCGGAAGGTCAGTGCTGAGGGAGTGCCGCACTGTCAGAGGATCAGTACTGAGGGAGTGCCACACTGTCAGAGGATCAGTGCTGAGGGAGCGCCGCACTGTCAGAAGGTCAGTGCTGAGGGAGTGCCGTGCTGTCGGAGGATCAGTGCTGAGGGAGCGCCGCATTGTCAGAGGATCAGTATTGAGGGAGCGCCGCATTGTCAGAGGATCAGTACTGAGGGCGTGCCACACTGTCAGAAGGTCAGTGCTGAGGGAGCGCCGCGCTGTTGGACGATCAGTGCTGAGGGAGCGCCGCACTGTCGTAGGATCAGTGCTGAGGGAGCGCCGCACTGTCGTAGGATCAGTGCTGAGGGAGCGCCGCTCTGTCAGAAGGTCAGTGCTGAGGGAGTGCTGTGCTGTCGGAGGATCAGTGCTGAGGGAGTGCCGCGCTATCGGAAGGTTAGTGCTGAGGGAGTGCCGCACTGTTGGAGGATCAGTACTGAGGGAGTGCTGCGCTGTCGGAGGATCAGTACTGAGGGAGCGCGGCACTGTCGGAGGATCAGTGCTGAGGGAGTGCCGCATTGTCAGAGGATCAGTATTGAGGGAGCGCCGCATTGTCAGAGGATCAATACTGAGGGCGTGCCGCACTGTCGGAAGATCAGTACTGAGGGAGTGCCACACTGTCGGAGGATCAGTGCTGAGGGAGTGCCGCACTATCAGAAGGTCAGTGCTGAGGGAGCGCTGCGCTGTTGGACGATCAGTACTGAGGGAGCGCCGCACTGTCGGAAGGTCAGTGCTGAGGGAGCGCTGCACTGTCGTAGGATAAGTGCTGAGGGAGCGCCGCACTGTCAGAAGGTCAATGCTGAGGGAGTGCCGCACTGTCAGAAGGTCAGTGCTGAGGGAGTGCCGTGCTGTCGGAGGATCAGTGCTGAGGGAGCGCCGCACTATCGGAAGGTTAGTGCTGAGGGAGCGCCGCACTGTTGGAGGCTCAGTACTGAGGGAGTGCCGTACTGTTGGAGGATCAGTACGGAGGGAATGCTGCGCTGCCGGAGGGTCAGTGCCGAGGGAGCGCCGCACTGCCGGAGGGTCAGTGCCGAGGGAGCGCCGCACTGCCGGAGGGTCAGTGCCGAGGGAGCGCCGCACTGCCGGAGGGTCAGTGCCGAGGGAACGCGGCACTGCCGGAGGGTCAGTGCCGAGGGAGCGCGGCACTGCCGGAGGGTCAGTGCCGAGGGAGCGCGGCTCTGCCGGAGGGTCAGTGCCGAGGGAGCGCGGCTCTGCCGGAGGGTCAGTGCGAGGGAGCGCCGCACTGCCGGAGGGTCAGTGCCGAGGGAACGCGGCACTGCCGGAGGGTCAGTGCCGAGGGAGCGCCGCACTGCCGGAGGGTCAGTGCCGAGGGAACGCGGCACTGCCGGAGGGTCAGTGCCGAGGGAGCGCGGCACTGCCGGAGGGTCAGTGCCGAGGGAGCGCGGCTCTGCCGGAGGGTCAGTGCCGAGGGAGCGCGGCTCTGCCGGAGGGTCAGTGCGAGGGAGCGCCGCACTGCCGGAGGGTCAGTGCCGAGGGAACGCGGCACTGCCGGAGGGTCAGTGCCGAGGGAGCGCCGCGCTGTTGGACGATCAGTGCTGAGGGAGCGCCGCACTGTCGTAGGATCAGTGCTGAGGGAGCGCCGCACTGTCGTAGGATCAGTGCTGAGGGAGCGCCGCACTGTCGTAGGATCAGTGCTGAGGGAGCGCCGCTCTGTCAGAAGGTCAGTGCTGAGGGAGTGCTGTGCTGTCGGAGGATCAGTGCTGAGGGAGTGCCGCGCTATCGGAAGGTTAGTGCTGAGGGAGTGCCGCACTGTTGGAGGATCAGTACTGAGGGAGTGCTGCGCTGTCGGAGGATCAGTACTGAGGGAGCGCGGCACTGTCGGAGGATCAGTGCTGAGGGAGTGCCGCATTGTCAGAGGATCAGTATTGAGGGAGCGCCGCATTGTCAGAGGATCAATACTGAGGGCGTGCCGCACTGTCGGAAGATCAGTACTGAGGGAGTGCCACACTGTCGGAGGATCAGTGCTGAGGGAGTGCCGCACTATCAGAAGGTCAGTGCTGAGGGAGCGCTGCGCTGTTGGACGATCAGTACTGAGGGAGCGCCGCACTGTCGGAAGGTCAGTGCTGAGGGAGCGCTGCACTGTCGTAGGATAAGTGCTGAGGGAGCGCCGCACTGTCAGAAGGTCAATGCTGAGGGAGTGCCGCACTGTCAGAAGGTCAGTGCTGAGGGAGTGCCGTGCTGTCGGAGGATCAGTGCTGAGGGAGCGCCGCACTATCGGAAGGTTAGTGCTGAGGGAGCGCCGCACTGTTGGAGGCTCAGTACTGAGGGAGTGCCGTACTGTTGGAGGATCAGTACGGAGGGAATGCTGCGCTGCCGGAGGGTCAGTGCCGAGGGAGCGCCGCACTGCCGGAGGGTCAGTGCCGAGGGAGCGCCGCACTGCCGGAGGGTCAGTGCCGAGGGAGCGCCGCACTGCCGGAGGGTCAGTGCCGAGGGAACGCGGCACTGCCGGAGGGTCAGTGCCGAGGGAGCGCGGCACTGCCGGAGGGTCAGTGCCGAGGGAGCGCGGCTCTGCCGGAGGGTCAGTGCCGAGGGAGCGCGGCTCTGCCGGAGGGTCAGTGCGAGGGAGCGCCGCACTGCCGGAGGGTCAGTGCCGAGGGAACGCGGCACTGCCGGAGGGTCAGTGCCGAGGGAGCGCGGCACTGCCGGAGGGTCAGTGCCGAGGGAGCGCGGCTCTGCCGGAGGGTCAGTGCCGAGGGAGCGCGGCTCTGCCGGAGGGTCAGTGCGAGGGAGCGCGGCACTGCCGGAGGGTCAGTGCCGAGGGAACGCGGCACTGCCGGAGGGTCAGTGCCGAGGGAGCGCGGCACTGCCGGAGGGTCAGTGCCGAGGGAGCGCGGCTCTGCCGGAGGGTCAGTGCCGAGGGAGCGCGGCTCTGCCGGAGGGTCAGTGCGAGGGAGCGCGGCACTGCCGGAGGGTCAGTGCCGAGGGAGCGCGGCTCTGCCGGAGGGTCAGTGCCGAGGGAGCGCCGCGCTGCCGGAGGGTCAGTGCCGAGGGAGCGCGGCGCAGCCGGAGGGTCAGTGCCGAGGGAGCGCCGCGCTGCCGGAGGGTCAGTGCCGAGGGAGCGCCGCGCTGCCGGAGGGTCAGTGCCGAGGGAGCGCCGCGCTGCCGGAGGGTCAGTGCCGAGGGAGCGCGGCACTGCCGGAGGGTCAGTGCCGAGGGAGCGCGGCACTGCCGGAGGGTCAGTGCCGAGGGAGCGCGGCTCTGCCGGAGGGTCAGTGCCGAGGGAGCGCGGCTCTGCCGGAGGGTCAGTGCGAGGGAGCGCGGCACTGCCGGAGGGTCAGTGCCGAGGGAGCGCGGCTCTGCCGGAGGGTCAGTGCCGAGGGAGCGCGGCTCTGCCGGAGGGTCAGTGCCGAGGGAGCGCGGCGCTGCCGGAGGGTCAGTGCCGAGGGAGCGCGGCGCAGCCGGAGGGTCAGTGCCGAGGGAGCGCCGCGCTGCCGGAGGGTCAGTGCCGAGGGAGCGCCGCGCTGCCGGAGGGTCAGTGCCGAGGGAGCGCCGCGCTGCCGGAGGGTCAGTGCCGAGGGAGCGCCGCGCTGCCGGAGGGTCAGTGCCGAGGGAGCGCCGCGCTGCCGGAGGGTCAGTGCCGAGGGAGCGCGGCGCTGCCGGAGGGTCAGTGCCGAGGGAGCGCGGCGCTGCCGGAGGGTCAGTGCCGAGGGAGCGCGGCGCTGCCGGAGGGTCAGTGCCGAGGGAGCGCCGCGCTGCCGGAGGGTCAGTGCCGAGGGAGCGCCGCGCTGCCGGAGGTCTATAACACCATTTAACGATGAACAGGAGGATTCTCCATGGACTCTGGTCCAACTCTGATCTTGTGGAAAGTCCATGATGTCATTGTGGGAGTTGCTGAGGGTGCATTGGCTGCTGCATTTTCTACACGAGTAACTTTACATAAAAAGTAGATCACTGGCTGCAAAGGGCTTTAACGTTTTACTAAGAGTTTAAGATGTAGGAGCAGAAGTATGCCATTTGGCCCATCAAGTCACCTTCCCTGTTCAGTGATGTGGAGGTGCCAGTGTTGAATTTGGATGTAAAAAGTTACAAATCCCCCAACACCAGGTTATAGTCCAACAGGTTTATTTGGAAGCACTAGCTTTCGGAGCGCTGCTCCTTCTTCAGCTGGTTCAATGAGATCATGGCTGATCTGGGAATCAAAGAACAGTAGTTTTTAAAATTCATTCGGGGCATGTGGGTGTCACTGGCTGGGCCCCTCATTTATTGCTTGTCCCTAGTTGCCCCTTGAGAAGGTGTGGGTGAGCTGCCTTCTTGAACCACTGCAGTCTACCTGCTGTGGGTTGACCCACAATGCCCCTAGGGAGGGAATTCCAGGATTCTGACTTAGCGACAGTGAAGGAACGCTGATATATTTCCAAGTCGGGATGGTGAGTGGCTTGGAGGGGAACTTGAAGGTGGTGGTGTTCCCATATATCTGCTATGATTTTTTAACTTGGTTCACCCCAATCCAACTGGCATCTCCACATCATCTGCTCTCCTTGTCCTTCTTGATGGAAGTGCTCATGGGTTTGGAAGGTGCTGTCTGAGGATCTTTGAATTTCTGCAGGGAATCTTGTAGATGATACACGTTGTTGCTACATCAGTGGGGGAGGGGGGGTGGTATTTGTGGATGTGGTGCAAATCAAGCGGCTGCTTTGTCCTGGATGGTGCCAAGCTTCTTGAATGTTGCTGGAGTTGCCCCCATCCAGGCAAGTGGGGAGTATTCCATCACACTCCAGACTTGTGCTTTGTAGATGGGGGACAGGTTTTCAGGAGTCAGGTGGAATACTCGCAGCAGTATTCCTAGTCTCTGAGCCGCTCTTGTAGCTCCACTGCGTTTATGTGATGAATCCGGTTAAGTTTCTGATCTGTGGTAACTCCAGGATGTTGTTAGTGGGAGATTCAGTGATGGTAACACCATTGAATGTCAAGAGGCAGTGGTTAGTTTGTCACTTATGGCTAATGGTCATAGTCTGACATTTATGTGGCATTAACATTACTTGCCACTTCTCAGTCCAGTCCTGGATATTGTCCAGATCTTGTTGCACTTGAACATGAACTGCTTCAGTATCTGAGGAGTTGCGAATGGAGCTGAAAATGTCCAATCATCGGCAAACATCCCCACTTCTGACCTTGTGGTGGAGGGAAGGTCATTGATGAAGCAGCTGAAGATGGTTGGGCCTAGGACACTACCCTGAGGGACTCCTGCAGAGATGTCCTGGAGCTGAGATGACTGACCTCCAACAACCTTCCTTTGTGTCAGGTTTGACTCGAACTAACAGAGGTTTTGCCCTCTGATACCCATGGATTCCACCTCCGTACAGACAGGGGCAAGCCCCTTGGGCCCACCGGGTCTGTGCTGACACGTGACGCCTTTCTAAACCTAAAGCATTTTGGCTCCACACAGTCCGTATCACTCAAGATGCCTCTTACATGTTACCGTTGTATTTGCTTCCACCACTGCCTCTGGCAGCACATTCCAGGCATTTACCCCCCTTTGTGTTTAAAAAAAAAACTTGCCTCTCACATCTCCTTTAAACTTGCACCCTGTTAGCTAAAAGCTTATTCCCCGAGTTATTGACATTCCTGTCCTGGGGAAAGGACTCCAACTGTCCATTCAGTCTATGCCTTGCCTTGTATATGTCTATGAGATCTACAGTCAGCCTCTGATGTTCAGTGAAAACAAACTAACTTTGTCCAATCTCTACTTATATCTAATACTCTCCAAACCAGGTAACATCCTGGTAAACCGTCTCTCTACCCTTTCCAAACCCACCACGTCCTTCTGATTGTGTGGTGACCAGAACTGTATATAATGTTCTGAACGTGGTCTAACTAATGTTCTATACAGTTGCAACATGACTTGCCAATTTTTATACTCTATGCTCCAAATGATGAAGATAAGCATGCCATATGCCACCTTGACCACCTTATCCACTGGTGTTGCCCCTTTCAGGGAACTGTGGGCCTGAACGTCAAGGTTTCTCTGTATGTTGTTGCTTCTAAGGATTCTGCCATTTACTGTATACTTACCGCCTGCATTAGATCTCCCAAAATCCATCAACTTGCATTGTTCAGATTAAACTCCACCTGCCACTTTGCCACCCAAGTCTCCAACCTGTTTGTATCCTGCTGTATCTTCTGACAATCCTCCTCACTACCTGCAGCTCCCCCAGTCTTTGTGTCGTCTGCCACTTTAATAATCAGGCCACATACATTCTCCTCCACATCATTTATGTACATGACAAACAACATGGTCCCAGCATTGATCCCTGTGGAAGACCCCTGGGTATCGATCTCCAGTCCGGAGAACATCCTTCTATGGTTACACTCTGAGTTCTATGATTAAGCTATTTCTATATCCTCCTTACTAGCTCACCTTTTGGATCAGCCTGCCATATGGAACCATGTCAAAGGCCTTGCATTGTTCAGATTAAACTCCATCTGCTATATTGTCTACCTCCCTGCCCTCAGCAATCATCTTTGTTACTTCCTCAAAAAGCTCAATTAAATTTGTGAGATATGACCTTCCCTGCACAGTGTTTGCCACTAATAAGTCCACATTTTTCCAAATGTGGATGAATCCTGTACCTAAGAATCTCCTCCAATAATTTTCCTATTACTGACATAAGGCTCATCGGCTGGTAATTTTTCCAATTATCCCCATTGTCCTCCTTAAACAAAGGAACAGTGTTGGCTATTCTCCAGTCCTCTGGGACCTTTCCTGTGGCTAAAATGGATACAAATATCTCTGTCAAGGCCCCAGCAATTTCCTCCCTCACCTCCCTCAGTGTGCTGGGATAGATCCCACCTGATCCTGGGAACTTGTCTATCCTAATGCTTTTCAAAATATCCAACACCACCGCCACTTTATTTGTGTACCTGTAACTCCGCTTGCTTGCTTTTCGCCCTCGATTCCCTTGCTGGGTAAAACTGTCTATTTCAGCCATGAATTTACTTGATGACCTCACCTTGGCAGCCCTCTGCAGTAAATAATTGCGCAGATTCACGCCTCTCTGACAGAAAACAAAATATCCCCATCTCTGTCTTAATACACAACCTCATATTCTGAGATGATGTCATCTGGTCCGAGATCCTCTGACAAGGGGTAATAGCTTCTCATCTATACCGTCGGACCCCCTAAGAATCTTTGCTTCAATAAGTCTCCCCTCGTTCTCCTAAATGCCAGTGAGTACTGACACAACTTTTCTCCGTACTTGGGATCAACTAAGTTATCTGTCTGTAGACTGCCTCCAATACCAGTCTATCTTTCCTTAGGTAAGGGATCTAAACCTGTTCACAGTATTCCAGCTGTGCTCTGACCTGTGTTTTATTTCATAACTTAAGCAAGACTTCTCTTCTTGAAGTTGGAGATGGTGCTACATAAATGTAAAATTCTTGTGTCCTCTAGAGATGGAAAAAGACAATGAAAGGGAACAATATTGTTATATTTCTTACATAGATTGCTGAGGATGAAACAGTCTTTTCTGTAGACCTTCACAAATTCCTGACTAACTTACAGTTCCAGCAATCTGACCTTGGCTGATATTCACGTTATCTCGAGGCCTCCATTTTGAAACTGGGTAAAGAAAATAGGTTCCATTTTAACAGCAGATGTTTCAAACCAATGCCATATAAGCAAAGCAATGACTCAGTTTGTTACAACACCATTAGCAAATTGTGCAGCTTCTTTACCACAATAAAACATCCCAAACTGTTCCAACTGTTAATTAAATCAACAGTTTTGGGGACACAGAAGGGAAAAGGGAGAGATGTCACATTGTGCAGAGATATAGATGTGGTTCGATAACTGATGGAGATCTTGATTAGATCAGCAGATACTCTGCAAGCCCACAGAATGAATGACATGATTGAAACAGGATACTGCCACATATCTGATAGAAGAGCTGAGTGAGGCATGAAAATTCTGTGCATTAACCTCATTGGTGGATAACTGAAAGCAGAACAAGATCTGTTTGTATTAACCACTGGCAACAGCCTCAGTAATCTCCAGTTCTGCAACAGTTGAAGATTCCTATATTCCCCAATCCTTGTTCCATTATTAATGGAACGGTCTTCAGCCTCCTGGAGTGCTTGGATTGAAAATTCTGTCCCGAAAACACTCACACTCAGTCTCTCTCTCTCTCTCTCTTTCTTCCCTCCCCCACCCCTCCCCAAATCTCCTCCTTTTAGAAGCTTCTTAAATCCAACAGCTCTGAAAACACTTTTGATCACTTGTCTTAATATCTCCTTTTGTGACTTGGTGTCAAATTTTGGAAAGGTCAAGTTGTACAAAATATAAACAATCCCTTTAGCCCACCATGTCTATACTGACCAGCAAACGCCAAACTACGCTAATGCCATTTATCTGCACTTGGGTTATAGATTATTATGCTGCTTAAATGTTGCGAGAGTACCTGCATTGCATTTGTTGATTATTCTTGAGAAAGCCTTTTTGGACCATTTTACTGCATTGATGGTGTTCTATAGATCTATGTTGTTCTTGTATCTATATACTTTGAGCTTCTTCAGACGGACACATCCACTTGTTAATGAAAGCAGCTGCTGCCTCCTCACTCCAGCAGGGGAGGGTCAGTCAGTGAAATGGTCAGCAGGAATTCTGGTCTGTGGGTTCTGAGGCTAACTATTGCCCAGGCAAAAAACAGATAACATTGAGGGTGAGAATGGAGTGGAGTTCTGGAGTTGGTCTATCACAGTGACACGAGAATGAAACCATCTCCGAGCTTGGTGTTTTAAGTTTTTGCTACTTCTGTGAGCCAGGTGGAAATACATAAATGAATAAACAAAATGTTTACATTTGCTATATATTTATAGGTTTCAAAACACTTGGTAAAAATATTATCCCGTTAATCCCCAAAGCATCCCTTTAACTCTTTAACTTTAGCTTTAACTCCCTGTTTTGAGAGACTGAGAGCCTCTTCCTAAAGTCTTCATACAATTGAATGTGAAGCTTCTCATCTTAAAATTAACTAAGAACATCTGATCCGGAACTTTTACTAAGTTCCTTACACTGAGATAATAAATCTAACTATCTTCTCCCTTCCTCAGAAGGAGCTGATTTACCTCAGCTGAACTGCCCACCTGAACCTAAAAAACAACTTGTTTTGTTCCAAACTATATGTGTTTCCCCCAGAACAAAAGCAATAAAATCAATCCCCGATTTTCCAAGCTGGAGCCTAATCCAGAACTGTTCTCCGAGTTCACTCTTCAACTTGGCCCATTCTAAATAACAACCCATGACCCTCTAGGGAGTCTTCTCTCTCTTTGTTTTTTCAAAGGAATCATCATGTCTACACACATACTTCCAAGTGAACCATTAAACCCTTTCAGACACACTGAAAACCCATATGCCACTAACTCAAATTCAAATTCCCAAACTAAAAAATAAATGAAAGTTGTGTGATTTATATATATTATCTATTCACCCAAAAATGTATTCATTTAGAATAAGAAGACTTACGTTAGGATGAGATGTAATGGCTCAGCTAGGGCGCTTGAGAGTTACAAGTTAGCCAGGAAAGGCCTAAAGAGAGAGCTTCAAAGAGCCAGGAGGGGATATGAGAAGTCATTGGCAGATAGGATCAAGGAAAACACCCTAAAGCTTTCTATAGGTATGTCAGAAATAAAAGGATGATGAGAGTAAGATTAGAGCTAATCAAGGAGAGTAGTGGGAAGTTGTGCGTGGAGTCAGGAGATAGGGGAAGCGCTGAATGAATATCTTTTGTCAGTATTCCATAAGACATAGGAGTGGAAGTAAGGCCATTCGGTCCATCGAGTCCACTCCGCCATTCAATCATGGCTGATGGGCATTTCAACTCCACTTACCTGCATTCTTCCCGTAGCCCTTAATTCCTCGAGATATCAAGAATCTATCAATCTCTGCCTTGAAGACATTTAGCGTCCCAGCCTCCACTGCACTCTGTGGCAATAAATTCCACAGGCCCACCACGCTCTGGCTGAAGAAATGTCTCCGCATTTCTGTTCTGAATTGACCCCCTCTAATTCTAAGGCTGTGTCCACAGGTCCTAGTCTCCTCGCCTAATGGAAACAATTTCCTAGTGTCCACCCTTTCCAAGCCATGTATTATCTTGTATTCACACTGGAAATAGACAATGTTGTTAAGGAGAATACTGAGGTATAGGCTACTAGATTGGACTGGATTGAGGTTCATAAGGAGGAGGTGTTAGTAATTCTGTTAAGTGTGAAAGTGAATAAGTCCTTTGGACCAGATGGAATTTATTCTATGAGTCTTTGGGAAGCCAGGGAGGAGATTGCAGTGCCTTTGGCTTTGATCTTTGTTATCATTGTCGACAGGAATAGTGCCAGGAGACTGGAGGATAGCAAATGTTGTTCCCTTGTTCAAGAAGGGGAGTAGAGACAATCCTGGGAATTATAGGCCAGTGAGCCTTCGGTTGTAGGTGAAGTATTGGAAAGGGTTACTAAGAGAGAGGATTTATAATCATCTTGAGAGCAATAAGTTGATTAGGGATGGTTTTATGAAGGGTAGGTCGTGCTTCACAAACCTTAGTGAGTACTTTGAGATGGTGACCAAACAGGTGGATGAGGGTAAAGTGGTTGATGTGGTGTATATGGATTTTAGTAAAGTGTTTGATATGGTTCCCCGCGGTAGGCTATTGCAGAAAGTACGGAGGCATGGGATTGAGGGTGATTTAGCAGTTTGGATCAGAAATTGGCTAGCTGTAAGAAGACAGAGGGTGGTGGTTAATGGGAAGTATTCATCCTGGAGTTCAGTTACCAGTGGTGTGCCGCAAGAATTTGTTTTGGGTCCACTGCTGTTTGTTATTTTTATGAATGACCTGGATGAGGGCAGAGAAGGATGGTTAGTAAATTTCCAGATGACACTAAGGTCGGTGGAGTTGTGGACAGTGCTGAAGGATGTTGCAGGTTACAGAGGGACACAGATAAGCTGCAGAGCTGGGCTGAGAAGTGGCAAATGCAGTTTAATGTGGAAAAATGCAGGGTGATTCACTTTGGAAGGAATAACAGGAATAGAGAGTTCTGGCCTAATAGTAAGATTCTTGGTAGTGCAGATGAGCAGAGAGATCTTGGTGTCCATGTACACAGATCCCTGAAAGTTGCCACCCAGATTGATAGGGTTGTTAAGAAGGCTTACAGTGTGTTAGCTTTTATTGGTAGAGGGACTGAGTTTCAGAGCCAAGAGATCATGCTGCAGCTGTACAAAACTCTGGTGCAGCCGCACTTGGAGTATTGTGTCTCGTTCTGGTCACCACACTATAGGAAGGATGTGGAAGCTTTGGAAAGGGTTGAAAGGAGATTTACTGGGATGTGGGACTTGAGGCTGTTTTCTTTAGAAGCAGGTTGAGAGGTGACACAGTTGAGACATATAAGATAATCAGAGGGTAAGATCGGGTGGACAGTGAGAGCCTTTTTCCTTGGATGGTGATGGCTAGCACGAGGGGACATAGCTTTATATTGGGAGAGGTGAGAGATTTAGGACAGATGTCAGAGGTAGTTTATTTACTCAGAGGCATGGAATGCATTGCCTGTGACAGGAGTAGACTCTCCAACTTTAAGGGCATTTAATGGTCATTGGATAGACATACGGATGAGAATGGAGTAGTGTAGGATAGATAGGCTTCAGATTGGTTTTGCAGGTTGGCACAACATCGAGGGCTGAAGGATCTGTACTGCGCTGTAATGTTCTACGTTGGAGTCACTGTTTAAAAAGAAAGGGCTATCCATTTAAGACCAAGATGAGAAGTGCTTTTCTCAGAGGGTCAGGTGTCTTCCATAACGTTTTGAGGAAGAAAATCTTGGAATTTCTGAGGCAGAGTGTGTACATTGTCGATAAGCAGAGAACAGGGGGGTATGTAGAGTAATTAAAAGCAGTGCTGGAGCAGAGTCAATATGTTGGAAGGTTTGTAATGGTCAGGTCCTGGGGAGTGTTGCTGAACAAAGATACTTGGAGTGCAGGTTCATAGTTCCTAGTAGACGAGTTGGGAGGTCATGTTGCGGCTGTACAGGACATTGGTTAGGCCACTTTTGGAATATTGCATGCAATTCTCGTCTCGCTCCTTATGGAAGGATGTTGTGAAACTTGAAAGGGTTCAGAAAAGATTTACAAGGATGTTGTTGGTGTTGGAGGGTTTGAGCTATTAGGAGAGGCTGAACAGGCTGGGGCTGTTTTTCCTGGAGCGTCAGAGGCTGATGAGTGATCTAATAGAGGTTTATAAAGTCATGAGGGGTATGAATAGGGTAAATAGACAAGGTCTTTTCCCTGGGTTGGGGGAGTCCAGAACTACAGGGCATAGGTTTCAGGTGAGAGGGGAAAAATTTAAAAGGGACCTAAGGGGCAACCTTTTCACCCAGAGGGTGGTGCGTGTATGGAATGAGCTGCCAGAGGAAGTGGTGGAGGCTGGTACAATTACAACACTTAAAGGCATCTGGATGGGTATATGAATAGGAAGAGTTTAAAGGGATATGGGTCAAGTGTTGGCAGATTGGACTAGATTAGTTTAGGATATCTAGGTAAAAACAAGGGCTGCAGATGCTGGAAACCAGAGTCAAGATTATAGTGGTGCTGGAAAAGCACAGCAGGTCAGGCAGCATCCGAGGAGCAGGAAAATCGACGTTTCGGGCAAAAGCCCTTCATCAGGAATGGAGGCAGGGTGCCTGCAGAGTGGAGAGATAGATGCTATCTGTCTGGCATGGATGAGTTGGACCGAAGGATCTGTTTCCGTGCTGCACATTTCCATGACTCATCCCTCTTTCAGGTGCGCTGTAGTTTACGATGATCACACATTCGCAATGTCTTCATTAGGAAAATTGATGATTGGCTTATGGGAGTAACTGCACTGCTGCAGGGCCAGTCAGTTTTGCAATAAAGGCAGAATGTTGGTCAAAATGCCCAATGGTTTTGAAGTTCTCCATTGAATCTCCTGTTAACCCTGTCTGCTCGAGGAGATCCATCTTAGTTCTCCGGTCTCTCCATGTAATTGAAGTCCCTTATTCTGGGTCCAACTGCAGTGAGTCTCCTGTGTGGAAAGGGAGGTTTGAACATCATAAATAGGAGCTGAAGCATTGAGTCATTGGGGCGTACAGCAGGAAATAGGCCCTTCGGCCCAAGTTGACCATGTCAACAAGGTTTCCTAAACTAAACTAGTCTCATTTACAGGCCATTCTGCCCATCAAGCCTGCCCTGCTAACCAATGAGATCATGGCTGATTTTCTGCTTCACTCTGTCAGTTACCCAGTTGTCGGTCTGTGCTAGTCCAGGCCCCCACGCTCTCATGTGCTTTAATTTTGTTTGCCAATTTCTTGCGCAGGACATTATTGAAAATCTTCTGGAAGTTTAAACACACTGCACCCACTAGCAGAATACATATGATTCCTCAATATCTAGTCTGCTCATTATATTGTCTTAAAATATCTCCAATAGCCTTAGAAATGTTAGCTATTATCTGTCTATTGTCAGATCTCTTAATCTGCCATACCCCTTGTAGCGTCAGACTTGCCTGTGCTTAGGATTAGGATCCTAGTTTCTGATTGGAACATATCGCTTCCAAACTTCATGTCAAATGCTATCACATTATGGTCAGTCTTTCCTAAAGTCTCTTTTACATCAGGATTATTAATTAGATTATTTTATTGTGTAGCACTTGATCTAAAATAGCTACTCCAGCTGATCCCACTACCTACTGCTCGAGAAAGTCATCCCAAAGACATTTCTAACAGCACACCCTTTACGTCATTGACCCTAATTAATACTGCACAGGTGACATCACCCTCTGGATCACCCTCTGTGTGTAGTGCAGTGTGTTAGCCCCTTGGGGTGAGGTTTTGTCTGCACCCACGCCCCACCTTCCCCTTCCATATCAGTCAGCAACTCCTCGTCAGGATGTTTGGGGGAGGGAGGGTGGGTTTGAGTTCTGGGTTACTCAGGCTGACAGGTGGCTGCTCATTGGGAATGCAAATGAACTAACTGGTTCCTACATGTAGGAATGAAGCATTGTTCATGTGGCTCTCCCTCTGCACGTCACCAATTGTGCCTGGTTGTGATGCAGTGTTTTCCATGTTTGGGGATTCGTTTGTCAGTAATGGGGGAAGGGGGATAGGTAAATACTGAACCCAGGACAGTGTGGGACAATACTGATCGGTACTGACAGCAGTTTTAGACTGAAAGCTGTTCGCCCGAATGTAAGATCTTCGACTGACAGCTTTTGAAATGTTGGCCTGGTTCCGACAGTGCTCTCTGCTTGCTGGGACATGAATGTGTTCTCAAACATGCTTGAGATAGATTGGAGTTGAGTGTTCAGGGATTTGAAAAGGATTGAGTCTGGTTCACTGGGAGTAGCAGTTTCCTGGATTCAGTGAGTGAGTGTTTGGCCTCCGATCCGGAAGTAATTTCCGAAGCCTTTGATTGCCCTGCCAAGTGGGGGAATGAATGGCTAGGCTCCCCCTGCAACATCTCCCATTCCCTCTCCCTCCTTCCTCAGGCACCCATTCACATTTGGTTACATTTCACTGGATACCAGCCACAAGCATTTGCCAGCAGGAATCACCAGATAATGATAAAGCCACTCATTTATCCCCAGTGTGATACAGAGACAAACCTGTCCCCACCAGTACTGTACCCCAGTATGATACAGAGACAAACCTGTCCCCACCAGTACTGTACCCCAGTGTGATACAGAGACAGACCTATCCCCCACCAGTACTGTACCCCAGTGTGATACAGAGACAGACCTGTCCCCACCAGTACTGTACCCCAGTGTGATACAGAGACAGGCCTGTCCCCATCAGTACTATATCCCAGTGTTATACAGAGGCAGACCTGTCCCCACCAGTACAGTACTCCAGTGTTACACAGAGACAGACCTGTCCCCACCAGTACTGTACCTCAGTGTTACACAGAGACAGACCTGTCCCCACCAGTACTGTACCTCAGTGTTATACAGGGACAGACCTGTCCCCACCAGTACTGTACCCCTGTGTTATACAGTGACAGATCTAATCAAGTGCCATTAAATTCTTGAGAATTTGGAAGATGCATTTTAATGTGTTCATGATATTGTTTGAATTTGACAAGTTGATGCAGGGCATGCACAGATGTGCTGTTGGGCTGGATTCCAGCCTGGGAAATTCTGTGAAGTTGCTTCCAGTGTCAAGATCAGCCAATGGTGGATGGTCTGCAACCACATTCCGGGACTTGTAACAGTCAGTCAGTGAATGGGGACTATTAGAGGCATGTTGTATTAGTTATTATTGAGAAATCTGTTTCCTTGTTAGGATGTGGCACACACTACGATGAACTAATGCCAGTGCTGATTCCTCCCAGAGGTACAGTGCCCCACACACCCTGACTCACTGAGGAACGGGCGCGCGCGCACACACACACACACACACACACACACACACACACACACACACACACAGACTCTCACTGGGGTACGGGCTCACACACAGACAGACACACACACACACACACACACACACACACACACGCATAAACACTGACTCTCAGTAGAGCGCCTTCAGCACAGACCATAGTGAATCCTGGATAAACCCTCTGGGAGCTTTGCCCATTACTTATGGAATGCCTCTGTTGTAATTGAAACAGCCTTCAGACTGTGCCCAGTATCATTCCTGTCTAAAGGGAAATAAAATTGCATTCCTGTAGCACCTATCTTAACCTCAAAATGTCCCAAAGTATTTTGTAACCATTGAAAGAATTTTTTTGAAATGCGGACACTTATAGACCAGGAAATTGTGCAGCCCATATGTACATAGCAAGATCCAAAATTAGCCATTTTACAATGACACCATCTGCTACCTGTCTCTTAACTCCTGATTGTGCCGATTGTAACTTCCACACCCATTCTGAGGTCGGCCTCTTGGTGGGTACAGCTTTTCTCCCACCCAAGTGACCTTCATTGATCCTGCCAATGAATTACATCCAGAATCATTTTGTTGTCTGTTTATAACTGTCTATTTGCAATTCTGATGTCTTATGGGTTGCTAATTCTGATTGGGTCACTTGGTGGTTTTGTCATGAGGCTTCCAGTCACCAACCAATTGTCCCACTGCCTCCTGTCACCTGACACATGCATTACCCACAGTGCCTCACATTCATGCCTCTTGGAAAGTGGCCTGGCCTTCCATTGGAGAAATCAGTCAAACATGCTTACCTCCTCTCTCCAAAATTTTTCTACATTTGTTCAAAGGAAATATTTTTTTAAGGAAACACAATATTTTCATTGTCCCTTTTGGCTTTTCCCAGTGTTCTGCATGGCACTGACCTGCAGTTTAACCCCTCATTCCTGGAAGCTGCAAGATGGTTGACAGGGTTTAGCATCCTTCTCTGTGCCATACAGCCTCAGTCAGTGCCCGGGACTGGTGTGCTGTGTTCACTCTGCTCACCCCCGCCACCCCCATTCCCATGCCACCATCCCCTCCCCCCGCCTCCACCCCCACCCCACCCCCCATTTCTGTAGTCATTATGGGGAGCTGATGGTGGTATCATCACTGGATTGTTATTCCAGAGACCAAGGTAACGTTCTGGGAACATGGGTTAGAATCCTTCCATGGCAGTTGGTGGAATTTGAATTCAATAAAATTCTGAGATTGAGTCTAATGATGACCATGAAACCATTGTTGATTGACAGAAAAAAAAACATCGGGGTCACTTTAGGGAAAGAAACTGCAGTCCTTACCTGGTCTGGACCATATGTGACTCCAGGCCAGAGCAATATGGTTGACTCTTAATTGCCCTCTAGGATGGGCAAGGCAGCCGTAGCCCAGCGATGCCCTCATTCCATGAATGAATAAAAAAAAAGTTGTATGAAGCCTGAAAGTAAGTTATAATCTGCTGTGTAGGTGAGGGGGATTGGATGGCAAAGTAAGTGGTGACTGCTTTGTACTGATGGTAGCTGGTGTCATGAGTACACTGTGCAGATTCCTGCTGGTTATTGCAGCTCTTTGCTGTTTGACATTTCTGTGAACGATGCAGGATGTCCAACAATTGAGCACTTTGATTTGGAGCTGGTTGCTAACGAGTGACCCTGCAGTGTTACCAATGCGGCAGAGGCGGGGAAGCTAGCTCAATTGGCAAGAACTGAGCTGTTCAAAACACACAACAGAAAACCACACATCTCTGACTGTCAAACACTATTTAAAGAATTCTCTTTCATTTGCTTCGTTCTATAAATAAATGGGAGCTCAGTGCAGATGTTCAATGAAAGCAGCTCCCTCTCTACTTGGGCAGTGGGCGCTGTCTGAGTCTGTGCTGCTGGTGTAGATATCTCTGTTCAATATTTGTAATCTACCAATCTTGCTGCATGTGGTTCACTGTGCTCATGACAGATAATGTGTTTCTGTGATGTTGATCAAGGTATAAATATTGGGCAAGACACCCAGGAGAACTCTACTCCTTTTCAAAACAGTGCCATGAGTGAGGGGATGGGAGATTTTAGTGTCTCATATGTTATAAGGTACCTCCTCTGATATAGTTTCCTTCAGTTCTGCATTGGAGCATCAGTGTGAGTTAAGTGCTGGAGTGCAGGATTTGAACCTGGCACCTGGTGATTCTGGGACTCTCCATGGCTCTGTAGGCCTTGTTGCTCTGTCTGGATCAGAAGGCCACGAGGGCACGCTCCTTTGCAGAAACACTAGCTTATAATGCAGGCCTAACCTCCCAGCGTGGGACTGAGGGAATGCTATACTGTCACAGATTATTCTGATGAGATGTTAAACTTATACAGTTGAATATAAAAGGTCCAACAGAATGATTTGATCAAGAAGGGGAGAGCTTTCCAATGTCTGGCCCCCATGGTTCTTCCCCAACCAACTCCCAGGTGCTGGCCTGGACCTTTATATTGGAGTCCCTGGGATGGGGCTTGACCTGATGGATGACCTTCTGTCTTGGAGGTAAGTGTGTTACACATTGTGACAAGGTTGAAGTTGACTGGTGCAGGATCACCTTGCACTGCGCGCCCTGACTGGGTTGAGCTGATGTGAGCTATTAGTTGTATGTGTCTGTGTGTGGCAGTGATGAGGTCTGCTGGAGTAACATCAGGTCAGATGGTGTCATCTGACAGGAAGTGTAACTGACGCAACAACATGACAACCACCTCTGTATTGGGGCCGTTCTGTAACTAAAGCTAGTGGTTTCTGGCAAAAGAAAAGCTGAATGCTGAATGATCTGTTAATAGCCTGCCTCTGCAGATGAGAACTCGGTTAGTCATAGCCTTCTGTGGAACAAGACAGTGTTTGAGTGAGAGCCAGGATTAGTCAGTGTGTGGCACAGATTCCCATTCACTGATGTCGGGTATTGTCCACAGTGAGTGTCGTGGCTTGGAGCAGATGTGTGAAAATCTAAATAATTAGTTGACCTCCCTTGGCATTGCTCAAGTATTGCCCTCTGATGAAATGGAGGCAAATATTTGGACCAGGGATACACAGGTGTAACCCAGAACTCCCTTTTAAAATCATATGATGTATCTTAATTTTTCCATCCTACATTCCTGTGACCAGATTTATTCTGGAAGCTGGTGATCTAAACTTATTGTACTGTAATTACAGCCTCCGCCCAAAGGAGGTGCCCCACTATGGACTGCTCCCATCTGGAGCGTAAGCTTGGGGAAATAGAATGTAAACAGCCATTGGGAGAGTGCACAGACTGGAGCTGGGGGTCAGGGGCGGTTTGCCCTGATTTGGAGGTAATTTGTTTCTCCTTCATCTATATGTGAACATTACTAACAGGGCCAATATTTGTTAGACTGTAAGAAACAGGAACAGCAGGAGGCCATCAGGCCCTTGCACTTGTTCTACCATCCAATAGGATCATGGCCAATCCGACATTCCACATGTCCAATTTCCTGCCATTTCTCCATAACCCTTGTTTCCTGACTGATCAATAACCTATCGATCTTGGCCTTAAATGTACCTCAAGGTCTCTGCGCCCACAGCTCTCTGCGGCAGCAAGTTGCCAAGGGACACAACACTCTGAGAGAAGAAGTTGCTGTTCATCTTAAATTGGTGCCCCCTTTATTCTGAGACATAACCCTCTGGTCCCAGACTTCCATCAGGGGAGCTATCCTCTCAGCATCTACTCTGTCAATCTCCTGAAGAATCCGATATGTTTGAATGAGATCACCTCTCATTCCTCCTCCTGGGATTTACTGGCACTTCAAGGGGTTGGGGGACTGAATGGATGAATTCCTTGGATTAGTTCGGTTGGAGGGGTTTTCATTTGGCAGTGTGGAAGCTGTCGCTTGACCTGAGCCTGGAGAAAAGCCAAGGATTTGGAAAAGCTGTGTGCCCCTCCCTTGGCCTTTGTGTCAGTTTGATTCCAGCCATTAGTAACTATCAGGCAGTGCTGTCTGCAGGCTGCAACATCAGTGACACACCAGTCCCTTTTGGTTACCCTGTATGCGGGGACATGCCAAAACATTAAAAGGGCTGCAGCTAAATAAACTATTCATACCAAACAAAATAAAGTTAGTATTGGCATAAAGTCCAATGTCTACATTGACAGTTAATGACATTGATAATAAATACATTTAAACTTTTCTCATACCATGGTCACATGTAACTTGACGTCTTCAAAATTCAAGATCATTTTTAGAGAAAATGAATTAAATTAAAACAAGGAAGTCCACATTGTCTTTCCTCGAACTTAATACTATTTCTGAAGTGAACAGAATAGAAAAACCCAAACATACAGAAAATGTATACTGTAATCTGCGAGTTTTCCCCCCCCAATGCATTTGCACTCACGGTAAGTTTTCCCTGAATAATATATTATCCATTTTTTTTCTTTATATATATTTTAAAAACGTTTGAGCATAAACTGTTTGAAATGCAAACAAGCTATCTTGTGCTGTCGTTGGGTGAATGATGCTGATATATCCTGGAAAACTGGGGATGCAGCACATCCTCCCACTTTAGAATCAATGTCCCTGGTCTGGTCTGAGCAGAAAAGATCAACTTCCATTTGAGCCTTATGAGTGAAATCATTGAGATATTTTTTGGGGGTGGGGTCAAAATGAATTGGTGGAAAAATGTAGTTGTGCTAATGATTTACAATTGAACATTGCAACAAAACTTGCATTTAGAGTCAGAGAGATGTACAGCACGGAAACAGACCCTTCGCTCCAACTCATTCATGCTGAGCAGCTATCCTAAATTAATCTAGCTCTATTTGCCAACATTTGATCCATATCCCAATAAACCCTTCCGATTTATGTACCCATCCAGATGCCTTTGAAATATTGTCATTGTACCGGGTTCCTCCATCTCCTCTGGCAGCTCATTCCACACACACACACGCCACCCTTTGCATGAAAAAGTTGCCCCTTAGAACCCTTTTATATCTTTCCCTTCTCTGCCTAAACCTATGACCTCTAATTTTGGGCACACACACACACCCCACCCCAGGAAAAAGACCGTCCCACATGATTTTATAAACCTCTATGAGGCCACCCCTTAGCCTCTGACGCTCCAGCGAAAACAGCCCCAGCTTGTTCAACCTCTCCCTGTAGCTCAGATCGTCCAACCCTGGCAACATCCTTGTAAATCTTTTCTGAACCCCTTCAAGTTTCACACCATCCATCCTATAGCAGGGAGACCAGAACTGATTGCAGTTTTTCAACAGTGGCCTAACCAAAGTTCAGTATAATCACAACATGACCTGTCGCCTCCTTTACTCAATGCTCTGACCATTAAAGGCAAGGATACCAAACGCTGACTCCGCTATCCTGTTTACCCACAACTCCACTTTCAAGGAACTATGAACCTGCACTCCAAGGTCTCTTTGTTCAGCAACACTCCCTAGGATCTTTCCATTAGGTGTATAAATCCTGCACTGATTTGCTTTTCCAAAATGCAGCACCTCACATTTATCTAAATTAAGCTCCATCTGCCACTCCTTAGCCCATTGGCCGATCTGATCAAGATCCCAATGTACTCTGCTATGTTCCATAGTGCCTTTAGTGCTTCCCAAACCTTTTCCCACTGTGATTTCATATTCAGGCTTGTAAATATTCATGAATCCCCCCAGCAATGTGAACCATGAACAAAGATGGTGGGGGGTAAGCATGTTGCTATTAGCACGGTGGGGGTAAGGTCAGGACCCAACATTTGTGAGCCCACTTTGGGCAGTGCTGTTTTCTCAAGATAAATTGTCCCAAGCTTCAGGATTATTGTTTAAACCTTGGTTCTAGAGGTCATTCTGTGAAACCCCCCAGAAGGAGTGGGAAAGAATTTGGGTCTCTCCATCTGAAGGCATTGCCATGTCTGGGTGTAATCGTTACAATTGAGAATGAAGGCAAGATCAGAACTTGGGACATCACTTAATCCAGAGGCTGTAGCAGGTTAGAGGTAGGAAAGGGCAAGACTCTGGGTGGAATTGCAAGGATGTGTGTGTTAAAAGGGAGTCATTGCTTAGCCCAGAGCTGGTCAGTGAGCAGGGGAAATGAGTGAAATGAGCTTGAACAAAGAATTTAGGACAAGCTGGAGTGTGGGATGCTGGTCAGGACACTGAGGTAGTTAGGTCTGAGGGGACAGCAACGTGAAGGTGGGTTTTCACAGATGAGCTGGAGTTGGGTGGGGATCAATGTTACGGAGGGTGGAAAAAGGTGGTTGTGGTGACAAGAAAGATTTCATTTCTTAAGGAAACCAATGACACCTGAGATGTTCAGGGAGCATTCCAACTGTTTGTGTGAAATTATTAGCCTGATGGTAGAATAAGTTTAAATGGTAAATTCCATTCAAAATGTGGATATGCAATTTATAATTTTTAAAAAGTTAACAAAAATATCTGTGAAATTGTGACTTCAGGCACCAAGTGAAATGGACTGGTTTACATTTTAAAACGGATGCATTTTATGTGGCAGGTTCTGTGAAACTTGTCTAAATTTCACCTAGATCTGCCTCCCCTTCACAATTTTTGAATTAATGTTGAGTCATTGGCTACTCATCACTTGAGTTTCACCCCTCTGTCTGGAACTATGACCTAGTAATTCTGTGATGGGGAATCTCTCAATCCAGCTCGTTTCAGTCTTTGTCTCGTGTCCTTGTGCTCAGAGTCACTGAGTTCCTGTTAGAGGTGACAGAGTCAGCACTGTATCGCTTGGTTATATTGAGCACATTGCAAGGTGCTGGGGCACTGTCCTTCCTGGGCTATCAGTGAACAGGGAACACAGATCCTATTGTTCAAGAACTTCAAATTTATCACTTTATAATGATAATCTTAATTACTGTAACTTTTGTGACTTCACAATAATGAAAATTATAAAGAGAAGGTTGCTTGAAACATTGAATTGCCTTCCACAGAAATAGAGGTGCAAAGCAGTGAGAGGTTATAATAAACTGTGCCATCCTTGTCAAATCAGACTCCACTTTCACCCTGAACGTGGGGCAGCTTTGAGTTAGAAATGGCCATTGTGACTGGGAACTGAATGCTGAACCACGTTCCTCAGCACCCCCCAACCTTGCCACTTGTACTGTCACATTCCATGGCAGGTGATAGACTGTGATATTGTACAGAGAGTTCCCTCTTTTGGTTCCAAGTGATGACTGTGCAAGCTGAGAAGGAGATTTTATTGCTAAAATATGTTTGTGCTCTTCAAACTTGCCACTGTAGAGCTTGTAGGGGCCTGAATGTTTTGAGGATGTGAAATTGCTGTTGGTGGCAGTGGGATAGTTAAAGAGAGCACCCACTCTGGGAGTCTCTGAGACATCATTAAGGAAGCTTTACTCCGTACCTAACGCTGCACTGTCCCTGTCCTGGGAGGGTTTGATGGGGGACGTTGTAGAGGGAGCTTTACTCTGTACCTAACCCTGCACTGTCCCTGTCCTGGGAGGGTTTGATGGGGGACAGTGTAGAGGGAGCTTTACTCTGTATCTAACCCCGTGCTGTCCCTGCGTTGGGAGTGTTTGATGGGGGACAGTGTAGAGGGAGCTTTACTGTCCCTGTCCTGGGAGGGTTTGATGGGGGACAGTGTAGAGGGAGCTTTACTCTGTATCTAACCCCGTGCTGACCCTGTCCTGGGAGGGTTTGATGGGAAATCTGCAACTTGTGTGTCTTTCTCTGTGAGTTTGAAATGGATTTGAAGAGATGTTTAATAATCTGTGTGTACTTTTTGTCTCTCCCTCTCTACCCTCCTGTCTCACAGATTGATGGAGACATACCCTGAGCACAAATTGAGTGCGGAATGGTGAGTGGGCGACACAAGGCAATATGAGTGTTAAAGATGCAGGAGCTGCAGATAATCGAGAGGGCAAGATCTATACCCTTCAGATTTGCCCAAGCCTCTACACTGAGAACTCCATCTGCTGCCTATTACCAGCTACCAAAGATGTGACGGCTGGGGAAGTCATCCGAGAGGTGACTGGCAAACTGAACCTGGACACGTCAAAATGTTACGTATTGGCAGAGGTGAAGGAGTCTGGAGGAGAGGAGTGGATTCTCGATGCCAACGATTTGCCAGTCCAGCGGGTGCTGCTGTGGCCTCGGAGGGCGCAGGAGAAGCACTCGCAGAGCGAGGGGTATTACTTCCTCCTCCAGGAACGGAACACTGATGGCTCCATTCGTTACATCAACCTGCAGCTGGTGGCGAAGGAGAGGGAGAGACGCAGGTTGTTGGAGCGAGGTTTCCTGCCCCCTCAGTCACACCTGTACGATGACCTGTGCAAACTGCCCCATCTGACTGAAGAAACTATCTTAGAGACCTTCAAAACCAGGTTCCAGAAACACAAAATCTACACTTACGCTGGCAGTATTCTGATTGCCATCAACCCCTTTAGGTTCCTGCCCATTTACAATCCCAAATACATGAAGATGTATGAAAACCACCAGCTGGGGAAACTGGAGCCTCACATCTTTGCGATTGCGGATGTGGCTTATAACACCATGCGGAGGAAGCAGGTGAATCAGTGCATTGTCATCTCAGGTGAAAGTGGTTCTGGGAAAACCCAAAGCACCAATTTCCTCATCCATTGCCTGACTGCACTCAGCCAGAAGGGTTATGCCAGCAGAGTCGAGAGGACCATCCTGGGAGCTGGGCCCGTTCTTGAGGTAAGATGCTAGAGCGTTCGCGTCCTGTAATCCTGAAAACCGCCAGGCACTTTGAGCTTCTTCAGAAAAAGAAAATTGGTATTTGACTTCCACGCTGAATTGGATTGAAGCAGGCAGACAATTGGCTGCTTGTTACAGTAGGAGAAAGTGAGGACTGCAGATGCTGGAGATCAGAGCTGAAAATGTGTTGCTGGAAAAGCGCAGCAGGTCAGGCAGCATCCAAGGAGCAGGAGGCTCATGCCCGAAATATCGATTCTCCTGCTCCTTGGATGCTGCCTGACCTGCTGCTTGTTACAGTCACAGAATTATCATGCGAAGCAGAGCTGGAGAGGGTCCGTTTGATACGACAAACCTTTCACTGACTTCCTGGTGCTATCATCCAGTTAATCCTCCCCTTGTAACTGCTAGCAGTCCTTCACAATGTATTCCTTTCAAGTAATTCTGCCATTTCCATTCAACACATCCAGAGATTGCTGGGACACACTGCACTTTCTCTCATGATAAGTCTGTATTCAAACACAACCTTGATGTAATTAAACCCTAAGGAATTATTTTGAGTTCTGATCCCTCCCTTCCCTGCCCCCAGCAAGGTGGCTCCCCAATGCACTTAGTGTTTTCTCCCCTACCCTGATCTATTGAAGACATTGGAGGAAGTTGGAGAATAACAGTTTCTAATTCCAGTTAAATCTCTTCTTGAAGGACAATTCTGCTCCACCTGATTCACTCTCACATCATTGGTTCATCACCCTTTCCCCCCATATGCTAATAATTGTTCATCCTCACTGACGTCCACAGCCAAACAGAGTGAATTGATTACCTGATTGGATATAATGTCCATCAGCCAACAAAACTGTTCCGACAAATTCAAGAGGAACATGCATGTCTTTAACATGCCAGTGATCTTCCTTCTAGATGTTGCTCCCCTCAGTGTCCTGCAGGTGAATCTCCTTCCTGGAGAGTTGACAGCTTCTGACTGGATTGGACTCTCAGGCTGAGAAATGCAGGCCTGACCCTTTTCCTCACAGTTCTCGAGTTTTCAGTTCTCTCTGAGTCTCCTGTATGAAGCCATAAAGCAGAAGATGTGGTTGGTGGTTTGTTTGTGTGGGGGAGGGGATTTTACAGCTTATACTCTCCCTCATGTCAGAAAGAAAAAGAACCTTCCTGTTTTTAATTCTCTGTAAGAGGCCTGTATCGGCTCAGCTGACTCTCCTGTTGCAGCCTGAAGCCCCAAGTCAATGGATCTTGATGCTCTTGTCTCTGGTCGGAGACCTCCCTAGACACAGCTCGGAACCAACATCCAGTAAACACTGTTAGTCTACAGTGCAGTCAGGACTAAGCAAGCACCTCTGTCTAGCTTCCTGTCTGTCTTTCTGTCTGTCTCTGTAGTTTTCCGTTTGTGGTCATGTACATTTCTGTTTCATTCTCCAGCTTATTCTTCCTCACTCTCACTCTGATATGGGGACTATCTTGGGGATTGTGTGTCAGGGGCTGATTGGCTGTCTGAGAGCCCAGTGTGTACTCACCTGAACCAATTATTTTGGAACATGAGTTACCGAATACTGGGAAGGATCGAGAGGCATGATTCTCAGCAGCTGTACCCCACCCCCCACCCCCCAACCACCACTTTGAGCTGATCACTGAGATTAGGTTACTCAGCAGAAAAACACAATGCAACCTGAGAATTTCCTGCTTTAGATTCAGCTTTTGGCAGTCTCTGTTTTCAGATCATTGTGTCAGTTTGTTGAGGCAGTGTGACCGAGGTAAAGGTTCCTAGATGGTCACATGCTCATGTTTAGGGGCTGGGGTTTTGGGGACAAGGGGAAATCCTATAATTGTGTGTCTTTGAGCTTAGCCTGCATCCTTGCCCTGTTCTCGCTGATCTACATTGACTCCTGTCCTGACCATACTTCCATTTAAAAGTTCTCAATCTTACTTTTAAGTTTCTCCATGCCTTCACCATTCCCTGTAACCCCAGTCTCTGGAACCTTGCTGTCCCCCACACACCCAGCCAGATCTCCACTGCTCCAATTCCGCACTCAAGTCACCCTGATTTTGATTGCTCCCCCATTGGTGGCTATGGCTTCAGTCACCAGGGTCCTAACCTCTGCAATTCCCTCCATAAAATCCTCCCTTGTCCTTTCATGTACCCCACATGTGACTGATGAGCAACATCAGTGACACTGTTTCAAAAACACAGTGCTTCATTCGTTGTAATGCACTTCCTTTTCCATGGTTCATCCTGATGAACGTTTTAATAAAAATCACAGAATGGGCACCATCGCTGATCTGTTCAGTCTAGACATTAGTCTCTGTTTGAATATTCAGCGTACGGGATATTAAGGGAAATGTCATTTGGAGATAGTGCTCCTTGTCCTGAAGGTGAGAGCAGACTGTGTTGCTCAGGAGGAGGATTCTGATCTAACTGTGAGATTTTTGTGACATTGTTTCCTGAGAGCTTCCTTCATCGTTTGCAGCAATTTGAATGAAATTGAGACACTCCGAAAAGTGTTGGCTTTTTGTTAATAGGTCACAAGTCTATAGAGAAGAAAAATATATACTTATATGCTTAAAATCAATCTTGTTGAAGAAATGGGGAGATTTATTTTGTTTGATTGTAGGAAAAACCCATCTGACTCACTGATGTCCTTTAGAGAAGGAAGCTGCCATCCTCACCTGGTCTGGCCTACATGTGACTCCAGACCCACAGCAATGTGGGTGACTCTCTCACCTGCCCTCTGGGCAGTGAGGGATGGACAATACATGCTGCCTAGCCAGTGACACCCTCATCGTGTGAATGAATTTAAAAACCCTGCCTTTTGTGGGTTTGCTGTAGGAGAAACTGCAGGCTTTAGGATCTGAGGGAGATCCTTTTGGACTGCAGTGTGTTGTGTTGGTCAGTGCCCAGGCTGGGACTCTGTTGGAAGTTTGAATGAACACATTCCTGGGTCTGTAGACTCCCCAGGGGCTGCTGCTGGTCACAGGCTGTTTGAGGCTCTTGTGGTCTGCCTCTTTCATCTTCAAAAAGAGGAAGGAAAGAAAAACCACCTGCCCCAATCCTTCCCCGATTTATAACTCATTCCACCATCTTCCTCTTCTCGCGTCACCCCCTACAGGTTCACTTAGTGCCCCCCCCCACCATCCTGAGGCCCTGATGCCCCAACTGCCCCCGCTCTGGATGCTGGGACTGGGGGGATCTGCAGGGTGGTTCCGGTCTCCCTGGGCTGCAGTTCTCCTTAGCGATAGTCTGCACTTACTCGCTGCAGTAATTACAGGAAAAATGCTCAGAAGGGACAGAGATATGGGTTGTCGAGTTTGCTGGTGGCAGGAAATAGTTAGGCAAGTGAGTTATGAAGTGTACACAGGGAGACCACAAAGGGATATAGATAAGGTAAATGAAAAGGCAAAAGTAGCAAATGGAGAATAATGTGGGAAAATGTGACATATTCATTTTAGTAGAAAGAATTCCTGAAATGACCTAAAGGGTGAGAAATGGCAGAGTTTGGAAACACAGAGAGATCTGGATGACTGAGTTTATAAATCGCAAAATGCAATTATGCAGGTACAACAAGTAATTAAGAAAACTAATTTTAAGTTATGGTTTATTCAAGGGGGAATTGAATGCAAGATGTTATACTCCAGTTTACAGAGTATTGATGAGTCCACACCTGGAGTACTGTGTACTGTTTTAGCTTCCTGCCTTGAGGAACGTGTAAATACTTGGAGATAGACTAATACCTGGAATGGCTGAATTATCTTCCAAAGAAACTTTTGACAGGTTAGTCTTGTATCGACTGGAGTTTAGAAAAGTTAAGAGGGACGTTGATTGAAACCTAGAAGATTCTGAAGGGGTTTTGACAGGGGGAATGTGGAGAGGAGGTCTCCTCAGGTGGGAGAATCCAGAATTAAGGGTCACAGTTTCAGGATGAGGAGCTACTCCTTTGAAACAGAGATGGGTGGGGGGGAGAAATCTCCCCTGAAGGATTGAGTGTCTTTGGAAATCTCTTCTTGAAATTGAGGCCGAGATAGGGAGATTATTGTTGAGCAAGGTGCGAGAGGTTACTGGGGTAAGTGGGACTGTGGGTTTGAGATTTGAAGTGTAATTAATGGACACAGTGGTTAGCACTGCTGCCTCACAGCGCCAGAGACCTAGGTTCAATTCCTGCCTCGGGCACATTCTCCTCGTGTCTGCGTGGGTTTCCTCCAGGTGCTCCGGTTTCCTCCCACAATCCAAAAATGTGCAGGTCAGGTGAATTGGCCATGCTAAATTGCCCGTAGTGTTAGGTGCAGGGGGAAATGTGGGGGAATGGGTCTGGGTGGGTGCGCTTTGGCGGATTGGTATGGACTGGTTGGGCCGAAGGGCCTGTTTCCACACTAAGTAATCTAAAAAAAATCTGATCAGCCATGATCTTATTGAATGGTGGAACAGGCTTGATAGGCCGAATGGCCTACTCCTAGTTTGTATTTCCTGCAGAGCTGCCTTGTTTGTATTCAAGGAACGGCCAATAATCTGAACTCTGGAGGATGTGAGGGAGGGTAGAAAGGGCCCACATTCTTGCAGTGCCTACTATAGCCTCAGGAAACGCATCCAACTTGTATCCAGCGCAGAACCATCTTTTTTGAAAGTTATACGCTGTTCATTATAGGAAATGAGGAGCCCAACAAGATTCTGCAAGCAGCAGTGAGCCCATAGCCCTGATTCACACCATAAGGGCTGATTGTCTGGTCATTGTCAGGTTGTTCTTTGTGGGATCTTACTGTGTGCAAAATGGCTACTATGTTCCTCCGACACCACTTCCAAAACAACACCTCATTGGCTGTCATGCACTGGGAACACAATGAGGTGGCGAAGGAGCTTTGGAAATGGAATATTTTCTCTCTCTCTCTTTTTGTTCTTTCTCGTTGTCTTTCTTACTTTTTCTCTCTTTTTCCTTTCTCCTTCCCTCTTTTTCTTTCCATGCTGTCATTCTAAGCTGGATTTGGGGAAAAATGGTATGATGCATTGCACCACCCAGTTACTCAAATGTCTATTTTTGGAGTGTAATTCAACGTGGACTCACCCAGTCGGAGACACAGCCTCCAGCTCAGGGCTGGCTCTGAGTTCAGAACTCTGACCCTTGCCTGTCACTCTCAGCAGCTCATGGCCTTGTGAGTAAGATCTATAGAATCTGCCAGGGAGGAAGCGTTGGAAACTGGTCAGGAATAAATCTAAAGAATGTCATTTGATAGAAATTGGAAAGTGAGCAGCAAACACTGGAGCAAGACTGTGGAGCCGAGTGTGTGGGAGGGGAAAAACATTCAGTAAAAGAACTTTTGTTTCAAAGTATTATTTTGCCTTAGTCTGTCAAGCTCTGCTCTCTCCAACCTCCCTCCCTCCCCCGCGCTGGTTCACCCTCCCATTCTGTAACTGTGGATGGAGGCAGCAAGAGTCTGGGTTGCCTTGTGTTTGCGAACCGGGCGATGGTCTGTGAAACTGTATCGGTAATCTCCCACAGCAGCGAGCTAGTGGGGCTGAATGGCTTCCTGCTGTAACTGTGAGTCATTGGATAGTGACCAGGAGCATGGCTGTGGTTAACTCGCTGTTTCCCACATGTGAACTGAAGCCAGTTATAGCTGAGTGCAGTTCGCTCTGTGTAGGTCAAACAGCCCCCACCCCACCCCACCTCTGCATCACAGCAGGACTGAGCTGGAGAAACATGGACTTTGGATCTGCTTGCTGTGTGCTCATGGAGCTCATTCTGCCCTTTGATGCCTGTGTGTAAGATTCACACCCAAGGCAGACAGGGACAGAGTGCTCCTGCAGAGGAGATCTTAATCCAAGGCCCTGTCTGCCTATTGGTGCCTGAGATTAATCATTTAGAAAGGAGACATACAGGGAGAGAGGGGGGGACCCAAGGGAAAATATTAGGGGAGGACAGAACATCTGCGCAATGTCCCAAAGTGCTTTGCAACCAGTTAATTCATCTTGAAGTGTGTAATCTTTGTCACAAAAGTGCACAGCAAGATCCCACAAACTGCAAATAAAAACAGGAGTAGGCTATTCAGTCCCTCAAACCTATCCCATAGCTTTGAGGGTCTTCTTCAATCCTGAACTCTGTTTCTGCGCCTCACTCAGTGCTTCTCGGTATCCCATAGCCAATGGTGCAGTTAGCTATCGGGAGGGGAGGGTGACATTGGGAGGCCTCATTGGCCTCATCCAGAGAGAGAGAGTGAGAGACAGTGTTGACGGGACTGTTCCTGATGCTCACTATCCAGGCCTCAACCTGACCTCACCTGACACCAATGCAGCGAGTCGATTTGTTTGTGTGTGGTTGGATTAGGTAGGCGCTAGTACAATTCTTCAGGCCAGTCATGCCCCTTCAGAGCCTGCTCACACCTGGATCGTTCCCCGCTCACACCAGCGCATTAACAGCACCTCCTTCCTACCTGAGCAAGACATGCCCCTTTCTCACATGTATCCCACTCCTGACATTCCTGCATTCTATCCCTTTAAAAAAAACTCCTGTCTGCACTCCCCCTCTCTCGCCAGATGCCCCCCACTCCCATCACACGCCCCTCCCTCACCAGTCCTTTAACTTGCTTCAGAAACATAGGTCACCCTGAAGGAAGTTGCTGCCCTCACCTGGCCTGAGTTTGTGGTTGGACTCCAGTCCACACTGACGACACTGTAAAGGCTGAAAGGACCGAGGAAGACACTGTGGGGTTCAGGAAGGTCATCCATCTCCCTGTCAGCAATAAATGTCCTATTTGACACCCAGGAGTGAAATTTTAAAATGCTGCTGTTTGGTAAACCTCCCCTATCATGGGGGCAGAGGGGCATTTCTGTCAATGTCACCCCGAGATAGCACTGTCTTCCTGTGCCTGATTAGAGGACATCATGGCAAGGGTAGCAGAGGGAAGGGGGTGAGTCGGAGGTAATTGGGCAAGTAGAAGGGGTGGGGATCTAGGCTGTGCAGCCAGAGTTTCAGGAATGAGTTGGGAAGCTAGGACCTTGTTGGAGTATTCTCTGGATTACCGGCAGTGTGAGAGGAGGAATATGAAGGTGGTTAGATTTGGTGGCTGGGTGAGAGACCGAGTTCTCCAGTTCCATGCAGCATGTTTCTGAATCAAACACTTCTAAAGGCATGGTTTGGAGCTGAATGGGGCTGGGACTGATTGGGAGATTCATTTTTGTGGTTGAGAGTCAGTTCATCGAAATTCAGGGAAAGCTGAGCACTAGCATCTAGAATTAAAAGCAGAAACAAGATGCAAATAGAAAACTAGAAAGTGCTAGAAAAGGGCCAGGTCCACTTTGGGTGGAGAGTGACTCAATGAAAATGGGATGTTAGTAGGTCAGTTCCAATGCACAAGAAAGTAATAAAGTCTGAACTTGGGTTACTGTGTGTGTTACTGCGTGTGTATGCGTGTGACCACACTGGGTACAATTGATGAGTTTCAGGCAGAGAACATCTTGTGGAAAAGTGATGATGTGGCGATAATGAAGGCTTTGCTCAGAGAAGGGCAGAGCTGGATGTGATATGTTCCTGGGAAAGGATGGTGATGAGTGAGGAGAGTCTAACAGTCCTGGGGAGACAGGATGTCCCAAAGGGGTCAAAGTCAGAATCTATTTAATTAAAGCTAAGAAACAAAATGTAATGACATTGCTCAGTGTAATCTATAGGACACTAACCAGTGGGGAAAATGAGAGGGACAAATCTTTCAGGAAATTACAGAGAGGTACAAGTCTGTACCGTCGTTATACCAGGGGACTTTAATTATTCAAATAAGGACTGGAATGGTGATCAGGAAAAGCGCAGAGAGAGCGAGAGTCCTGCTCTGACAATGTGCTCAGGAGAATGTTCTACAGAACATTCCTGGTTCCTGAGACTGAGGTGGGCCGAGAGAATTCAGGGAAAACAGAGTGATTATTTATCATCAGGTGAGGGTTGTGGAAAAGGCCATGGAGCAATCAGAGTAAGAATAGTTAATTGAGGGAAATGCAACTTCCGTGGGGTAAGAGTGGATGTCCCCCAGATACAGAGGAATCTAGGCAAGAAAAGAATCTTAATAATGGGCTGGGTTTAGAGTTGGAAAGAGTTTGGACAGGATTTAGTTTCTTACTTATTCATGGAACATGGGCATCACTGGCTGGGCCAGTAATCATTGAGCATCCTTCGCTGTCTTTGAGAAGGTGGGGGTGAGCTACCTCCTTGAGTTGCTGCAGTCTGTGTGGTGTAGGGGCATTAGCAGCACTCTTCGGGAGGGATTTCCAGGATTTTGATCCAGTGACAGTGAAGGAATGGCGATATATTTCCAAGTCAGGATGGTGAATGGGTTGGAGGGGATCTTGCAGGCAGTGTTCCCATGTATCTGCTGCAAATGTGCTTCTAGTTGGAAGGGGTCATGGGTTTGGAAGGTGCTGTTTTAGAATTTTTGGTGAATTTCTGCAGTGCATCTTTTGGATAGTGCACACTGATGGGAATGAGCATATATACAGAGAGAGAAATCCCTGGATAACAAAAGAGGTAGAGAATAAGATGAAGCAAAGAAAGTATGATTATGACTGGTGTCAGATTGCTTATACAATGGAGGACCAGGCTGAACAGAGAAGGTTTTCCCGGGAATTGAGAAAGCAGAATAAAGAAGCACAGAGGAAGTAGACGAAGAGCCTGGCAGCGAATATTAAAGGGAATCCCAGTGGCTTCTTGGAGCAGCCACATCGATGGAGAAGGGAGGCTGATCTGGGACAGAGAAGGGTAGCTTGGGACGTGACTTGGGTGTTAAATTAATATTATTTATCTTTCTTAACAAGATGCTGCACAGATTAAAGAGGAGGTAATTAGTCTAAAATTTGTGATGAGATATTGGAACAGGCTGTTTGTTCTTAAAGTTGACAATGCAAAAGGATCCACGGCCAGTGATTGTGAGGGAAGTGAGAGGGAAAATTGTGTAGGTACTGGCCTGATGGGGTGGAGCCAAGTCGTTGGAGAAGCGCTAATATTGCATCTTTTTTTGAGAAAGGGTGTAAAGGTAAGCGTGGTTAGTTTAATCTAACAGTGAGAAGGGTCAAGAAACCAATAGCCACTTGGATAAACACAGAGTTCTGTAAGGAAAACCAGCATGGATTTGTTCAGGACGATTCATCTTTAACTAATTTTGATGAGGTCAGTGCTGTTGATGTGGTGTACCTAGACTTCCAGGAGGTGTTCAGTACAGTGCCTCACAACAGAATTGTGGGAAGGGTTGTAACTCACGGAATTAAAAGACCAGTACCAACGTGGATTCTGAATTGCCTGCATGACAGGAAATGGAGATTAGTAAATAATTGTTATTTTTTAGACGGGAGGACGGTTTTTTTTTAAGTGGAGTTCCCCAGGGATCAGTGTTTGAATTCCTGACACATCATTGATGTGGACTTTGTTGAAGTCAGCATAGTTTCACAATTTGTGGCTGATATGAAAGATGGGCGTATTGTGAACTGACAGGAGGGCGATACAGTGAAGTTGATGGAGTGGGCTGACAAGGTGGCAGATACAGTTCAGTGTGGAAGTCCATAATGGGGATGTGGGGGTGGGAGTGGGGGGCAGTTTGGAGGTGATTGGAAGAAGGATTGGAGGATATATGAGGACACTCTTTCACTCAGAAGGTGGTGGGTGTCTGGAATTCTCTGTCCAGTTGGTGGTTGAGGTGGAGACCCTCAAATCATGTAAACAGAGCCTGGATTTGCCCAGGAAGCTCTGGAACCTGCCGAGCCATGCACCATGATTGGAGCTTGGGAATCAAATGGTCAGCTAGTTTATTCAGCTCACACTCACGATGGACTGAATGGCTTGTCTCTGAAGATCAGTAGAGGTGTGAAGTGATTTATTTTGGCGGGAAGAATATGAGAGCATCTAAAATGAAGGGCACGATTCTGAAAAGGTGTGGGAGTATGGGGTTGGGGTGTGAGGGAGACGGATGTCGGGTGTATTTGTGAGAAATCATCAGCAAGACAGATTGAGCAAGCAGGTAGTAAAGCCAACAGTAACCTGGGCTTTATTAAGGAGGGTCCAAGAGCAAGGACAAGATGTTAAATCTGCTTTGGAAAGGAGTGACGATGAGGGTTTGAAGAAAGATCAACAAGAGTGGTTCTTCAGTTAGTTTGGTTAAGTTGGGCCTGATTCCCTCAGTCGAGGTGGTTTGGTGTTAGCGATCATAGGCAGCACTAGACAGAGAGGATGGAGCAAACCCTTCTCATTGGTGGAAGAATCGAGAACCTGGTGGAATAGTTTTAAGGTCCTTGACCAAGAAAATGCAAATCTTCTGACAGAGCCAGCACTGACCCAATGGCTGATTGGCCTTTTTTCCTGAATGTAACAATTGTGTGAAAATCCTTGTACCTTCAGAGTGTAGACAATTGGATAGTGAGTGGATTTTAATCCCATCATTGATTCTCATGTGGTTGGTCCTTGTCTTTGTAATGGGTCTCTGTTTGCTCTTTGTGTAACCATGGTGATAACCATTTCCCATGTTTCAAAGTCCCTGTTGGTCTTTTTGTTTGTTAACTGTGCTCTTTCTGATCTCCTTGCATTATCCCTGTGAATTGGAAATTAATGTCCCTCTCAGCAACAGAATGTTAAAGGGAGTGTTCCATCCAGGAGCTGGTACTTGGACACATCGGGGCACTGGACATGTTCCAACATCAAACACTTCTGCACACACAAACTCCCACAGCCATGGCCCCAACGCGCTCACCCCACTGCTCCCACCTACAGCCCCAACCACTTGCGTACCCACATGCAAACCTGCTCCCACACACGCACACCCCAGAAGTACACACACACACACCCGCACACCAACAGCTACATGCACGCAAACATGTACCCCTGCACACCCCCACACACCCCTCCACATGCACCCCACGCCCACAGCTACACACATACACACACCGCACACGCGCACACACAATCCCACCCCCGCCCCCACTCCCACTGCTACAAACACACCCACAGCTACACAAGCACATGCGCGTGCACACCCATCCACCACCCACAGCTGCACACACATACTCTTATTTATTAATGGGAGTTCCCTCAGAATGACCAAGAATGAGACTTCATGAGCTAATTGTAACCCCTTAACTGATGCCTCTGGCCTAGTTTGACTGGACAAGCCTTGGTCCAGGCATCGGACAGGTGTCACAGCACAGCATAGACAAACCACCTCTCCCCGTGAGAGATTCTCAGACAAACCACCTCTCCCCGTGAGAGATTCTCAGACAAACCACCTCTCCCCGTGAGAGATTCTCAGACAAAACACCTCTCCCCGTGAGAGATTCTCAGACGAACATCTCCCTGTGAGAGATTCTCAGACGAACATCTCCCCGTGAGAGATTCTCAGACAAACACCTCTCCCCGTGAGAGATTCTCTTTGGCAGGAATCCTTGTTGGCAGTTGAAAGGTTAATGTTTGTTAGTTCTGTTCTCTGTGGACATCCCCAGGGAATTGGAACATTACAAGTTTAATTTGATGGCAGCGTAATTAGAGAGGGCCTGGTTTGGGGCGCCTGGCCCTGCAAATGTGTAATCATAAGGAATCTGGAGTTTTGAAGCTGCCCAGCTATTTCAAAGTGTCCTGACTTCCTCTGCTGTGTAAGAGGCTGATTGACGTGAGTGGGGGAGGGGAGGAGAGGGCTAAACCTGTCGTTTCCCCGTGCTCTCTGGGTCTTTGCCATATTTGGAGAGCTGTGGTGAAGTAGGAGGTTACAGCAGGACATTGGAAGGCCTGCCATTGATTTGCCTCCCCACACAGTTTATAATTTATTCCAGATGGGCTTCTATTTTATTTGGGTCTTTATTCTGTGCTGGGCTGTTATTACTCAGGGCATGTAATGATTAAAAAGGATGTAAATTTAAAAATAGCCCGACTGAGTGACACACCTTGTATCTTTTTAAAGGATGTGCCAGAGGATATTCTGGATCCTGAAGCCAAGCACGGGTATATCTCGCCCTCCCCTCTATCTCTTTGCCCTCAGCTCCTTGCCTGGTATTGATTGTGTAGAAAGGGGAAATGAAAGTGATTCAGACTAGGGGCAGCATTCAGAGGGCATTGGGCACGTGCAGTGTGGGGCTAGGATTGCCAGCTCCAATGGGGTGGTGTATGTGTATCTGTGTGTAAGCCCTGAGGGTTGGGGGGGGATGCGATGCAGGTGAATGTTGAGGGTAGTTGTGAAGAGGAGCAGTAGGGTCTCAGTAAAGGAGGAAAAGATCCCACTGTCTCAGTTCTGTATGGGATTGTGCTCAGCATCATTACATGCTGTTACACGTGGGCCTTGATGTCCACTGTCTTGGTGTGCTTGTTGTATGCGGATGCTCGAGTGAATTGTCTGTGTGCAGAGTGTGGTCTCTTGCTGTTCAGTTTCCAGGATGTTGTGCCTGAGGTTTTCCAGCTGCTTTTTTTCTGGGATCTTGCTGTGTACCCTGGCACTTTGTGTTTCCTGTGTGTGAAATCCTGTTGGTTTTTCAGTTATGAAGAATGGCTGCAGTTTAAACATGATTCATTGCACTGTGACTCTGATTCAGGCCAGGAGTCTGAGCACATTTTCTTGCCATGAGATACAGGGTGCCCCTCTCACCCACTTCTTCACACTCTGTCCCTTCAGCAGCGTTGTTCAGACAGTGTTATATCCTCTGGAATGTGCTGCCTGGAAAGGGAATGGAAACAAACTCCACAGGAACGTGCAGAATGGAACGGGGGAAGTACTTGGAAAGGAAAACATGACAAGGCAGTGGGGAAGGAATAAGAGAGAGCACAATGAACTGACCGATACAAAACTCTGGTTAGACCCGACCTGGAATACAGTGAGCAGATCTGGGCACCACTCCTTAGAAAGGGAGTTTTGGTTCTGGAGCGTGTTCAACAATAATACCCGGCCTTCAAGCGTTCAGTGATGAGAGATTACACAAATTAGGCCTTTTCCCCAGAATTTACAAGGTTAAGGAGTGACCTGATTGAAACCTTCAACATATGAACAGGAAAAGACAGGGAGATGAAGGTAAACTATTTCCACAGGTTGGAGATTCTAGAACTAGGAGCATAATCTGAGAATTAAGGCCAGACCGATCAGGAGAGGTATTAGGGAGCACTTCCACACACAAAGGACCTCTCTTCCATAAATGGCAGTTGATACTAGATCAGTTATTATTTTTAAATCTGAGATAAGTAATACTTGCTTAGCAGAAATTTAAGGGATATGGGCCAAAGGCAGGTCTATGGAGATAGGCCATGGATCAGCCATGATCTCAGTCAATGGTGGTACAGGCTCAGGCTGAATGGCCTGCTCCTTTTCCGAAGATTGTATTTATGGATCTGTCACTCTCATTTTGCTGGAAATTGAGACTGTCTCCTTGGTTGTGTGCTGAGATTTGTATTTGTCTGTGGGATGTAGGTGTTGCTGGCCAGCTGTACAATCCCAGCATAGTGACTCCTTCACATCAGGGGCACAACGCCATTCCCTGCGCACTCTCCTCCAGGGCTATGTTTTGATCGAGGGGACTTATTTCATTCTCACTAACTCCTTGGTTTTCTGAATTTTTGTTGCAGAATGGGGTATTTGAACATGCACAGAACCAGAATTGGAAAAAAATTTATTAATAATTATAAATTCCTATAAACTTAAAACCACAGCATACACGGAAAGCACGCATTTCTGAGATGCTGCAGGATTAAAATTGCTATCTATGCTAAAGATTTTTTTCGAACTAAGTGACACACATCTACACAAATAATGTGATCCTCCTAAACACACGTCCTACAGACCAGTGAACACTCAGTGAATGCATTTCCACTGCATGTGCCCCTCACAAAGCTGGAATGTGTTAACCAGGCAGTTACTGTGTCTCGGATCACAAGCTCAAATTGAAATGTAACAATTGACACAGTTCATTCCAATAACTTTCTCTCCAGCCTTCCCCATACAGTAGCTCCTGAACATGTGCAGCTTTAAGCCAGTGATATCCCAGAAGTATGACAGTAATTCATTACCTCTGCGAGTTTCCTAGCTCTGAGCTAGCTCCACTCCTAGCTGGATGTTCCTTGTTCGTAGGTTTGAAACTGTTTGCGTTTATTTTGTCTGTACCGTGCCCTTGGCAATCACCCTGTATCCTCTGGCTGCTCCCTCCTTCCCAGTCTCCATCTCCCTTTGGGCGCAGCGTACAGGTAGTTATTATTATGACCAAAATGCATCTCCCAACAAATCCCCTCGAAACCTTCTGCCTTTCACTTTACAATGATGTCCCCTTGTTATGATCCTTCAACAAAGGGCACAGCTGCTGACTATCCACCTCTGTCCATGCTCCTGATAATCTTACCCACCTTCTCATGACCCCCACAACCTTCTCTGCTGGAAGGAAAACAACCAGAGCTTATCCAGCCTCTCTTAGAACATAGAACAACACGGCGTAGAACAGGCCCTTCGGCCCTCGATGTTGTGCCGACCTGTGAACTATTCTCAGCTCGTCCCCCTACACTATCCCATCATCATCCATGTGCTTATCCAAGGATTGTTTAAATCTCCCTAATGTGGCTGAGTTAACTACATTAGCAGGTAGGGCATTCCACGCCCTGACCACACTCTGAGTAAAGAACCTGCCTCTGACATCTGTCTTAGATCTATCGCCCCTCAATTTGTTGTTATGCCCCATCGTACGTCATCCTAGGAAACAGATTTTACTGTCTACCCTATCTAATCCTCCGTTCACCTTGTATCCTCTTAGCCACCTTCTTTCCAATGAGAACAGAATTGCTGAGATGCTCTATCCCAGACACCATCCTGGTGACTCTCCACTGCACCCCTTCCAAGTCAATTGACTTTGGTGCATTGACAGTCCTCGGGCAGTCTCGCTGGGGATTGGACCCTGACATGTTCCCCCAGTGAGGCTGCTCTCCATGTGGCCTTGGCCCTGGTGGAGATTAGATCTAGTTGCAGAAACTGCGAGGGCCATTTGCTGTACCTCGTTATGTTTTATCAAGTGTGAGACCACAATGCATTTCTGAGATGGAGAGGAGTGTGAGGGAAGTTAACAAGAACATATAAAGTGAAATGAAGCTATTAGCATAATTGCTAAGGGACTGTTGTGGCTCACTGTCCCTACCCCAGTTCAAGTCCCACCTGCTGTAGAAGTGTATCATAATGTCTCTGGACAGGTCGAACGTGTAATTGTGGTGAGTTAATTCGAAACTCTACTGTCTTGGTGAAATAACTCACCTGTGTCTCCTGCTCACTGAGAAGTTCCCTCAGTTGCAGGCTCCAGTTCTGTGTCAACACCATCCACATTGCAGCAGTGAGCTGTGTTTCTCTTGAGGTTTGTGTATGGTAATCTGGTGGTTCTAAAGCAGGATTAGTCATTCACAGCATGGGAATGTAAATCCCATAAGACAATCCGAAATCTGAATTCTGGACCCATGTGGCAGGAGTAGGTGAAAGTGACCATAAAGCTGTCAGACTGATGTGAAAACCCAATTGGTCTAGTGACTCCTAGGGAAGGGGACCTGCAATCCTGACCTTGTCTGGGCCTATCTGTGACTCCCGTCCTACACTGATGTGATTTACGTGGGGAGGCACGGTAGCCCAGTGGTTAGCACTGCTGCCTCACTGCACTGGGGTTTGATTCTACCCTCGGGCAACTGTCTATGTAGAGTTTGCATGTTCTCCCTGTGTCTGTGCAGGTTTCCTCCAGGTGCTCAAGTTTCCTCCCACAGTCCAAAGATGTGCAGGTGGATTAGCCATGGGAAATGCTGGGTTACAGGGATTGGCTAGGAGGTGAGATGTTTTGTGGAGGGTTGGTGTGTGTCTGATGGGCCAGATGGCCTCCTTCCACCATGTAGGGATTCTACAACAATGCTCAATGTGGTCTGGTTCATTATCAAATCCACACTACCTTCTCCAAGTGGCTGGGGATAGACAGTCAGCCTTTGCATTTACTCCAGCGCTGAGAATTGATTTTTTCTTTAAACTAATGCTGTCTATTCACGGAGATTGTTTCATAATCAGCGAAGCCTGGTCCTTCTCTTGATATGCTCCCTCTGCTACGTAATCGGGGTGCTGCTGTGTTCTCTGGGTACCATGCAACCTTCCTGCAGGTAACGATCAAGGCCCTGTGATAGATGGAGTGGTTTCAGGAGTGCAGAGCATTGTGGGTATTGGAGTTACCATGGTTGACGCAGGGATTGATCAGAAAGTTGGGAAATAATTAACGTGAGGTGGGAAAATCTTGATTAAACACTAAATACAGTCGAACCAGTGATGAGCTTAATTTATAGAGCACCTTCAGAGGAAACGTTGAGGAGACTGAGAGAGAGGCCACCAAATCATGTTCAAGGGGAGGGTATCAAGGAAGATGTTCAAGTAGAAGAGGGAGGGAGTGTAGGTGTCTGGAGGAGGGGTTGTGTAAGGAGGAAGTGGGAGCTCAGTGGTTAAAGCAGGAGCCGCCTCCAGGAGAGGTCTGTGTTGTAGAGCTAGAGAGAGTTACGGGGTTAGAAACAAAAAGGTGAGACCATGAAGAGTTTTAACAAGGATTTGATGTACACGATTCTTCAATAGGACAGGAGAGCAGGTAATGTTTGCAGAACTACACACACAGCAAAGTCTGACTGGGTTTCTGAACCCCCCCATTCCTGACCCATGAGTAAATTCCCTCTAATTGTGTATTCATTCATGTGTTAGTTTAATGTGAATGTTATTGAGATAACGGGGATGTGTCCCACCAGCAGTAACAAAGCAATCCTGTCTATGTGAGGAATAGGCTCTTCAGCCCCTTGAGTCAGCCCTGCTGTTCTGCACCATGGCAGACCATCTACCTCAGCACCATTCTCCTGTGCTGTTTCAAATCCCTTGATGTTATTAGTATCTAGAAATCTATTGATCGTCGTCGTGAATTTACTCAGTGACTGAGCTTCTGCAGCCCTCAGGTCGAGATGTACAACAAATCACCATCTTATGTTTGAACAAATTCTTCCTCATTTGGAAAGGCAAGGACTGATTCGGGATATGGGAAATCATGTCTCACAAACTTGATTGAGTTTTTGGAAGAAGTAACAAAGAAGATTGATGAGAGCAGAGCAGTAGATGTGATCTATATGGACTTCAGTAAGGCGTTCAACAAGGTTCCCCATGGGAGACTGATTAGCAAGGTTAGATCTCATGGAATACAGGGAGAACTAGCCATTTGGATACAGAACTGGCTCAAAGGTAGAAGACAGAGGGTGGTGGTGGAGTGTTGTTTTTCAGACTGGAGGCCTGTGACCAGTGGAGTGCCACAAGGATCGGTGCTGGGCCCTCTACTTTTTGTCATTTACATAAATGATTTGGATGTGAGCATAAGAGGTACAGTTAGTAAGTTTGCAGATGACACCAAAGTTGGAGGTGTAGTGGACAGCGAAGATGGTTATCTCAGATTACAACAGCCAATAGGCTGAGAAGTGGCAGATGGAGTTTAATTCAGATAAATGCGAGGTGCTGCATTTTAGGAAAGCAAATCTTAGCAGGACTTATACACTTAATGGTAAGGTCCAAGGGAGTGTTGCTGAACAAAGAGATCTTGGAGTTCAGGTTCATAGCTCCTTGAAAGTGGAGTCGCAGGTAGATAGGATAATGAAGAAGGCGTTTGGTATGTTTTCCTTTATTTGTCAGAGTATTGAGTACAGGAGTTGGGAAGTCATGTTGCGGCTGTACAGGACATTGGTTAGGCCACTATTGGAATATTGTGTGCAATTCTGGTCTCTTCCTATTGGAAAGATGTTGTGAAACTTGAAAGGGTTCAGAAACGATTTACAAGGATGTTGCCAGGGTTGGAGGATCTGAGCTACAGGGAGAGGCTGAACAGGCTGGGGATGTTTTCCCTGGAGCATCGGAGGCTGAGGGGTGACCTTATAGAGGTTTACAAAATTATGAAGGGCATGGATAGGATATATAGACAAAGTCTTTTCCCTGGGGTGGGGGAGTCCAGAACTAGAGGGCATAGGTTTAGGGTGAGAGGAGTATGGTATAAAAGAGACCTAAGGGGCAACTTTTCCATGCAGAGGGTGGTACGTGTGTGGAATGAGCTGCCAGAGGATGTGGTGGAGGCTGGTACAATTACAACATTTAAGAGGCATTTGGATGGGTATATGAATAGGAAGGGTTTGGAGGGATATGGGCTGGGTGCTGGCAGGTGGGACTAGATTGGGTTGGGATATCTGGTCGGCATGGACGGGTTGGGCCGAAGGGTCTGTTTCCATGCTGTACATCTCTATGACTCTATTTCAGTTTTAAATGGCCCACCCTTTATCCTGAGACTGTGGTCCTTTGTTCTGGCCTGAATCCACACAGTCAAGTCTTTTTACAAATTTTGTTCATTTGTATGACATCCCTTTTCATTCTTGTAAACCCCAGAAAATACTGGCCCAGTCTCTTCAATCTCTCCTCATCCAAACCCTGCCATTCATGGGAGTAAGGGGGCTGAACCACTGGTGCTCCCTCCTGCAACCAGGATATCCTTCCTTGGGTAAGGAGACCAAAACACACACTGTTCAAGGTTTGGTTCAGTTCTTTTCTTTATTCTTTAATGGGATGTGTGTGTTGCTGGCTGGGCCTGTGTTTATTACCCGTCCCTAATTCCCTTTGAAACTGAGCTTGGCCATTTCAGAGAGCAGTTACATTGCTGTGGGTCTGGAGTCACTCGTTGTAAAGATTGAACAAGATGTGGAAGAAGAAATAATTCCACCCACTGACTCCGTAACATGATTGGCAGCAAATTACTCGATTTTTCTGAATGTGGTTTTAATTTTTTTTCCTGCTGGATTTGAACTCCTCTCCTCTCTAGGTCAGGGCTTCCCCACTGAACACCTTTCGAGACATGAAAACTGTCACAGTCCCATATTGAGTCTGGAGAGCGACACACGGGGTGGGTGGGGGTGCCCACAGGAGGTGGGGTGAAGGGTGCTGTGCGTGTGTGGGCCCATGTTGTGGGGGGTGGAGATGGTGGAGGATGTCTGTGGGTCTGGGAGGGACTATGAGAGCAGGGACACCGTTACTGTACCCTGACCAGAGCCCCATGCTGACCTCTGAGTTTGTGACCCCCACTTTGAGCACGCCTGCTGTAGGTTAGAAGTTCAGAATCGGAGCCATTGCGCTGCTATAATGAGAGAGGCGTTGGGGGGTTTTATTTAGCAGTTTGTATTTTAGTCATTTTACAGAACAAACATAAATTTGGAAGAAGTTGCTGAAAGCGAGAATCTTTCATTTCAATTTGACAAGCTCAAAATAGAAAGAATGAAATGAGGCCTGACTCTTAATTTGATAAAAGTTGCCTTTTTCACATTTTCAGCTTTTTCAAGGTATTAAGTGTTTTCTTTATTTAAATTTTATATGAATAGATTTTTTTTAAAAATTGCTCATGGAATGAGGGCTTCACTGGATCAGTCAGAATTTCTTGTCCCTCCAAAGTTGCCCCTTGATGGAGAGTGTCCTCAATGTGAAGGTGGGACTTTGTCTCCACAAGGACAGTGTGGTGGTCACTGTTACTGATCCTGTCATGGACAGCGGATTGGTGAGGATAAGGTTGAGTCTGCTGTTCCCTCTTGTTGGTTCCTTCGCCACCAGCTGCAGACCCAGCCCAGCAGCGAGGTCCCTTAGGACCCGACCAGTTCAGTCACTGAAGGATGTAGCCCAGGCCCATAGCTGAGAGGGCGTACGAGAGCAGTTAGCCAGCTCTGCTCTGAGTCACTGCACGATGGGGGACAGAGAGACTGAGAGCAGCGGGCTGGCTTAGGGAGAGGGGCTCTGTGGAAGTGCAGAGCCCCTTTGTGATGGGGTCTCATTGTAACTGGTACCAGGAGCAAGCAGCTCTCTGCCCGTCCTGAATAACAGCCTCTGCTTTTTCCTACAGGCCTTTGGAAATGCAAAAACTGCCCACAACAACAACTCGAGTCGATTTGGCAAATTTATTCAGGTCAATTACTTAGAAAATGGACTTGTTAGAGGGTGAGTGTGACCCTGTGGCCTGCAGATTAACATGTTTTTACATTACAGATGGACGGGGGTGGTACAAGTTGGGTGAGTCCATCAGTCGATCCCAGGACATTGGGTTGGGCGTGTGTGTGTGTGTCTAGGTGGGTCTATGTATGTACCTGTGTGTGTGTGTACACACTGAGCAATAACGACTCTCTGAGCTGATAAGTCCCCGTCTATGTGACCAGAAGCTGAATTGCAGTTGCTCTGAGCAGTAAAGGCTTTGCCTGATGATGGGCAACATCCTTCCTGACTGAGCTAGATGCTTGCTCAGTAATAACTGGCACAGAGAGGCAGCAGCTTCAGTGAGGGTTTTAGACACTGGGTGACTGAGTGTGAAAATCCCACTCCAATGGGAATCCTGAGCCTGGTGTCAAAACCCAGCAGCTGGAACATGTCTGGGCAGACCCGCCCTGTCCCAGGTACCAGCTCCTTCATCTCATAACGCACAGACCCCCTCATGGGGGCACGCGCAACAACTCCCCTGCGCATGATCACATGCACGTTCTCTCGTGTGTGCGCTCTCATACATTCCCTTGTGCATGTCTTCTCTCTCACACTCATTCTCTCAATTGCACAATCATACACAAATTCACACAAGCACACTTGCTTTCTCACGCACACTCTCACACCCATTCTCAAATTCACACTTTCATAGACGCACTCAATCTCTCGGTGAATTCCTTTCTTACAATCTCAAACACACTCCCCTTTAACTCTTCAGTCTTTTTCTCTCTCTCTCTCTCTCTCACTTTCTCGCTCTTTCTGATTCACTCTTTCTCCTTCACATTTTCTCTCTCTCTCTCTCTGTGACACACATACACATGTAATTATGAATTTTTCTCACTGACTCAGTCAGTCAGTCACTCACCCTCCCTTTCTTTGACATGAATCAGATAGTCCATATCTGTCCCACTGTCTGTTTCTCTCTCTCTCTCTCTCTCTGTCTCTGACCCACAGCCTGGTCCATCTCTAGTCTCTGAGTTTGATGTTTCGGTTTTTTGGATGTGAGCCAGCACTTTCACTGAGGCAGAGGGAAAGGTGTGACACTGGTGTGTTAACTTTTCCACATCTCTGCCCCCTGCCATTTGTTGTGAATGCTCTCTCTCTCTGTCTCTCTCTCTCTGTCTCACTCTCTGAGATTAAGGTTTTGCACTTTTTCCCCCAGGGCTGTTGTAGAGAAATATCTTCTGGAGAAATCACGCCTGGTGTCCCAGGAGGCTGATGAGAGGTAAGAATCAGCTCAGGGACTAGTGACCCCATGACCTTGCACATGATGACCTGAGGTGACTTTGTTCTGGGGAATAATTTGATTGGTGATTGGGCGACGTTTTCAGAGCAGATGCTGAACATCAAAGAGAGAGCTGGTGTCAATTTCCTGGGTTTTGATGTGAGACCGCGATAGAGGCAGAAGGGAGATCAAAGGTGAGACCTAGATCCTGTCCGCTCTGTCACTCTCTCCCTGACCTGCTCACTGATCCACAGTCTGAGCACAGACTTGGTGCAGCTGGTTAAATGGAGCATGCATCTCCATTCACAATCAGGGACCCTGCTCCTTGTTTCAGCTCTCCATCTGGCCACCCTTCCAGCTGCATGGTCAGGGCAATGTGGCTGCATTTTATTAAACTTGTGCTTTCCATCCACTGCGTCCCAGACACAGACACAGACTCAACAATTGGAATTTGCATTTGTATAGCACCTTTAACATAATAGAGCATCTCAATGTGACTTGCTGGTAGAGTGGAGCTCCTTCCCAGAGTATCCACATCAGTCCTGATGGTGGGAATGCCAGGCTGTTTGATTCCAGCAACATTGGATCATGGCAAGTCCCACAGAAGGTGACCTAGTGCAGCAACCTCCCTCTGAAATCTTCCAATCCCATGTAGACCTGCTGCAAGTGGTGGTGGCACGGTGGCACAGTGGTTAGCACTGCTGCCTCACAGCGCCAGGGACCTGGGTTCAATTCCCACCTCAGGCAACTGACTGTGTGGAGTTTGCACGTTCTCCCCATGTCTGCGTGAGTTCCCTCCGGGTGCTCCGGTTTCCTCCCACAGTCCAAAGATGTGCGGGTCAGGTGAATTGGCCATGCTAAATTGCCCGTAGTGTTAGGTAAGGGGTATATGTAGGGGTATCGGCGGGTCGGTGTGGACTTGTTGGGCCGAAGGGCCTGTTTCCACACTGTAAGTCTAATCTAATCACTGAGCATGACTCAACCTCATTAGCAACCATCTTTATTCATTGATCTCTTCACCCTGTAATTCAGCAAATGTTATTTCATCGTCTCATTGTCTCTCTCTTACCCTTCCCCACCCTTCTCCCTATTTTCTCCCATTCTCCTCACCCCACCCCTCTCATCACTATCACTACCCCACCCCCATCACCCCAACCCCGTGCAGGAACTACCATGTATTTTATTACTTGTTGCTGGGGGCGAGTGAGTCTGAGCGACAGGATTTCCAGTTGAAGCAGCCGGCTGATTATTACTACCTCAATCAGGTACGTCCTGGATTCTACAGGGAACTCAGAAACTGCAGGGTAAAAATGAGCAGCAAACAGCAGGTGTTGATGTTCCTGCTTTGTGTCTCTGACGTTTGCCCTGACGATGCCTGAGCACCTTCTTTCTTTCTCATTCTCACTCTTTCTTTCTTTTTCTCGTTCTCTCAATGCTCACTTTCTCACATGTTCTCTCTCTCTCATCCTCGCTATCCCCCTTGTTCCTGTCCTCGCTTCCCCTCTGTCTCTCTCTCCCACCAGTGCTCCCCCCCACTGCACACTCTGCCCCCCTGCGCGCTCTGCCCCCCCGCGCTCTCTGCCCCCCCGCGCTCTCTCTGCCCCCCCGCGCTCTCTCTGCCCCCCCGCGCTCTCTCTGCCCCCCCGCGCTCTCTCTGCCCCCCCGCGCTCTCTCTGCCCCCCCGCGCTCTCTCTGCCCCCCCGCGCTCTCTCTGCCCCCCCGCGCTCTCTCTGCCCCCCCGCGCTCTCTCTGCCCCCCCGCGCTCTCTCTGCCCCCCCGCGCTCTCTCTGCCCCCCCGCGCTCTCTCTGCCCCCCCGCGCTCTCTCTGCCCCCCCGCGCTCTCTCTGCCCCCCCGCGCTCTCTCTGCCCCCCCGCGCTCTCTCTGCCCCCCCGCGCTCTCTCTGCCCCCCCGCGCTCTCTCTGCCCCCCCGCGCTCTCTCTGCCCCCCCGCGCTCTCTCTGCCCCCCCGCGCTCTCTCTGCCCCCCCGCGCTCTCTCTGCCCCCCCGCGCTCTCTCTGCCCCCCCGCGCTCTCTCTGCCCCCCCGCGCTCTCTCTGCCCCCCCGCGCTCTCTCTGCCCCCCCGCGCTCTCTCTGCCCCCCCGCGCTCTCTCTGCCCCCCCGCGCTCTCTCTGCCCCCCCGCGCTCTCTCTGCCCCCCCGCGCTCTCTCTGCCCCCCCGCGCTCTCTCTGCCCCCCCGCGCTCTCTCTGCCCCCCCGCGCTCTCTCTGCCCCCCCGCGCTCTCTCTGCCCCCCCGCGCTCTCTCTGCCCCCCCGCGCTCTCTCTGCCCCCCCGCGCTCTCTCTGCCCCCCCGCGCTCTCTCTGCCCCCCCGCGCTCTCTCTGCCCCCCCGCGCTCTCTCTGCCCCCCCGCGCTCTCTCTGCCCCCCCGCGCTCTCTCTGCCCCCCCGCGCTCTCTCTGCCCCCCCGCGCTCTCTCTGCCCCCCCGCGCTCTCTCTGCCCCCCCGCGCTCTCTCTGCCCCCCCGCGCTCTCTCTGCCCCCCCGCGCTCTCTCTGCCCCCCCGCGCTCTCTCTGCCCCCCCGCGCTCTCTCTGCCCCCCCGCGCTCTCTCTGCCCCCCCGCGCTCTCTCTGCCCCCCCGCGCTCTCTCTGCCCCCCCGCGCGCTCTCTGCCCCCCCGCGCGCTCTCTGCCCCCCCGCGCGCTCTCTGCCCCCCCGCGCGCTCTCTGCCCCCCCGCGCGCTCTCTGCCCCCCCGCGCGCTCTCTGCCGCCCCGCGCTCTCTCTGCCCCCCGCGCTCTCTCTGCCCCCCCGCGATTTCTGCCCCCCCGCGCTCTCTCTGCCCCCCCGCGCTCTCTGCCCCCCCGCGCTCTCTCTGCCCCCCCGCGCTCTCTCTGCCCCCCCGCGTTCTCTGCCCCCCGCGCGTTCTCTGCCCCCAGCGCTCTCTCTGCCCCCCCGCGCTCTCTGCCCCCCCGCGCTCTCTCTGCCCCCCCGCGCTCTCTGCCCCCCCGCGCTCTCTCTGCCCCCCCGCGCTCTCTGCCCCCCCGCGCTCTCTCTGCCCCCCCGCGCTCTCTCTGCCCCCCCCACGCTCTCTGCCCCCCCCTCGCTCTCTGCCCCCCCCTCGCTCTCTCTGCCCCCCTCGATCTCTCTGCCCCCCCGATCTCTCTGCCCCCCCTCGATCTCTCTGCCCCCCCTCGCTCTCTCTGCCCCCCCGCCCTCTCTGCCCCCCCCCCGCTGCTCTATGCCCCCCTGCTCTCTCTCCCCCTCCCCCTCACTCTGCCAGGTATGTGCCCTGTTCCCTTGCCCTTACCGCTGTGCACTGCCGGTTCTCCATTCTACTATCCACCTGGCCCGGCCCCCCTCTGAGCCCTTTCCTCGCCTGTGGCAACCTTCACCCCCACAAGCCTGTGGTGTTGTCTCTCTCTCTATCCCTGCCATTCCTCCTCCCTTCCCTCAATCTCTCTCTCTCTTTTCTCTCTCTCCCTCCGTCCCCTGTCCAGTACTGGGCTGTAATGCGTCCTGTCTTTTCCTGCTATCTTGTAGAAGCAGGATTTTTGTCTGGACGATGGTGAGGATCTGAAGCACGAGTTTGAGCGCCTGAAACAGGCGATGGAGATGGTTGGCTTCCTGCACTCAACCAAGAATCAGTGAGTTCACAGTAATTTACCTTCACTTTCATGTCCTGATCACCAGGACAGCTGGCAGTTGGTGAGAAGGCAGCGTGGGCAGTGAGATTGGCAGTTTGAGGGGCAAATGGGGTACTTTAATAGTCAAGGCATTGAACACAGGGACAGGGAGGTCACAATGGTGCTGTATACAATGAGAGTTCTGGCCACTGTACTGTAGGAGAGATGTGATTCTAATAGGAAGGAAGCACTGAGGCTGTTCACCGGGATGTTGGCTGGGCTGGAGTGGTATTGGGAGAGTGCAGCAGGACAGGCAGCATCCGAGCAGCAGGAGAATCAATGTTTCGGGCATAAGCCCTTCATCAGAAATTGCAGAGAGAGGGGAAAGCTGCTTCGAGGTTGGCATCCTTGGAAGAGTGAGGTTAAAATCAACCAGGAGCAAGTGAGAACTGCAGATGCTGGAGATCAGAGTCGAGAGTGTGGTGCTGGAAAAGCACAGCCAGTCAGGCAGCATCCGAGCAGCAGGAGAATCCTGATGAAGGGCTTTTACCTGAAACTTCGATTCTCCTGCTCCTCAGATGCTGCCTGACCTGCTGTGCTGTGGGGTGATTGAGCTGTGGTGGGAGAGGCTGGGGTTGTTTACCTGGAGCAGGGAAGGCTGAGGGAGGATCTCATTAGATTAGATTACTTACAGTGTGGAAACAGGCCCTTCGGCCCAACAAGTCCACACCGACCCTCCGAAAAGCACTCCATCCAGACCTATTCCCCTACACCTATGACTCCGGGCAATTGACCTGCACGTTTTTAGACTATGGGAGGAAACTGGAGTACCCAGAGGAAACCCATGCAGACACGGGGAGAATGTGCAAACTCCACACAGACAGTTGCCTGAGGTGGGAATTGAACTCGGGTCTCTGGCGCTGTGAGGCAGCAGTGCTAACCACTGTGCCACCGTGCCGCCCATTCAGGTCTACAAAGTTCTGAGGGGCATAGACAGAGTAGATAGAGAGAAACCTTTCCCCTTTGAGGGGTCAATAACAGGGTGTTGTGGGGTGGGGGTGGTTTGAGGGTTATTTGAGGCCAAAAGAGCAGGAAGTTTAAAGGGAAAGTAAGGAAATCTTTGCAAAATGGGATTAGAGCAAATGGTTGTTTGACTGGCGCAGACACGATGGGCTGAAGGGCCTCTTTCTTTGCTGTGAAACCCTATAACTCAATGGGAAGTGCCGGCCAACCACTGTGTTCTGCAAGTAGTAGAGGCTTCACTAGGATCACTAGGGAGGGGGAGGATCTCTTCCCCTCCCCCAACCCAGCCAATGAGGGGAGACTCTGGGTCTGAGTGAACAGTATTCCCATCAGGAGCAGCAGGGAAGATAGCCTGAGGCAGAGTGGGGTTGACACACTGCCCCTCTATCTGATGTCATGGAATGTCGCTATTTGGAATGGACAGGAGGTTTGTTTGTGGGAGTATTGAAAGTTTATGTTTTAGCAAAGTTCTGATGACTCTCTTTCCTCATCCCAGGATATTTTTTGTGCTCTCTGCCATCCTCTATCTTGGGAACGTTGTCTACAAGAAGAAGTTTATTGGCAGAGAAGAGAGTTTGGAGGTTGAGCCCCCGGAAGTCCTGGACACCCTGTCAGAGCTGCTGAAGGTCTGTGAACGTTTGAGGATTACTGTCACAAAAACATCGCTCTCTTAACCCAACCACCCCGGGTTCAGCCTGTTCCTATTGATGGAGGGAATACCCAGTTAATATCTACTGCCTGTACACAGTGAAGCGCGATGGGGACGGGATTGGAGAGCAGGATTCCCTTCAGACTGTCGCTGTCAAAATCCTTCTAAACATCTCACTGTGGGTGCCCTGTACCACATGAGAATGTGACTCATCGCTGCCTTCTCCAGGGCAGTTCAGGGTTAGCCATAAACAGTGGCCTCACCAACACCACCCACATCCCAGCAACAAATTTGAGAAAACCTCAGTGGTTGAGAGCCTGGGGAGCCCTTTCTGACTGGAATCTGTTGCGCTGTGGGACGCTGACGTGGATGTGCACAATAGACTCTGCTTCTGGCCTCACACCAGATAATTGCTCCCATTGTTGAGCTGCAGGGATCACCCGGAAACCGGGATGGGCTTGTACTCTCCCCTTTAAACAACACCTCGCACTTTACACTCCCCACCTTCCTGACAGAGGGATGACCTTCACTCAGAGTGTTGTACAGTATTCACAGTCACAGGCCATTCAGTCCATCTGCTGTGTGCTAGTGATCTTGCTGCACACAAGCCTTCTCACTCCTATCAGAATATCCTTCTAGATTTTTCTCCCTTGTATCTTTATCCAGATTCCTCTTAAATGCCGTTCCTTGTGGGAGCAAGTCCCATGTCTTTGCCATTCACTGGGGAAAAACATTTCTTCTGAACACCCAGTTGGATTTATTTGTGATATTCACAACCCCTGGTTCTGGCCATGCTGACGAGTAGAATATTTTTCTCTTGGTCTGCTCGATCAAGACCACTTTATACTCACGGACCCTCCTGTTCATTGCACCTTCTCCAGTGCCCTGTGTTTAGTTTGGAATGCCCAGGGAGCCACACAGTCTCAGGTCTGGGTACTGATTGTTCTCTCGCTGTCCTCCCCAGGTAAGGCGGGACCTGTTAATCGAGGCGTTAACAAAGCGGAAGACTGTGACAGTTGGGGAGAAGCTGATTTTGCCTTACAGCCTCAATGAGGTAAGTCCCACCTGGTGCTGGGGGAGTGTTCCTGAGCTTGGTCTGACATTGTCTGCAATGAGAAACACTCCGCTTAGAGCCCTGATGTTCTTTGTCTCCTAAATTGGGGAATATTCTTAAATGCCCCAGTGATTTCGGGATAATTGTCATGGTGCTGAGGCCAAAACACGGAGTGGTGAAGGTTCAAGTTCCACCCTAAATACAGCCGTCTGTCATTTGTCACTGAAGTCAGTCTGTGGGTGAGTCTGGGCTGAGTCACAGCCTGCACTAAGCCGGACTGGATGAGTGGTTACTGAATCATAGAATCCCTACTGTAAGGAAGCAGTTCATTCAGCCCATCGAGTCCATACCCAACCCTCTGAAGAGCATCCCACCCAGACCCCAGCCCCTTCCCTTACCCTGTCACCCTGCATTCCCACGGCTAATCCTCCTAGTGAAGACCGTAAGAACACTGTACCCTGTGACTTGCCGTGATCACGTTCCTCTGGAGTGGTTTAGAAAGGAGGACCATTGAAAGCTGACCCAGAAGGGAGCAGCTGAAATGGTGTGGATCCTGAGAGCTGTCAGAGGAGCTGCAGCTTCCTACTTGGCTTCTGGGTGAATCGACGTCAGAGCCCTGCAGTATCTCCCAGGGAGAGTTCCAGGCTGCTCAATGCCAGCCTGCCAGACCAGATCGAGGAGCTGGAAAACAAGAGAATAATCAAGGAAAGGATAGTTCCTCTAGATGGGAGTGTCATTCAGCAGCATGGCACTGGTGAACAAAAAAAATCTGGAAAACAGACCCAAAGAATCTCAATAAAACTTACCAGACTCTGGACACTATTCAGCAGGTGTAGATACTGGGTCTGTGTGTGTGGGTGTGGGTCTGTGTCTGAGAGTGTGGCTGTTTGTCTTTGTCTTTGTTTTTGTGTATGTTTTTGAAGCTCTGTATATCTCTGTGTCTGAGGGGGTTGTGTGGTTGTGTCGCTCTGTGTCTGTGTGTGTCTCTCTCTCTCTCTCTCTCTGTGTCTGCCTCCCATCCCTCTCCCCCTCCACCCCTTCTCAGAGCCAAGCTGCTCTGATCGAGAAAGTGCGTGTGGTTCTTGATTTTCCTTTGAACGTTGTAATCACAACCTGTTTCTGAGAGACAAGTGGATCCAGCCATAAACCACTCCTACCTGCTTCAGAATACCTGTGAAGAATGTCACTTAATTTTCCGAGCTATCACCCGGGTGTGACAGACAGCAAGGGCAATCAGTGCATGTTATTAACCTGCTGTCAGGATCAGCACTCCCTATGAAAAAGGGACCCAATGAGAAACTGCTGTGGAAGTTATGAACTCAACAGTGAGGTTAAAAGACAAACATCTTCCTCTATTCAAGAAAAGTGCACAACAGAATGGAACTCTGCAGGAAGTAATGCAGATGCAGTATAGCCTAAAACTTATGAGGAGATATCTGTCACTGTAAGAGAACATCCGGCGTTCAGGGATACAACGATAGCTTGAGGGAAGTCATTATCCTTAAGGAGATGAGAAGAGAGATACTGAAACATCTCCAACTGAGCCATTGGGGATTTGAGTCTAGTCTGAGAGAAGCTCTACTGACCAAACACAAGCAATAAACAGCCCATCAGCCAGCAGTGAAAAATAGGAAGGGAGTCATCAACTAAAACAAGCAGTTGCCAAGGCAATCCTTGCCTGGAGGAGTACTCCGACTAAAGGCATGGAAATCAGTCCAGTGCAATGTTTCCTGTTAGACTACATCCAAACCATTCTTCCAATAATGACAAGCTACTGCAGTCAGCTGTAGTAACAGGAATGAGTGACAAAATCAAAGTGAAACGGTGGAAGGCTAGATTTCACTTTATTAAAAAAGCCAAATTCTTGCTCGAGCTGAGTGTCAGAGTGCGAACATTCAATGGTGTCAGCAAATGTCAGCTGATTTGGTACAGTGGACCCTCCACAGAGCTCTTACCTCGATCAGTCATGGTGATCATCAACGGCCAGATGTATTGCAACTGCACCCATGGTAACGGCGGCTGGAGAAATGCTGGTTCACTGAGACCAGCTGATGATGATGGTGATGTCACTGTCTATATAGGGGACCCAATGGCTATCAGCCCTCTGTTCCCCAGCAAGGGCAATCACTGCACCAACAACGACATTGCTCAGAGAAAGGCCCAAGGATGGGCAGATCCCAGATGAACAACCAACAGAAATGTGCACGTGTACGGTTAGAAAACGTAAATGCTTTAAAGGTTATCTCTACAAACTGAAGGTAACAGGACTGACTAGAATGAACACGCAGTTTTGTCCGTGAGTAATTTTCTTTCGGGAAACCCCATGTTTATTGGGTAACTCAGTGGTGCTTATGTTTGAAGCAATGATTTAGTAGGGACCCTGTACCCAGATTGGCAATATGGTCTCTGACACTTCTTTCAGTTTTGCAAGAGAAACATTGGTAGCTGAGAGGAATAGGCCAATCCTGATTGGAAGAGAGTATAGACCAATAGACTCCAGGCACTCTGCACAGAGGCGTGCCCTGATTGGCTCTTTTGTGTTTTTCAGGCTGTAACAACTCGGGACTCGATGGCCAAGTCCCTGTACGCGGCACTTTTTGATTGGATAGTTCTTCGGATTAATCACGCTCTCCTGAATAAGAAGGACATGGAGGAGTCAGTGATGGTAAAACAACAACCTCTCCATGGCAATGGCAGGTTATGGTCTAGGAGCCAGAGTTCAGGGGGGAGGCAATGAGACTGTGCACACCCCAGCTGTGTTCAGCTCTGGGCTCTCTGTCTTGGGAAGAGTGTGGAGGACATACAATGCACATTCACCAGAATATTGTAGAAAATGGCAGGGTGAAATGACAAGGACCATGAGCATTGATGATCTGTGTAGCATTGAGTTGAGAAAGTTAAGGAATTACCAGCTTTGAGATGACATGGGGAGTTGTAGTGTTGATGTAGGGTACAAGGGAGAGGGGGCCATGAAGGGGAGCCCACAACAAGGGGCAGAATCTTAAAATCTGATCCAGGCCATTTAGGAAAGGTAGTCAGGAAGGATTCACCTCACACTGAGGGGAGCAGGAATCGAGAGCTCTCTCCCATCATAAGCTGCTGTGGCTGAAGATAAGGTGTGAATTTCCGACCTGAGGCAGTTTGGCTGGCGAGATGAATGGGTGTGTACCAGGATGGGTCCACAGCTGGGATTGTTCCACCCTGGAATGTGGTCACTGGCTCTGGAGCTCAGGTTACTGCGTTCTTGGCCAAGGTAAGGGTGAACAGTCAACTGGGCTAACCCTGGCTAGGACAGCGTGAGTTGGAGGGTCAGAGCCAGTGCCCTCGAGGGGGTGTGTGTGTGAGAGTGTGTGTGTGTGAGAGAGAGAGAGAGATGCTTTTGCAGTGCTGGTGTTCACGATGGGGAGTGATATGGCGAGTGTAGCCCCAGCACATGGACCATGCCTGGAGTGGGGGGGATGGGCAATGGGAATGTTGTTTTGGCAACGACTGGGCTCTTTGCCGCTCTCACAGTCTTTTCCTCAACCCCCCGCCCCCCCACCCCCCCTCCCCACCACCACCAACAGTGCTTGTCGATTGGGGTTCTGGATATTTTTGGATTCGAGGATTTTCCAAACAACAGCTTTGAGCAGTTCTGTATTAATTATGCTAATGAGCAGCTACAGTATTACTTCAATCAACACATCTTCAAACTGGAGCAGGTGGGTGTGACCCCACAGGACAGTCCCTCACCCTGGGGTGGAGGGTGGGCAGCGGTGGAGGGCGAGCTGGGGTTTGGGGAGGGGGGTGGCGGTGGAGGGTGAGCTGGGGTTTGGGGAGGAGGGTGACGGAGGGGAGCAGGGGTTTGGGGTGGGGGGGTGACGAAGGGTGAACTGGGGTTTGGGGTGGGGGTTGATGGAGGGGAGCTGGGGTTTGGGGAGGGGAGTGACGGCAGGGGGGAGCTAGGGTTTGGGGAGGGGGTGATGGCGGAGGGGGAGCTAGGGTTTGGGGAGGGGGTGAAGGTAGAAGGGGAGCTGGGGTCTGGGGAGGGGGTGACGGCGGAGGGGGAGCTGGAGTTTGGGGAGGGGGGTGACAGTGGAGGGGGAGCTGGGGTTTGGGGAGGGGGTGACGGTGGAGGGGGAGCTGGGGTGATAGTGGAGGGGGAGCTGGGGTTTGGGGAGGGGATGACGGTGGAGGGGGAGCTGGGGTTTGGGGAGGGGGTGACGGTGGAGGGGGAGCTGGAGTTTGGGGAGGGGAGTGACGGTGGAGGGGGAGCTGGAGTTTGGGGAGGGGGAGTTGAGGTTTGGAGAGGGGGAGCTGGGGTGATGGTGGAGGGGGAGCTGGGGTTTGGGGAGGGGAGTGACGGTGGAGGGGGAGCTGGGGTTTGGGGAGGGGAGTGACGGTGGAGGGGGAGCTGGAGTTTGGGGAGGGGGTGACGGTGGAGGGGGAGCTGGGGTTTGGGGAGGGGGTGACGGTGGAGGGGGAGCTGGGGTTTGGGGAGGGGGTAAACTTTACTATCTTGCTAAAGTGACCTGATCTCACTGGCTGGCTGCTGGCTGGTTTTCCAGGAAGAGTATCAGAGCGAGGGCATCACCTGGCACAACATCGATTACATTGACAACGTCGGCTGCATCCACCTGATCAGCAAAAAACCCACCGGACTCTTCCACCTCCTGGACGAGGAGAGCAAGTATGGAAAGGGGGAGTGTGGTGGGGAGGGGGAAGGGGAGCGAGTGGGATGGGGGAGTCTTGGGGATGGTGAGTGGGGTGGTGTAGGAAGAGTGCAGCAGCTTCAGGAATGTTCTTGGTGTGGAAGTGTCGGCTTGGAGAGTCAGATGAATAAAGAGAGGCAGCCGAGTGATCGAGAGTGGGAGAGGGATTGGGAATAGACATGAATGAACAGGAAAAGCAAGTCAAAGAGATGAATGTGGTGTGAGAGGGTGGGGGAGCAGGGAGTGAGAGACTAGAGCTTTGGCTGGACAGTGTAAGAAGAGGGTTTGGGAGGTGGACAGGGAGAGTGAGGAGACTGAGAAAGGGGAACTGTGCAACGCTGGAGGCTCTGAGTGAGTATCTGCGTTTCTGGTTTTATGTGGGATGTGCAGGATTGGTTTAAATTCCTCTTGATATTCAAAGCTAACAACACTCAGCTCAAACTTCACAGGATTAGATTGTGGAATATAATTCAATCCTGTTGTTATGTTCTATTTTGATTTCTGTAATCTGCTGGACTGTTTGTGTCATGGAGAATGCCAATGTAAACAGGTCACACTGCAATGACACTGAACTGCCACTAGTGGCACTGCAATTACAGTGTGACGTTTACATTGAGCAGCCTCCACTATAAAGGTGGAAGTGGGAATGAATTGTGGAGGATGTTGACAGGAAGTGGGTCTGGATGTAGGGTGACCCAGTGAGCATAGTGAGCGGGCAGTGTGTGAGTGTGTGCGCTCACAAGGGGCACAAGTCACAGAGGGAAGATGTATGGGGGGGGGAGGGGTGAGGGTCCGGTACACGGGGTAGGGGGGGGGGGAGGGAGGGTCTGGTCCGCGGTGGGGGGTTGGGGGGAGGGTCCGGTCCGCGGTGGGTGTGGGGGAAGGGGGGAAGGGAGAGGGTCCGGTCCGCGGGGGTCGGGTGAGGGAGGGTCTGGCCCACGGGGGTGTGAGGGTCCGGTCCGCAGTGGGGTGGGGGTGAGGGTCCGGTCCGCGGGGGTGTGAGGGTCCGGTCCGCGGGGGTGTGAGGGTCCGGTCCGCAGTGGGGTGGGGGTGAGGGTCCGGTCCGCGGGGGTGTGAGGGTCCGGTCCGTGGGGGTGTGAGGGTCCGGTCCGCGGGGGTGTGAGGGTCCGGTCCGCAGTGGGGTGGGGGTGAGGTATTGCACTGAATTGCCTGTCCTTTCCCCAGTTTCCCTCATGCCACCAATCAGACGCTTCTGGCCAAGTTCAAGCAGCAGCACGAGGGGAATCGTTTTTTTGTTGGCACCCCGGTGATGGAGCCGGCCTTCATCATTCAACACTTTGCCGGCAGAGTCAAGTATCAGATCAAGGTGTGTCTGGGACAACCTCCTCCTCCCTCTCTGTCCTTGTCCTGTCCCATAGACTCCTCCCTCTGTGTCCCTGTCATGTCCTATAGACCCTTCCTTTTCTGTCCCTGTCACATCCCTCCCTCTCTGTCTCACTGGACAGTAGCATGTTCCCTCCAAAGCCCCAGTGTCCGATTGTTCCTCTGCAGTAGTGACCATGGGGTAATTTAGTCACTGGGCCATGATTTAACGTCTCATTGAAGCAGTAGTGTTTCTGACAGTGCCGCACTCCCTCAGTACTTAACTAGGACCGTCTACCTGGAGTATAGACCAGCATCACCATGTGGGGTTTGAACCCATGGCCCTGTCATTCTGAGATGGTCAAAAATCTCAGATGGTAGTCCAACAAGTTTATTTGAAAGTACAAGGAGCACTGCTCCTCCGTCAGGAGCTTAAGACACAGAATTTATAGTAAAAGATCAGAGACTCCTAGAACTGCTGCGATGTCTTGAACAAACCTAGATTGCTGTTCGGTCTTTAATCACTTACGATGGAGAAGCAAGTTTTGATTGATTAATATGCCGCCCCCCTCTTGGTCTTGCTCACACCCACCCCTCCCTCTTGTTTAAGTGAACTGATGTTTTCTCATGCCTCACTATGAGCAGGATTTCCGGGAGAAAAACACGGACTACATGCGCCCAGACATTGTGGCCCTCCTGCGCAGCAGTGACAGTGCGTTTATCCGGGAATTAATCGGGATGGATCCTGTGTCCGTGTTCCGCTGGTCGACCCTTCGAGCTGCGATCCGAGCTGTGGCTGCATTTAAACAGGCCGGAACACAGTGGGCACAGAGAGCTGCTGCAGGTACAGAGCCAGCGCCTCAGGGTGGGGAGGGGGCTAGGAATGGGACAACACAGACTGCCGGGGGAGGGTGTAATGGGGAGTAGGGTGAGGCTGGAGGGAATGGGGGTCAGGGCATGTGGGGCTCGTGTTTATCATCCTGACCCTCTCTCCATTTTGCAGGAATGTCCCGGCGTGTGTCTCGTGTTCCTCTCGGAGAATTACAGCGATCGAGCACTTCATCGGAGAAACCGCTGCGGTAAGGGCTGGGGAGGGGGTGGGGGGGTTAGTTACTGATCTGCAGGGGGAGTGCGAGGGGTTAACCCGTAAGGGGGCCAGTCGCAGCTAGAGCAAACAGGGATAGGGAGGCTCTCCTCCCGGTGGCACGTTGGTCTGTAATAGTGAGATATCTGCATTGATCCACTGCCAAAGGCAGCACATATTCTCAGTACCCAGTTTCCAGCAGCTGCTCCAGTGTTCTGTCTTTTTTTTTCCCCAAATACCCAGTGTGTGGGGAAAGAAAGAGTGGTTGGGGTTGAGCCAGTATTTTAGCAGCAGCAGCTGCAGTGGTATGTTCCCTCACCGAGCAGTTTGAGTTAACATCATTAAGAGGGGAGTCAGCTGTGTTAATGTCCTACTTGTAAAGTGACATGACTTTATCCTGAATGGTTTTTCAGAAAGAATGATCAAATGAAGTTTAACACTGAATCAGTGGGGGAGGAGGCGTGGAGGGGTCGTGTCACTGGGCTCCTGCTCTGGGGAAATGGTTCAAATCTCACCAATGGCAGGGATTTAAATTGTTGAAAATCTGGAATTGAAGACTATACCAATGGTGACCATGTAACATTGTCAATTGTTAAAAACCCATCTGCTCTGTCCTACATGTGACTCCAGGCTCATAACTGCTCTCTGAGACTCCGCTGAAGCTGAGACGAGGGATGGGCAATACATGCTTGCTCGCGGAGTGATGCACTTATCCCATGAATAAACTAAAAATAAATACAACATCATATTTGGGCAGATGACAAAGAGCTTGGGCAATATTAAGAACTATCTTAAAAGAGGTGGAGAGGTTGATGGAAAGAATTGCAGAGCTTAAAACCCACATTGGGTCCAGTATCACTTTTTCTTTATTCACTCATGGGACCTGGGTGTTGCTGGCTGGGCCAGTATTTATATATTTATAAGACCATTGTTCCACTAGCTTCCATTTTAATAACATTCTGTTTCCGATCTAGTCACATGTGAAGGTTTGGCCCAGTCTCCTCCCTCCCAGGTGTGAACACGGCCAGGAAGTGCCCAGCCTTGGGCTGTGATTGCTCCCGGAGCAGGGTGCAATGGAGGGCTGGCGGGGCTTGGCGCAGGATAGGAGAGGAGGATTTGGGAAGGGAGGGCACGTTCCAACACTCAGAGGTCCATTGCTGCTTTTTACCTCTTCCCGGAGATTCTGGATCTCTTCGTTGTCTGTGATCTTTGGAAGATGTGGGCAAATTGTGGATGCCATAACCCCTGGGTGTGGCAGGACAAGGGGGTACAAGTGTAGGTTCGGTGTTGGAGGGGGGAGAGGGGTGGGGGAGAGGAGTCTGAGGGTGTGACTCATTCTGCTTCTGGCCATGCAGTGTATAACCACACTGGAACGCATGTAGATTATCACAACTCTGGATTTTCTCTTTACAAACATGCCGCCTTGGGATAGAGGGACTGAGGTAAGTAACAGTATGATACCGATTGCATGGAGCATGGAGACCAGAGGCCAGACCATACAGGAAAACCTCCAGCCAAAATATCGCCTTGTGGTCAAAGGCTTTCCATTTTGATATCTAACCCTCTTACAGAGACTAATACCAACCTGTCTCTTGGTGAATTCCTGTAGAATCTCCTTTTCAATTTGTTTTTGGGATGAGCCCATTCCTTGGGCTGTTGGAGTTGGTCACATCAGTATGGGATTGGAGTCACATGGGGTTGCCCTTTCCCTGAAGGGCATTAACCCATGTGGGTTTTGACAACTGGCAGTAACTTGAATGTTTCAAAGCACGTTCTCTGTGATGTTATTATGACACACCTCCGGAGTAGGTAGGACTTGAGCCAGGATCTCCAGAATCAGAGCTAGGGACACCACCCACTGCACCACAGGAGTCCATAGCTTTAATTTCCTTTTATAATTGAGCAGATGAAATGCTCAGTCTCGTGATATTGAATTTGTGATGTCCATGTTCCCAGCTGTTTACTGGGTTTGGGGTTCCTGCTCCTGCTGGGGTCTGCAGGAATCTGGGGGCTTGGATCTTGAGGTGATGGTCTGGCTTGCAGCCTCGTTGCTGTGGTGACAGTCTTGCTGATACATTTTGGTGTTGGGTCCTCTCTCTAACTCTGTCTTCATTGTTTCTCCTCTAACGCTCTGCCTCTCCCCGACTATGTCCCTGCCAATGGTCTTGCAGTGAGTTGCATACTCAGCTGATGAGGAGTATTCGAGGATGGGCTGTGATGCACAATGACGAACCCCACAGCCTCCTCAAATCATTGCGGGGACTCGAGAAGCCCCACTGCCATTTCCAGTGAGTTTCCACCGAGTTGTGTCTTGCCTCTAGCTGCCATCTTCTTTACCTTTAGGCTGTTTCTCTGTTCTCTATTTCTCTGGGTGTAAGAATTTCAGGCCCATTGAGCATAAATGCTCCTGATGTTGACTCTGTGTGTAACAAAACAACATCAAGACAAGAGTCTCTCACTATGTACTGACTGCTGCTTCTAACCATCTCCATTAACCCAGTGGAAAGTTGCAGCAGGAAAAACTTTTCCCTCTTGCGAAGATAAAGGTGGGATTGGAGGGAGAAGGGGTCAGGGCTAACAGATGCCAATGGATTTGCTCGTGTGCCTGAGCTGAGGAGGGACCAACCCAATAACTGTTACACCCAGAAGAAAGTGGGAAAGTGAAACATATCAACGGACAAAGTGGAAAGCCAGTGACTGAGTTCCTCGGAGTGCAAGGATTGCTGGGTATTTCACAAAAATTAATATCTCTCTGATCACAGAAACTGCTCTATAAATAGCTGGGGGTGGAGTTTGGGTCAGATCTTAATTTATGCAGCCAGAAAATCCCAACGAGCTCTCACGTTAACTTGCTGCTACTTCTAGAATCTTCTGTTGGTAGCCATGTTGGAAATGGACCAACTTCACAAAACAGCCTCTCCCTCAAACATTCCTCCCTCCCCTCAGGAAGGGGCCTACAGCATCCTGCCCACCACCACCTGATCTCTCTCACCACTCCAGATCCATGTCCCTATCACAACCCCAGCCAATCACAGTCACCCCCTTAAACCTTACCCCGAACCCTGACCACCCCAGTATTTCCTCCTCTTTGGTATTGCCCCTGCCCTCATGCCCAGTTTTTGCCCCTTCCTTATTATTGCCCCTCCAGTATGAGCCCCTCCCTGGATAGCCCCCTCTGCTGGGGCTCCCTTTCCCTCCACGTTAGTGCCCGTTTCCCATTTTTTTTCCGTGTTGCCCCCATCCCTATTGCCCCCTATTCACGCTGCCCTCCCCATTTTTGCCCTCTGTCATTGCCCCCCTCTCCCTGTCAATGGCCCTCTTTGTTGTCCATGTTCTTTGTGTGGTATGTGCTTCCACTGGTGGGGTGGGGGTGATGGGTTGTGGATTGGACAATCTGATTGGACAGCTTGCTGATGGTTAGCCAATCCCTGCACTCCCTGAAGGTCAGTCCCCACTCTCTGCCTCACACTTTGCTGCTTCCTGATTGGACTAACCCTGACTGACAACAGTGTGAGAATATTACTGAAAACAAGCCCTCTGGTATTCCCACAGGAAAAATAAAGGCTTGAAACAAAAGCTGCAGATTCCCAAGGTACGTTTCCTTTTTTAACTGATGTCCTTTTGTTTTTTGACTTTTTGCTGTTTGTGATTCTGGCTTGGACACTGAGGAAAGTTTAGTTGCAATATCATCCATTCCACACAGTGCATGGACCAGGGAGTCTGTTAGTACCCTCGTTAGGGGGAAGGTTAGGATAGGGGGGAGGGTGAGGAATTCAGGGATGAGGGAGGGGGAGGGTTAGCGTTAGAGATAAGGTCAGGTTGAAGTTTGCCAGTAACAATGAACTTACTAACACCCACAACCACCTGATGAAGGAGCAGCGCTGCGAAAGCTAGTGCTTCCAATTAAATCTGTTGGACTAGGAGTTGGTGTTGTGTGATTTTTAACTTGCTAACTTCACAATCTGATGTTGATCCCTAATCGTGATAAACGTTTCACTTCCACCTATCTTGTTCCAAATGATAGGACAGGCCATTCCTGAGATACAGGGAGTGTGATGTGTAACTACCATCACTTCTTCGTCCTTTGGCACAGACCCAGGGTTGTGACCTTGTGGTTAAAGGGGTCATGGGTTCAAGTTCCCAGTTCTCCCTGAAGCTGGATTTCAGCACAAACTGCAGAGACTGGACCTCCTGCAGCTTCCAGGATACCATAAAAGGCATTAAGGTGGACAAGTCCCCAGGTACGGGTGGGATCAATCCCAGGTTACTGAGGGAAGCAAGAGAGGAAATAGCTGGGGCTTTAACAGATATCTTTGCAGCATCCTTGAACATGAGTGAGGTCTTGGAGGACCAGAGAATTGCTAAAGTTGTCTCCTTGTTTAAGAAGGGTAGCAAGGATAATCCAGGTAATTATAGACGTGTGAGCCTGACGTCAGTGGTGGGGAAGTTGCTGGAGATGTTACTGAGGGATAGGATCCATTTACGTTTGGAAGAAAATGGGCGTATCGGTGATTGGCAGCATGGTTTTGTGAAGGGAAGGTCATGTCTAACAAACCTAATAGAATTCTTTGAGGAGGTGACAAAGTTGCTTGATGGGAGAAGGGCTGTAGATGTCATATACATGGACTTCAGTAAGGCGTTTGATAAGGTTCCCCATGGTAGGCTTGTGGAGAAAGTGAAGTCACATGAGGTCAAAGGTGTTCTAGCTAGGTGGACAGAGAACAGGCTGGGCAACAGGAGACAGAGAGTAGTAGTGGAAGGGAGTTTCTCAAAATGGAGAGCTGTGAGCAATGGGTGTTCCACAGGGATCCGTGCTGGGACCACTGCTGTTTGTGATATACATCAATGATCTGGAGGAAGGTATAGGTGGTCTGATTAGTAAGTTTTCAGATGATACTAAGATTGGTGGAGAGCAGATAGTGAAGGGGACTGTCAGAGAATGCAGCAGAATATAGATAGATTGGAGAACTGGGCAGGGAAATGGCAGATGGAGTTCAATCCGGGCAAGTGCGAGGTGATGCATTTTGGAAGATCCAATTCAAGAGTGAACTATACAGTAAATGGAAAAGCCCTGGGGAAAACAGATGTACAGAGAGATCTGGATATTCAGGTCCATTGTTCCCCGAAGGTGGCAATGCAAGGTAATAGAGTGGACAAGAAGGCATACAGCATGCTTTCCTTCATCGGGCGGGATATTGAGTACAGGAGTTGGCAGGTCATGTTAGAGTTGTATAGGACTTTGGTTCAGCCACGTTTGGAATACTGCTTACAGTTCTGGTCGCCACATTACCAAAACGATGTGGATGCTTTGGAGAGGGTGCAGAGAAGGTTTATGAGGATGTTGCCTGGTATGGAGGGCGCTGGCTATGAAGAGAGGTTGAGTAGATTAGGATTATTTTCATTAGAAAGCGGTTGAGCGGGGACCTGATTTAGGTGTACAAAATCATGAGAGGTATAGACAGGGTGGATAGCGAGATGCTTTTTCCCAGAGTGGGGGACTCAATTACTAGGGGTCACGAGTTCAAAGTGAGAGGGGAAAAGTTTAGGGAAGATATACATGAAAAGTTCTTTCTACAGAGAGTGGTGGGTACCTGGAACGTGTTGCCAGCGGAGGTGGTAGAGGTGGGCACTATAGCGTCATTTAAGATGAATCTCGACAGATACAGGAATGGGCAGGGAGCAGAGGGATACAGATCCTTAGAAAATAGGTGACAGGTTAAGATAGGGGATCTGCATCAGCTCAAGCTTGGAGGGCCGAAGGGCCTGTTCCTGTGCTGTAAGTTTCTTTGTTCACACTGTCCATGTCCATTATTTACACTGGCTTTGGGTTAGGGTTTATCCCAGAATCCTGAAATGAGTGTGGGGTTGGGGACCATGTTTGGGTTCAGAGAGACAGCTCCTGGCAGCACCACTGACCCCGTTAAATTGTTATGAAAATAAAAGCAATTTTCATACTGTCAGCAGATCTGATTGTAAATGGTAGTTGGCTCCATGTGCCCAGAGGATTCAGCCAGGAGCCATTGGGCTGTTCAATGAAAAATATAATCTCGGGCTGTTGTACATATTCATGTTGTTACTGACATCTGTGAAATGTTTTGTATTATACCAAGCTCTTGGAATTTCTTTTTCCCCCGCTCCCCCAAACCTTCATCCTTCTGTAGAATTTCATCGACACAAATTCCTTAAAGCACATTGTCCGAATGACCCTCCATGATCGCACCACCAAGTCCCTCCTCCACCTTCACAAGAAGAAGAAACCACCCAGTATCAGCGCACAATTCCAGGCAAGTACCTCACCCTGTGCTGTCCCTGCCCCTGGGATGGGGGGACAGCGTAGAGGGAGCTTTCCTCTGTATCTAACCCCGTGCTCTCCCTGTCCCTGGGATGGGGAGACAGTGTAGAGGGAGCTTTACTCTGTATCTAACCCCATGTTGTCCCTGTCCCTGGGAGGGTTTGATGGGGACAGTGGAGAGGGAGCTTTATTCTGTATCTAACCCCATGCTGTCCCTGTCCCTGGGAGGGTTTGATGGGGCACAGGGTAGAGGGAGCTTTCCTCTGTATCTAACCCCATGTTGTCCCTGTCCTGGGAGTGTTTGATGGGGACAGTGTAGAGGGAGCTTTCCTCTGTATCTAACCCCGTGCTGTCCCTGCCCCTGGGAAGGTTTGATGGGGGACAGTATAGAGGGAGCTTTACTCTGTATCTAACCCCTTGCTGTCCCTGTCCTAGGAGGGTTTGATGGGACAGTGTAGAGGGAGCTTTACTCTGTATCTAACCCCGTGCTGTCCCTGTCCTGGAATTGTTTAATGGGGGGGGAGACAGCGTAGAGGGGTGGCTCAGTGGTTAGCTCTGCTGCCTTTCAGCGCCAGGGACCCAGGTTCGATTCCAACCTTGGGCAACTGTCTGTGTGGAGTTTGCACATTCTCCCCGTGTCTATGTGGGTTTCTTCCTGCAAGACAAAAGATGTGCAGGTTAGATGAATTGGCCATTCTAAATTGCCCATGGTGTTAGATGCATTAGTCAGAGGGGAATGGGTCTGGGTGGGTTACTCTTTGGAGGGTCAGTGTGGACTTGTTGGGCTGAAGGGCCTGTTTCCACACTGTAGTGAATCTAATCTAATCAACCCCGTGCTGTTCCTGTCTTGGAAGTGTTTGATGGGGAAACAGTGTAAAGGGAGCTATATTCTATATCTCACCCCGTGAGTATTGGTCAGTTTGAAAAGGTGAAGGACTTACATTGATTCTGATTCATGTTCCAGGCCTCTCTGAATAAACTGATGGAGACTCTGGGCAAGGCTGAGCCCTTCTTCATTCGCTGTATCCGTTCAAATGCTCAGAAGGTGAGCAGTGTTATTGGTGTTAGCATTTCTTTTATTCACCCTGGGCATTTTGGTGTGACTGGCTGGGCCCAGTATTTATTGCCCCGTCCCTAGCTGCCCCTTGAGAAGGTGGGGGTGAGCTGCCTTCTTGAACCGCTGCAGTCCACCTGCTGTGGGTTGACCCATAATGCCCTTAAGGAGGGAATTCCAGGATTTTGACCCAGAGACCGTGAAGGAACTGTGATGTATTTCCGAGTCAGGATGGTAAGTGGCTTGGAGGGGAACTTGCAGGGAGTGGTGTTCCATGTATCTGCTGCCCTCATCCTTCTCGATGAAAGTGGTCGTGGGTTTGAAAGGTGCTGCCTGAGGAGCTTTGGGGAGTTTCTGCAGGGCATCTTATAGACGGTACACACCAGCTACTGGTCGTCAATGGTGGAGGGAATGGATATCACAGAACTGTGACCATGTGTCTGTGTCTCTGCTGTGGGGCTGTGACCGTGTGTCTGTGTCCCTGCTGTGGGGCTGTGACCGTGTGTCTGTGTCTCTGCTATGGGGCTGTGACCGTGTGTCTGTGTCTCTGCTGTGGGCCTGTGACCGTGTGTCTGAGTCTCTGCTGTGGGCCTGTGACCGTGTGTCTGAGTCTCTGCTGTGGGCCTGTGACCGTGTGTCTGTGTCTCTGCTGTGGGCCTGTGACCGTGTGTCTGTGTCTCTGCTGTGGGCCTGTGACCGTGTGTCTGTGTCTCTGCTGTGGGGCTGTGACCGTGTGTCTGTGTCTCTGCTGTGGGGCTGTGACCGTGTGTCTGTGTCTCTGCTGTGGGGCTGTGACCGTGTGTCTGTGTCTCTGCTGTGGGGCTGTGACCGTGTGTCTGTGTCTCTGCTATGGGCCTGTGACCGTGTGTCTGAGTCTCTGCTGTGGGGCTGTGACCGTGTGTCTGTGTCCCTGCTGTGGGGCTGTGACCGTGTGTCTGAGTCTCCGTTGTGGGTCTGTGACCGTGTGTCTGTGTCTCTGCTGTGGGCCTGTGACAGTGTGTCTGTGTCTCTGCTATGGGCCTGTGACCGTGTGTCTGTGTCTCTGCTGTGGGGCTGTGACCGTGTGTCTGTGTCTCTGCTGTGGGGCTGTGACCGTGTGTCTGTGTCTCTGCTGTGGGCCTGTGACTGTGTGTCTGTGTCTCTGCTGTGGGCCTGTGACCGTGTGTCTGTGTCTCTGCTGTGGGGCTGTGACCGTGTGTCTGTGTCTCTGCTGTGGGCCTGTGACCGTGTGTCTGTGTCTCTGCTGTGGGGCTGTGACCGTGGGTCTGTGTCTCTGCTGTGGGCCTGTGACTGTGTGTCTGTGTCTCTGCTGTGGGCCTGTGACCGTGTGTCTGTGTCTCTGCTGTGGGCCTGTGACCGTGTGTCTGAGTCTCTGCTGTGGGGCGGTGACCGTGTATCTGAGTCTCTGCTGTGGGGCTGTGACTGTGTATCTGAGTCTCTGCTGTGGGCCTGTGACCGTGTGTCTGTGTCTCTGCTGTGGGCCTGTGACCGTGTGTCTGTGTCTCTGCTGTGGGGCTGTGACCGTGTGTCTGTTTCTCTTTGCAGATGGAGCTTTGTTTTGATGATGATCTGGTTCTGCAGCAGCTGAAGTACACAGGAATGCTTGAAACAGTCCGTATTCGTCGCTCTGGATACAGCGCCAAGTACACCTTCCAGGTAAGGGTGACCGGGCTGATGGTGAGGGAGGAGGGTGTTGGAGCCGAGAGGCTGTGAGCGTGTGAACGTGTTCCCCATGGAAACCCCCTTTCCCAAGAGCTGTATCACAGAGAGTGTTGGGACTCAGGAAGCAGAGATAGAAAGAATTCCAGCTTCCAAAAGGTAAAGCAGTGAGATGCAGCTCGGAATGAGGGTTCTGTGTTCCAGAGAGAGGGAAGGAGAGTCACTTTATACTCTGACATTAAACTCGGTCTCTTCTTTCTGACCATTCTGTTCTTCAGGAATTCCTGGATCACTTCCGAGTGCTGCTGCCGAGGAATGTTGAACCAGTGCAGGAAGTGATTGATGCGTTGTTCAACAAGTTGGAGTTGGACAGGAACAACTGTCAGATTGGCAAAACCAAGGTAAGGTTGGCCAGACTTCATCGAAGCAGGAACAGGCAGTGGCCATTCAGCCCTGCCGCTTGCACCTCCATTCCGTTAGGTTGCTGATCTGTTTGTGTTTTGAAGTCCATCTTCCCACCTTCCCCAGTAACCTGTGATTCCCTGCCTGACAAGAGCATAGCTCTGTCTGCATTAAAGATATTCACTGACCCCTGTCTGCCTGCCTTCTGAGGTAGACTGTCAAAGTTGCACAACTCTCCAAGAAAAATGTTCTCCTTGTCTCTGTCCAAAACCAGTGCCCCCTGATTCTGCAGCGCCTTGACAAGAGGAAACATCCTCTCCATATCTACCCTGTCAAGATCATTCGGGATGTTATACCCAGAATCAGGTTCACCCTCACTCTTTCAAACTTCGCTGGAAACCAGCCCGGTCTGTCCAAAGACAATCCCCTCCTTCCAGGTATCAATCCCACAAACCTCCTGCATTTCTATCCTTCCCTGAATAAGGACACCAAAACTGTCTGTATCTGTCTATGACCTCCCTATCATGTCCTGTTCACAGCAGCCTTTCCCACTCTGTCTGACAGGGTCCCGGCGCTGAGCTCAGGGTCAAAAGGTGTGACGGGAGGTGGGGGGGAGGGGGGGTTCAGTGTGATCCTTGTCTTTGGTGGGAGGGGGTAGTGTGACCCTTAACCTGGGGGTTTTAGGGTGGGGTGCTGTTTCTGCCTCATGAGGTCCAGTGTGTGTGAGTGTGTGTGAGTGTGTGGCCCATCTAGTGGTTAGCAAGAGTAGTGTAGCATTTTAATTTCCTCAGCAAATTCAACTAGATCCAAATTCAAGAAAAATTGCAACAATCTTTCAAAAAAAACCCAATACAACATGGATAGGTTAGTGACAAAATGGAATGCGTGACCTGTAACTGAGGTGAGCAAAAAACAATTCACCTACCAACACCTTGAACAATCCCTCCCTCCCCACTGATGCTCAGTAACAGCAGAGTGTCTTAACTACAAGATCCAGTTGCAGTTTACAACTGCAGAAATTCACCAAAGATCCTTTGGCAGCACCTTCCAATCCCACAATCACTTCCATCTAGAAGGGCAAGGGCAGCAGATACATGGGAACACCACCCCCTGCAAGTTCCCCTCCAAGCCACACACCATCCCGACTTGGAAATATATCGCCGTTCCTTCACTGTCACTAAGTCAGGATCCTGGAATTCCCTCCCTTAGGACATTGTGGGCAACCCACAGCACATGGACTGCAGCATTTCAAGAAGGCAGCTCACCCCCACCTTCTCAAGGGGCAACTAGGGACGGGCAATAAATACTGGACCAATCCATGACACTCATTTTCTGTGAATGAGTAAAAATTGAAACAGAATATTCTAGAGAAACTCAGCATCTGGCATGTCTGTGGGGAGGCAGTGCGTTAATGTATTGAGTCAAACTGAATTGTGTTGTTGGAGCTGCACCCAAGAGTATTCCATCACACTCCTGACTCGTGCCTTGTAGATGGTGGACAGGCTTTGTGAGTCAGGAGGTGCGTTACTCGCTGCTGGACTCCCAGCCTCTGCCCTGCTGGTGTGGTCACTATGTTTAATGGCTGATCCAGCAGGAGATAGTGTTTGGGAATGTGTACACCAGCTCCCAACACTTGCTGACTGGGAACTTTGGGTGCAGAACAGGCAGGAGGCTGACCCTTGGAGGAATTCAGAAAGGTTTAGAGCCTTTCAGGAGGAGAGGGGAATTGAAAATAAAATCTCAAAACACCAATACAGTTTCTGTTGGCTCAGACCCAGCTCGATGTGTTCTCCTGTTAATGGTGTGTGCAGGAAAACTTCAGTGTTACTGTCTGACTGAGCTCTCTCCTTCCCTCCCCACCCTCACCCACTCTTTCCCCCCCCCCCCCCCCCCCCTCCCCCCCCCCCCCCCCCCCCTCTCCATCCCAGGTTTTCATGAAGGAAACTGAGCGCCAGAAACTTCAGGATATATTGCACAAGGAAGTGATCCGGAAAATCCTGCTCCTGCAGACGTGGTTCCGAGCAGTTCTGGACAGGAGAAGATTCCTGAAGAGCAGACAAGCTGCAATCACTATCCAGGTACTGGAACCTGTCAAATACCCTCACCTTGGCTCACCCAATAATACTCCGGGACAGGAGCAATGGCACAGAGGCCAACTCTGTCCAGTCCTGCATTCCCACTAATGAGGCACCAAGAAACTAAACAACATCCCCAGCTCACAGCTTGTGTAATTATACAGAGTCAGTGTGTATTCAGCAGGGGAAGGGTCACTCACTGTGTAACAGTGTGGGCGGCACGGTGGCACAGTGGTTAGCTCTGCTGCCTCACAGTGCCTGAGACCCGGGTTCAATTCCCGACTCAGGCGACTGACCGTGTGGAGTTTGCACGTTCTCCCCGTGTCTGCGTGGGTTTCCTCCGGGTGCTCCTGTTTCCTCCCACAGTCCAAAGATGTGCGGGTCAGGTGAATTGGCCATGCTAAATTGCCCATAGTGTTAGGTAAGGGGTAAATGTGGGGGTATGGGTGGGTTGCGCTTCGGTGGGTCGGTGTGGACTTGTTGGGCCGAAGGGCCTGTTTCCACACTGTAAGTAATCTAAGTAATCTAATCTAAACTGTACAGAGTCAGTGTTTATCCAGGAGGGTCCGGGTCACTCACTCTGTAACTGTACAGAGTCAGTGTTTAATCAGCAGGGTCCGGGTCACTCACTCTGTAACTGTACAGAGTCAGTGTTTATCCAGGAGGGTCCGGGTCACTCACTCTGTAACTGTACAGAGTCAGTGTTTAATCAGCAGGGTCCGGGTCACTCACTCTGTAACTGTATAGTGTGTTTATTCACCAGAGTTAGGGTCACTCACTCTGTAACTGTACAGTGTCAGTGTTTATTCAGGAGGATCAGAGTCACTCATTGTGTAACTGTACAGAGTCAGTGTTTATTCAGGAGGGTCCGGGTCACTCACTCTGTAACTGTACAGTTAGTGTCTATTCCTGTTGAAGGGCTTTTACCTGAAACGTCAATTCTCCTGCTCCTCGGATGCTGCCTGACCGGCTGTGCTTTTCCAGCACCACACTCTTCAACTCTGATCTCCAGCATCTGAGTCCTCACTTTCTCCCAGCGTGTATTCAGAGGGTAAGGGTCGCTCACTGTGTAACCGTACAGAGTCAGGGTTTATTCAGCAGGTTAAGGGTCACTCACTGTAACAGTATAGAGTCAATTCAAAGTTTGGGAGAAGAGTTGTAGTTCGGATGCTCGTTGTTGTGGTTCTGTTCACCGAGCTGGGAATTTGTGTTGCAGACGTTTCGTCCCCTGTGTAGGTGACATCTAGGTGACGACCAGCTATCCTTAGTAGCCACACACGCAGATGACAAGCAACATGAGTTCAACTGGGACAACACTACTATTATAGGACAAGACAAACAGAGAACAGCCAGGGAATTCCTAGAGGCATGGCACTTATCCACTGATTCAGTCAATAAGCACATCGACCTGGACCCAATATACCAGCCACTGCAGCAGACAGCTGGAACTGACAACCGGAAGCGGCAGAGACAAGCCACTACAAATGCCGGAGGAAAGATCACAGAGACGCTTCACAGGAGGCTCCCAAGCACTGAGGATGTCACCTAGACAGGGGACGAAATGTCTGCAACACAAATTCCCAGCTCGGCGAACAGAACCACAACAGTATAGAGTCAATGTTTATTCAGCAGGATAAAGTTAGTTATGGTGTAACTCTCCTTGTCTCTCCCTCTCTCCCTTTCCGCATCGCACTTACGCTCGCTCTCTCTCTTTCTCCCCATCTCTCTATCTCTCTCTCTCTCCCCATCTCTTTCTCCCCCCCCATCTCTCTCTTTCTCTTTCTCTCTCACCCTCCTCATCTCTCTCTCTCTATCTTCCCCCCCATCACTCATTCTCTCTCCCCCTTCAATCACACTCTCTCTCCCTTCCCCGTCTCTCTCTCTCTCTCTGCCTCTCCCTCCCTGTCACTCATGGTGCTCTGTCTGACTCCTCTCCCCCCAGGTCTGTTTTCGGTCCTACCTCGTTCGGTTGGCTTTGCGACGAGTCCGAGCAGCTGCTGTGATCCAGGGCGTCTGGAAGCGATATGTGCAGAGACGCGATTTGAGACAGAAGATCCAAGCGATGGCACTGGTCCAGGACAGGTAACCCCTTCCCCACCCACCCCCCCCTGGATTGTGGTGTTGGCCTGATGTGGTCTTGCTGTTTCCCTCCCTGGGGTTCACTTGCTGTCTTTATTGTGTGTAAACTCCTTGGTTTTTTTTGGCAAATCTCCAGCTCCCGATTTCATGGGAACAGCTAGAGGCTATTCAGCCTGATCTGTCATCGACACCAGCCACCACAGGATCCCTGTTCACCATTTCAGGCCCAAATTCTGGAATTCTCTCCCTCATCAATCCATTAGCATGACAGCCCCCAGGGCTGCTCCCCCTCCCCCACACTGTCCCATGTCTGGTTGGTTCCTGATCTGCTGGTTTGGGTTCCTGTGTAATTCCAACTGCTGCACAACTCTTCAATCCCACCTTAAAAATGTGTTGGTCACTTTTTGATCTTCACTGATTTCCAGTGAGGAGAGAGTAACAGCCCTTGACATGAAAGGCACCTTCGACCAGGTGTGGCATCAAGGAGCTGTTAGCAATCAATGGGTATCAGGGGACGAACTCACCGCTGGTTGGATTCATACGTGGTCCATCAGAAGATGGTTGTAGTTGTTGGAGGTCAGTCATCTCGGCTCCAGGACATCTCTGCAGGAGTTCCTCAGGGTAGTGTCCCACTCCCAACCATCTTCAGCTGCTTCAGCGATGACCTTCCCTCCACCAGAATGTCAAAAGTGGGGATGTTCGATGATGATTACACAATGTTCAGCACCATTCATGACTCCTCAGGTGCTGAAACAATCTGTGCTCAAATGCAGCAAGACCTGGACAATATCCAGGCTTGGGCTGAAAAGTGGCAAATAAAGATTATGCCACTCAAAGGCAGGCACTGACCAGTAAGAGACTGCCTCTGGTAACAGGAACAGGTGAAAGGTTGTGAATTCTTCACGGGATTGGTCAATAGGATATGGCTTCATTGGCAAAGCCAGAATTTATTACCCGTCCCTAATTGCCCTGATTGGTCTGCTTAAACATTTCAGAAGGCAATCTGAGGTTGACCTCATTTGTTGAGAGTCTGGAGTCACATGGAGGCCAGACCAGGTGAGGATGACCGATTTCCTTCCCTAAAGGACATCAGTGAACCAGATGGGTTTCCACAATTGCTGAGGGAGTGCCGCACTGTCGGAGGGTCAGGGCTGAGGGAGTGCCGCACTGTCGGAGGGTCAGTGCTGAGGGAGTGCCAAACAATCAGAGGGTCAGTGCTGAGGGTTTGCTGCACTGTCGGAGGGTCAGTGCTGAGGGAGTGCGACACTGTCGGAGGGTCAGTGCTGAGGACGTGCGGCACTGTCGGAGGGTCAGTGCTGAGGGAGTGCGGCACTGTCGGAGGGTCAGTGCTGAGGGAGTGCGGCACTGTCGGAGGGTCAGTGCTGAGGGAGTGCCAAACAATCAGAGGGTCAGTGCTGAGGGTTTGCTGCACTGTCGGAGGGTCAGTGCTGAGGGAGTGCGGCACTGTCGGAGGGTCAGTGCTGAGGGAGTGCCGAACAATGAGGGTCAGTGCTGAGGGAGTGCTGCACTGTCGGAGAGTCAGTGCTGAGGGAGTGCTGGACTATTCAGAGGGTCAGTGCTGAGGGAGCGCTGCACTGTCGGGTGGGGTCAGTGCTAAGGGAGCGCTGCACTGTCAGGTGGGGTCAGTGCTAAGGGAGCGCCGCACTGTCGGGGGGGTCAGTGTTGAGGGAGTGCAACACTGTCCGAGGATCAGTGCTGAGGGAGCGACGCACTGTCGGAGGATCAGTGCTGAGGGAGTGTGGCACTGTCGGAGGGTCAGTGCTGAGGGAGAGCCCCACTGTCGGAGGGTCAGTGCTGAGGGAGTGTGGCACTGTCGGAGGATCAGTGCTGAGGGAGTGTGGCACTGTCGGAGGGTCAGTGCTGAGGGAGAGCCCCACTGTCGGAGGGTCAGTGCTGAGGGAGAGCCCCACTGTCGGAGGGTCAGTGCTGAGGGAGAGCCCCACTGTCGGAGGGTCAGTGCTGAGGGAGAGCCCCACTGTCGGAGGGTCAGTGCTGAGGGAGAGCCCCACTGTCGGAGGGTCAGTTCTGAGGGAGTGCAACACTGTCCGAGGATCAGTGCTGAGGGAGCGACGCACTGTCGGAGGATCAGTGCTGAGGGAGTGTGGCACTGTCGGAGGGTCAGTGCTGAGGGAGAGCCCCACTGTCAGAGAGTCAGTGCTGAGGGAGTGCTGCACTGTCGTAGGGTCATATCTGAAGCTGGGTTCTTCCTGGTCTTGGGGCTAATGTTGAGTGTCTAGCAAATATCAGTGAAGTACATGACCTGAATGTTACCACGTGGTTTTTATGGGATCTCACTCTGCACTCGCTGGCTGTCAAATCTCCACATTACATTTGCAAAATGATCACACTTTCTAGCTTTCCGGGGCCGGGAGAGTTGGTGCTAAAACCTAAGTTTGTGCTTGTTGTTGCCCCCCACCCCAAACACTGACCCCCCCCAACACCGATCCCCCATCCCCCAACACTGACACCACCCCCAACACTAGCTCCCGTGACACTGACCCCCCCATCCCCCAACAATGATCCCCCCCCAACACCGACCCCCCAACACTGACCCCATCCCCCCAACACCGAACCCCATCCCCCAACACTGATCCCCCCCAATACCGACTCCCATCTCCCAACACCGACCTCCCCATCCCCCCAAAAACCGACGCCCCCATACCCCCCAACACTGACCCCCTCACCCCAACACCAACCCCCCCAACACCGACTCCCACCATCCCCCCAGCACTGACCCTCCCATCCCCCCAGCACTGACCCTCCCATCCCCCCAGCACTGACACGCCCATTCCCCCCAGCACTGACCCCCCATCCCCCCAGCACTGACCCCCCATCCCCCCAGCACTGACCCCCCATCCCCCCAGCACTGACCCCCCATCCCCCCAGCACTGACCCCCCCATCCCCCCAGCACTGACCCCCCCATCCCCCCAGCACTGACCCCCCCCCATCCCCCCAGCACTGACCCCCCATCCCCCCCGCACTGACCCCCCATCCCCCCAGCACTGACCCCCCATCCCCCCAGCACTGATCCCCCCAGCACTGACACCCCCATCCCCCCAGCACTGACACCCCCATCCCCCCAGCACTGACACCCCCATCCCCCCAGCACTGACACCCCCATCCCCCCAGCACTGACACCCCCATCCCCCCAGCACTGACACCCCCATCCCCCCAGCACTGACACCCCCATCCCCCCAGCACTGACACCCCCATCCCCCCAGCACTGACAGCCCCATCCCCCCAGCACTGACAGCCCCATCCCCCCAGCACTGACCCCCCCATCCCCCCAGCACTGACCCCCCCCATCCCCCCAGCACTGACCCCCCCATCCCCCCAGCACTGATCCCCCCAGCACTGACCCCCCCATCCCCCCAGCACTGACCCCCCCCCATCCCCCCAGCACTGACCCCCCCATCCCCCCAGCACTGACCCCCCCAATACCGACTCCCATCTCCCAACACCGACCTCCCCATCCCCCCAAAAACCGACGCCCCCATACCCCCCAACACTGACCCCCCATCCTCACCCCCCGCCCCCCGCGGTCACTGTCTGATGGTGCGTGTTTCCTGACAGAGCCGGGCGTGTGCCGCAGCGAGAGCAAGAAAGGCCGGAGTCTGCTGCCCGCGAGGAGCCGGACCTCAGCCAATCACTGCCCACGACTGACCAGGGCCCGAGGGGTGTGGTGCCCGGCTGGATCGGGGGGACTGACCCGGGCGATGTTCCTGAACAGAATGCCACCCCGTCTGCCCAGAAAGCCCCGGCTGAGGGCACAGAGAGGTCACACTCCTACCGGGAGAAACGGGAGAACCGAAGGATGCGGGGTTTGGAACATGACAAACTACAAAGAGAATTGGCATCACCAACGACTCTGGATGGCCCTCCGTCACCCACAGACGGTGACTGGTCAGTTAAACCACTCGGGAATGTGGAAAAGATGGCACAGAATGCCAGTGCTGTAACCAAGGTGCAGGCGGGTAACGGCATACCTTTGGGACAGCAACAGCTGGAGGAAGCAAGCTCTCCAGACACCAGGACTGCATCCGGAATAACTCCGGAGCAGCGGGTGGAAGGAGACAGGATCCTACCCACCCGTAACCCAGAGAGAATGGAGAGCAACCACCAGGCATCAGCTCACCCTCCAAGGCCAAAGAGTCTACCCTTGGTCACTGCCAACTCCCCGATGCCAAAGGACAGTGTGACAGAAAGATCTCGCTCCCCAGTCACTGTTACTGAGGCTAACAGTAAGCAAATCGCTTGGGAAGTTCCGGAAAATCCAAGCTCCTCACCAGGAACTCTGCAGCGTTACAACGATCGCGGAAAGCTGAGGAACAAAGCCGAGAAGTGGAAAGATAAACGACACCATGAGGCCACAAGCTCCTCGTCCGAGAAGGAAGGAAATTCCCAATCCGTCACCATCACAAAGTGAGAATCAAACCTGTTCGCGCTCTCCCTCCCTCCCCCATCCCCGTCCTTCCCTTCCATCTCTCCCTCCCTCCTTCCATCCTGCTTTCTCCCCCTCCATCTCTCTCGTGCTTTTCCTCCTTACCTCCATCTCTCTCTCTCCCTCCCTCTCACCGTCCCACGCTCTACCTCCCTCCCTCCATCTCGCTTCCTCCCTCACTCTGTCTCACTCTTTCCCTTCCATCCCTCCATCCTTCCATCTCACTCCCGCTCTCTCTCCCTCTCTCCTTCCATTTCCCCCTCTCCCTCCCTCCAACTTGGTTTTTCCCTTCCATCCCTCCCTCCTTCCATTCGGCTCTATCTCCTTCATGCTCTCCCTCCTTCCATCTCTCTGTCTCTCCCTCTCTTCCTTCCTCCCTCCCTCCTTCCATCCTGCTCTCCCCCTCCATTTCTCTCGCATTCTCCCTCGCTCACACCCCCCTCCCTCCATCTCGCTCACTCCCTGCCTCCATCTCGCTCTCTCCCTCCCTCCATCTCGCTCTCTCCCTCCCTCCACCTCGCTCACTCCCTCCCTCCCTCCACCTCGCTCACTCCCTCCCTCCCTCCATCTCGTTCACTCCCTCCCTCCCTCCATCTCACTCGCTCTCTCTCTTTTATTCTATTTCTAACTATCTCTGACACTCTCTGATGTTGGGTTATTTGAAGGATCCTAATTCTGCATTGGGTGGTGCGTGGCAACGGTGCGAGTCAGGGAGGGAGGGAGGGGTTCGGTGTGATTCAGGGAGGGAGGGGGGACAGTGAGTATTGGGGGTGTATGAATGCAGATGTAATTTTGCCTTGAGGCCATTCTACAGCTTCTGTCCCTTTAACCTTGGACACAGTCGCTGGGCCCTGAATAAGCACTGTTGGACCAACCCCATCTGACCATTCCCCCCTCCCCCGGACTCTTTGTCTCTCCCTCACCCAAACTGCAGGGACAAGGAGCCCGTGTTACATGAAGGTGGGGTGCAGCCGGACTCTACATCGTCCCCAGAAACAGCAGCTGAGACTCCATCGAGAGAGGTAGGTGGGAGGTTCCCGTTTCCCCTGTATAGCTATCTGTCTGTGTCTGTCTCTGTGTCTGTCTGTCTGGTGTGTGTGTGTGTGTGTGTGTGCCTGTCCCTGTGTCTCTGTGTGTCTATTGATGAGTTGTAGTTGATGGTCAGGTTGTGATCTAGATGCTTACTGACAGGAGTAGATTAATTTGTGGATCATTAATTTTATTACAAATATACTGAACCAGTGGAAACTGGCCTCTTCCAGCCAGTGCCCGTTGTGGTTCTGAAATATGGGATCATTCTGTGCAGCTCAGGCTGGGCCTGGGTTCTCAGTTGCTCCTGAATGACCTTGAACATGGCCTCACTCCTATCCATCTGCAGCGTCTGCCTTTCCACAGAATGGCGTCCTGCTCTGACCGTGTGTGCAATAGACGACCCACATCGTGTCCCCACATTGTGAGTATAACAACCATCCCGGCCTGCACTGTACAGAAACCACCCACCACCCCATACCCTGGAGCTGGACCCTGACTGGGACCAATCCCCGGCCTGTGACTGTGCCATCCTGAGGGGTGGGTCTGAATTGTGGAAGCTGTGAGAGCTGTGGGGTTGGGTAGGGACATGAAGTGTACACCCTCACATGGAGATCTCTCGGTTCGGAGTTTGGACAGTTTTGCTGAAGGCTGCCTTTCCCTAAAAACATGAAATTCTTTCCCTTTTAATTTCACTCCATCCCTTTGATATGTGTGAGGAATTGTTTCCAGTTGTGGGATTCTTCCGTCTGCTCTTGGTGGCTGTCACACCCTGCTGTGTTTTCGAGGGGGAGTTTGATGCCTGGCTTGTGGATTGCCTCAACTTTTTTATCCTCATGAAAAATCTCTTTGGCAAAACTTCAGAAATGTGCCCAGTGCCATCTGAGCAGAGCTGTGTCACTGAGGGTCGGCCGGGCATCACCTGTGACAGTCTGGGTGGGTGGGGGGGGGCGGTGTGTAAGGCTAATGCCCTCCAACCATACAGGAGTTTTGCCCTCTCCCTCTTCCTCCATTCCCTCCATTACCACTCCCTCCTCCACCCCAACAAGCCAGTCTCTGATATTCTCAACATCTGTTTCTGCTAACATAGTGAAGAACCTCACAGTTTTCCATATTGCAGGGGGTCCCCAATTTGCAAACATTCAACTTCTGTACTTACAAACAAGATCCCATTGGGGGTGTAATTTTAAATATCTGACAGATGAACATTTCCGATCCTCCTGAGCAGCTGCCGTACTGTCCTGCTTTATCTTCCAAGTTGTGAACAAATTGATTTGCTAACAGACTCCAGAATCTAACCCATTCACGAATCCTGTCAAATCGTCCTGAGCTGACTTACATGCTCCTAATGACACATGTTCCCACTTAATGTTGTACCAATGCCAAATGTAGAAAAATTATTTTAATCCCTTTTTCCCAATCATTGATATATATTCTGAAAAGCCAGTGCACCTGTTATGGTCCAGACCAAACCCCCTCGAAATATATTAAGACGATAGCCTAGGCCCTAACTTTTCTTATTTTGGAAGGTCAGTGAAAAGTGTTGTGTTCCAAATGTAATTCAGTTGATCAAACTGCCAGGCTTGAAACAAAACACACGTTATTGTTCCATTATAATAAAATACAAACAAAAGAAAAAAGAATTGGAATAACTTAAATCTATTGGAAAACTTAAGCAGAATAACAGATTATTTAACTGCTAAATAGTAACAGCTGTGCTGAGGGGGGATGTTCCCAGAAATACATCCAGAGAAGTTATTTGGGTGGAACTGAGAAATTAGAAAGGGATGATCACCTTATTGGGATTGTATATTAGACCCCCTAATAGTCAGAGTGAAATTGAGAAACAAACTTGTAAGGAGATCTCAGCTATCTGTAAGAATAATAGGGTAGTTATGGTCGGGGATTTTAACTTTCCAAACATAGACTGGGACTGCCATAATGTTAAGGGTTTGATGGAGAGGAATTTCTTAAGTGTGTGCAAGACAATTTTCTGATTCAGTATGTGGATGTACCTACTAGAGAAGGTGCAAAACCTGACCTACTCTTGGGAAATAAGGCAGGGCAGGTGACTGAGGTGTCAGTGGGGAAGCACTTTGGGGCCAGTGACCATAATTCTATTAGTTTTAAAATAATGATGGAAAAGGATAGACCAGATCTAAAAGTTGAAGTTCTAAATTGGAGAAAGGCTAATTTTGACGATATTAGGCAAGAACTTTCAAAAGCTGACTGGGGGCAGATGTTCGCAGGTAAAGGGATGGCTGGAAAATGGAAAGCCTTCAGAAATGAGATAACGAGAATTCCTGTCAGGGTGAAAGGGAAGGCTGGTAGGAATAGGGAATGCTGGATGACTAAAGAAATTGAGGGTTTGGTTAAAAAGAAGGAAGCATATGTCAGGTACAGACAGGAGAGATCGAGTGAATCCTTTGAAAAGTATAAAGGCAGTAGGAGTATACGTAAGAGGAAAATCAGGAGGGCAAAAAGGGGACATGAGATAATTTTGGCAAATAGAATTAAGGAGAATCCAAAAAGTTTTTACAAATACATTAAGGGCAAAAGGGTAACTAAGGAGAGAATAGGGCCCCTCAAAGATCAGCAAGGCAGCCTTTGTGTGGAGCCACAGGAGAGGGGGGGAGATATTAAATGAGTATTTTGCATCAGTATTTACTGTGGAAAAGGATATGGAAGATATAAACTGCAGGGGAATAGATGGTGACATCTTGAAAAATGTCCATATTACAGAGGAGGAAGTGTTGGATGTCTTGAAACAGGTAAAAATGGATAAATCCCCAGGACCTGATCAGGTGTACCAGAGAACTCTGTGGGAAGCTAGGGAAGTAATTGCTGGGACTCTTGCTGAGATATTTGTACCATCAATAGTCACAGGTGAGGTGCCGGAAGACTGGAGGTTGTCAAACATGGTGCCACTGTTTAAGAAGGGTGGTAAAGACAAGTCAGGGAACTATAGACCGGTGAGCCTGACCTCGGTGGTGGGCAAGTTGTTGGAGGGAATCCTGAGGGACAAGATGTACATGTATTTGGAAAGGCAAGGACTGATTAGGGATAGACAACATGGCTTTGTGCGTGGGAAATCATGTCTCACAAACTTGATTGAGTTTTTTGAGGAAGTAACAAAGATGAGGATTGATGAGGGCAGAGCAGTAGATGTAATCTATATGGACTTCAGTAAGGCATTTGACAAGGTTCCCCATGGGATACTGATTAGCAAGGTTAGATCTCACGGAATACAGGGAGAACTAACCATTTGGATTCAGAACTGGCTCAAAGGTAGAAGACAGAGGGTGGTGGTGGAGGGTTGTTTTTCAGACTGGAGGCCTGTGACCAGTGGAGTGCCACAAGGATCGGTGCTGAGTCCTCTACTTTTTGTCATTTACATAAATGATTTGGATGTGAGCATAAGAGGTACAGTTAGTAAGTTTGCAGATGACACCAAAATTGGATGTGTAGTGGACAGCGAAGAGGGTTACCTCAGATTACAACAGGATCTGGACCAGATGGGCCAATGGGCTGAGAAATGGCAGATGGAGTTTATTTCAGATAAATGTGAGATGCTGCATTTTGGGAAAGCAAATCTTAGCAGGACTTATACACTTAATGGTATGGTCCTAGGGAGTGTTGCTGAACAAAGAGACCTTGGAATGCAGGTTCATAGCTCCTTGAAAGTGGAGTCGCAGGTAGATAGGATAGTGAAGAAGGCTTTTGGTATACTTTCCTTTATTGGTCAGAGTATTAAGTACAGGAGTTGGGAGGTCATGTTGTGGCTGTACAGCACATTGGTTAGGCCACTATTGGAACATTGCGTGTAATTCTGGTCTCCTTATCGGAAAGATGTTGTGAAACTTGAAAGGGTTCAGACAAAATTTACAAGGATGTTGCCAGGGTTGGAGGATTTGAGCTACAGGGAGAGGCTGAACAGGCTGGAGCTGTTTTCCCTGGAGCGTCGGAGGCTGAGGGGTGGCCTTATAGAGGTTTACAAAACTATAAGGGGCATGGTTAGGATAAATAGACAAAGTCTTTTCCCTGGGGTCAGGGAGTCCAGAACTAGAGGGCATAGGTTTAGGGTGAGAGGGGAAAGATATAAAAAAGATCTACAGGCAACGTTTTCACATAGAGGGTGGTACGTGTATGGAATGAGCTGCCAGAGGATGTGGAGGAGGCTGGTACAATTGCAATATTTAAGAGGCATTTGGATGGGTATATGAATAGGAAGGGTTTGGAGGGATAAAGGTCAGGTGCTGGCAGGTGGGACTAGATTGGGTTGGAATATCTGGTCGGCGTGGACAAGTTGGACGGAAGGGTATGTTTCCATGCTGTACATCTCTGACTCTAAAACTGTTCCAATATAATAACATCACATTAACACACTTCGAAAGTCAAATTCATTTAAATAGATACTATCACATGCAGTTCTCTAGTCCAGGAGGAGTGAACATTAATAGAACACTCACAGTGGGGTAAGAATCTCCAGCATTATGCTGGAGCAGTGAGAGATGTATAGCAGCTTCCAAACCCCAACAGTTGAAGTCTGACCCCAACCATTCAGGCTGCATCTATTGTTCCAATTTTTTAAAAAACCCAAGGCCTCACAAGCTGTTTACTTCATTGGCTGGAAACAGGCCATTCAGTCCCTCTGTCTCAACTTCTGATAATAACAAACACCAGGACAAAACACACCTCTGGAAGGCGTAATATCTCCACCTGCCCCACTCGTTCCCACAGTGTCTCCACCTGCCCCACTCGTCCCCACAGTGTCTCCACCTGCCCCACTCGTCCCCACAGTGTCTCCACCTGCCCCACTCGTCCCCACAGTGTCACCACCTGCCCCACTAGTCACCACAGTGTCACCACCTGCCCCACTCGTTCCCACAGTGTCTCCACCTGCCCCACTCGTCCCCACAGTGTCTCCACCTGCCCCACTCGTCCCCACAGTGTCTCCACCTGCCCCACTCGTCCCCACAGTGTCTCCACCTGCCCCACTCGTCCCCACAGTGTCTCCACCTGCCCCACTCGTCCCCACAGTGTCACCACCGTCCCCACAGTGTCTCCACCTGCCCCACTCGTCCCCACAGTGTCTCCACCTGCCCCACTCGTCCCCACAGTGTCACCACCTGCCCCACTCGTCCCCACAGTGTCACCACCGTCTCCACAGTGTCACCACCTGCCCCACTCGTCCCCACAGTGTCACCACCTGCCCCACTCGTCCCCACAGTGTCTCCACCTGCCCCACTCATCACCACAGTGTCTCCACCTGCCCCACTCGTCCCCACAGTGTCACCACCTGCCCCACTCGTCCCCACAGTGTCACCACCGTCTCCACAGTGTCACCACCTGCCCCACTCGTCCCCACAGTGTCACCACCTGCCCCACTCATCACCACAGTGTCTCCACCTGCCCCACTCATCACCACAGTGTCTCCACCTGCCCCACTCGTCCCCACAGTGTCTCCACCTGCCCCACTCGTCCCCACAGTGTCTCCACCTGCCCCACTCATCCCCACAGTGTCACCACCGTCCCCACAGTGTCTCCACCTGCCCCACTCGTCCCCACAGTGTCTCCACCTGCCCCACTCGTCCCCACAGTGTCACCACCTGCCCCACTCGTCCCCACAGTGTCACCACCGTCTCCACAGTGTCACCACCTGCCCCACTCGTCCCCACAGTGTCACCACCTGCCCCACTCATCACCACAGTGTCTCCACCTGCCCCACTCATCACCACAGTGTCTCCACCTGCCCCACTCGTCCCCACAGTGTCACCACCTGCCCCACTCGTCCCCACAGTGTCACCACCGTCTCCACAGTGTCACCACCTGCCCCACTCGTCCCCACAGTGTCACCACCTGCCCCACTCATCACCACAGTGTCTCCACCTGCCCCACAGTGTCTCCACCTGCCCCACAGTGTCTCCACCTGCCCCACTCGTCCCCACAGTGTCTCCACCTGCCCCACTCGTCCCCACAGTGTCACCACCTGCCCCACTCGTCCCCACAGTGTCACCACCGTCTCCACAGTGTCACCACCTGCCCCACTCGTCCCCACAGTGTCACCACCTGCCCCACTCATCACCACAGTGTCTCCACCTGCCCCACTCATCACCACAGTGTCTCCACCTGCCCCACTCATCACCACAGTGTCTCCACCTGCCCCACTCGTCCCCACAGTGTCTCCACCTGCCCCACTCGTCCCCACAGTGTCTCCACCTGCCCCACTCGTCCCCACAGTGTCTCCACCTGCCCCACTCGTCCCCACAGTGTCACCACCTGCCCCACTCGTCCCCACAGTGTCTCCACCTGCCCCACTCGTCACCACAGTGTCACCACCTGCCCCACTCGTCCCCACAGTGTCTCCACCTGCCCCACTCGTCCCCACAGTGTCTCCACCTGCCCCACTCGTCCCCACAGTGTCTCCACCTGCCCCACTCATCACCACAGTGTCTCCACCTGCCCCACTCGTCCCCACAGTGTCTCCACCTGCCCCACTCGTCCCCACAGTGTCTCCACCTGCCCCACTCGTCCCCACAGTGTCTCCACCTGCCCCACTCGTCCCCACAGTGTCTCCACCTGCCCCACTTTCCCCACAGTGTCTCCACCTGCCCCACTCGTCCCCACAGTGTCACCACCTGCCCCACTCGTCCCCACAGTGTCTCCACCTGCCCCACTCGTCCCCACAGTGTCTCCACCTGCCCCACTCATCACCACAGTGTCTCCACCTGCCCCACTCGTCCCCACAGTGTCTCCACCTGCCCCACTCATCACCACAGTGTCTCCACCTGCCCCACTCGTCCCCACAGTGACACCACCTGCCCCACTCGTCCCCACAGTGTCACCACCTGCCCCACTCGTCCCCACAGTGTCACCACCTGCCCCACTCGTCCCCACAGTGTCACCACCTGCCCCACTAGTCACAGTTTGCGAACAGAGAGAGTAACCTTTTATTCCCATATTCTGTTTCCTGTCTGTCAGCCAATCCTTAATTCATAATGGTACATTACCTCCACTATAAAGTGCCTTAATGTTTCTAATCAACCTCCTGTGAGGGTTTTAATCAAAAGCTTTTTGAAAATCTAAATATATCATGTCCGTTGATTCTCATTTAGCAATTTTATTAGTAACATCTTCAAACAAAAAACTTCAAGTTTCTCAAACACAATTTCCTATTTGCTAAACCATGTTCAATCAAAATATTACTATTCAGTTGTCTATTTGTCTCATCCTTTCTAATCATCTCTATCATTTTCCCTCCTCCTGTGCTAAAGCTAACAGATCTGTAGCTCCCTGTTTACACTCTCACTTGCCAGTTGAATTGCGGGGTGACATTTTTATAAAACAATCTTCTTACCTGAAGCTAATTTCCTTCAAAGTCTCATTCACTCAAGGGCTTGGCACCATCCAGGACAAACCAGCCCAAACATCCACTCCCTCCCCCACCGACGCTCAGTAGTAGCCGTGTGTGCTAGCTACAAGATACAGAAATTCACTAAAGATCCTCAGACAGCACCTTCTAAACCCACAACCAATTCCAACTGAAGGGCAATGGCAGCAGATACTTGGAAATACCACCCCCTACAAGTTCCCCTCTCAGCCACTCACCATCCTGACTTGGAAATAAATTGCCATTCCTTCATTGTCACTGAGTTATTATCTGGAATTCCCTCCCTTAGCGCATTATGGGTCAACCTACAGCATTTTGACTGCAGCGGTTCAAGAAGGCAGCTCACCCCCACCTTCTCAAGGGGCAACTAGGGACAGGCAATAAATGCTGTCCCTGTCAGTGGCACCATCTCCCACAAATGAATTTTTAAAAACATTCTCCCTAACTATTTGAATCTCGACATCTGGGAGATTATTTCTATCTTCAATGAAAACAGAGGACTGTGTAATCATTTAACTGCTCTGCCTTGTCTCTGTTTCCCATTAGAAATTCTCCTGACTCTGCCTCTAATGGACTCAGTCATTTTAACCATATGACTATTTTAGAAACTAATAGAAACTCTTACAGTCCATCTTTATTTAATTTTTGCTGGTTTGCATTCACATTCTATTTTCCCTTTCGTTCTCAGTCCTTCTTTGTCACATTTTATAATCCTCCGACTTGCTGCTATCTTTGACACCCTTCAAGGCTTTTTCTTTATGCCTTACATCATTCGGAGCGTCATTTATAAGCCACGATTTACTGACCTTTTGGAGTCTTTCCATCCTGAAGGGATGTATTGCTGATGTGGGCCATGTAATAGTTTTTTTTAAAAGTCTGTCCATTACCAAGGAGAATGTTGTGGTTCTGTTCGCAGAGCTGGAAGTTTTTGTTGCAAATGTTTCGTCCCCTGGCTAGGCGACATCATCAGTACTCTGGAGCCTCCTGCGAAGCGCTTCTTTGATGTTTCTTCCGGTATTTATAAATTCCGGAAGAAACATCAAAGAAGCGCTTCGCAGGAGGCTCCAGAGCACTGATGATGTCGCCTAGCCAGGGGACGAAACGTTTGCAACAAAAACTTCCAGCTCGGCGAACAGAACCACAACAACGAGCACCCGAGCTACAAATCTTCGCACAAACCTTGAACCAAGGAGAATGCTGATGTGTGGTGTTGGCTGGCTGACATGTACTGCTCCCTGGGGAGAGGCTGGAGGTAATGGCTAACCCAGTCTGAGCTGTGAGAGGAAACATGCTTCCTCCCCATGATTGGGAAATAATTCCTCTCATTTGTAATGCTAATTAATCAGAATTTATGGCCCTTGCTGGGTTTTACATGAACATAATCTCACTTAAAAAAATTTTCTCTCTTCACGTTCACATATTTACATTTTTTTTGTCTTTTGCTTCTTTTTCTGTTTGTTCCCCTGCTCCCACCTCTCCAGACTCCAACAAATGAACTGCAAGAGGGTGACAGAACACCTACCAAAGCAGTGGTGCAGAAGAAAACATCTCAGGAGCTGGATCCCATGCAGACTCTCGAATCTCCCAAGTATGTCAGACACTCCTTCCTGGAGGGCACCGTTCTGAGGGTGCTGCAGTTTGATAATAAGCCCAATTCCTGCGCCAGGGGTGGGGGAGGGGGCATGGTGAACCTGGGACATCTTGCATTGGTCAAGGTTGATGCTGTGCCTTGGGAAGTGATTGTGAGCATTGGATTGAGTGGGTGGGTTCCAATGGAATTGCATCCCCACAGGGTGGTTTTCACACCTTTCAGGTGCTGGGAGGGGAGGGTCTGGCGATGGGTGGGGAAGGCTCCTGTTACTGACTGCTGGGGGTGGAGGTGGTGGTCAGTTTGAGGCAGTGCCACCCTCCCCTTCGCTGTGGCCAACAGGCTGAACAGTGATTGTAATGGCCTGGGGGGGTTTGGTTGGGGCAGGGTGGAATTTTCTATTTCTGCAAGATGACGAGATTGTGCTGTAAGTGTTGAGATGTTGGCAAGAGATTAAAGTGTAACATTAGGAGATGGGGAGGTAGTAAGTTACAGCAAAACTGAGCAAATGTGTGGGGTCTGTACATGGCTGAAGCTGTAACCAGGATCTGTGGGTATGGGTGGACAGTTGGGAAAGTGATGGGAGAGACAGTGATAGGGTAACGACTGGGAAATAATGGCGTTAGGCTCCAACAGTTACAGTTTGGTGAGAGACCAAAATGGTGTTTACCCTCACCGTTTCCCCTTATAATTGTGTTTTTTGGTGATTGTGATTGTGTTCCTAGTTCCACTTCCCTCTTTTCCGATCCTAATGTAGGTCTTTATACCGTGGTCCACTGCGGAGGTTTCTCGGGAAGAGACAAGCTGAAAAAAAGTCTTCAAAGGAGCTATCGCTGGATGAGGTCTGTCCGAACCTGCTCCCCGACACAGTGAAGGGCTTTGGAGACAGTGAGTTTCTGGCTTCCTCTGCAGAGCGTCCTTTCCTCTTAATCCTTGGCCAATTAATTTAAATCTCTGTCCAAAATCAAACTAAAAGCAGAAGGATACAAAAATATTTGGTTTAATTTTCGAACGGAGAGCTACTGAAGGCTGGGAAAGTGTATTTTAGGAGAAAATGGGCTCATGAACAATGAGAGTCAAAAAGTGTGGGGCTGTTGAGTACAGGAGTTGGCAGGTCATGTTACAGTTGTACAGGACTTTGGTTCGGCCACATTTGGAATACTGCCTACAGTTCTGGTCGCCACATTATCAGAAGGGTGCAGAGGAGGTTCACCAGGATGTTGCCTGGTATGGAGGGCGCTGGCTATGAAGAGAGGTTGAATAGATTAGGATTATTTTCATTAGAAAGACAGAGGCTGAGGGGGGACCTGATTTAGATCTACGCAATCATGAGGGGCATAGCCAGGGTCAGGTTGTAAGTTTGCTCGCTGAGCTGGAAGATTTGTTCTCAGACGTTTCATCACCATGCTGGGTAACATCATCAGTGAGCCTCTGGTGCAGTCCTGGTGTTCTGTCCCACTTGCTGTTTCTGTGTCTTGGTCTGTTGTGATGGATGACATCATTTGCAGTTCTTTCTCTGAGAGGTTGGTAAATGGGATCCACATTGATGTGTTTGTGAATGGAGTTCCGGTTTGAATGCCAGGCTTCTGGGAACTCCCATGTGTGTCTTTACTGAGCCTGTCCCAGGGTGGATGGGTTGTCTCAGTCAAGCTGGTGTGTCCTCTTTGTTTGTGTGTAAGAATACTCGTGACGGTTGTTGAGAGTACGGTGCTGGAAAAGCAACAGCAGGTCAGGCAGCATCCGAGGAGCAGGAGAATCGATGTTTCGGGCATAAGCCCTCCATCAGGAATGAGTCTTGGGCCGGGCAAGGTGGAGAGATAAGTGGGGGTGGGGGTGGGGGTGGGGGTGGGGGTGGGGGGATGGGGAGAAGGTGTTAGGTCGGAGAGGTGGGTGCAGCGGATAGATCCATCAGATGGGAAAGAGTCCAGCCATACCGTGTTGGCTTGGGGGGTGTGTGTGTGTGTGTGGGGGTGTGTGTGTGTGTGTGTGTGGGGGGGGGTGTGTGTGTGGGGGGGGGGTGTGTGTGTGTGGGGGTGTGTGTGTCTGTGTGGGGGGTGTGTGTGTGTGTGTGTGTGGGGGGTGTGTGTGTGTGTGTGTGGGGGGTGTGTGTGTGTGTGTGTGGGGGGTGTGTGTGTGTGTGGGGGTGTGTGTGTGTGTGGGGGTGTGTGTGTGTGTGTGGGGGTGTGTGTGTGTGTGTGGGGGTGTGTGTGTGTGTGTGGGGGTGTGTGGGGGGGTGTGTGGGGGGGTGTGTGGGGGGGGTGTGTGGGGGGGTGTGTGTGGGGGGGGTGTGTGTGGGGGGGGGGGGGTGTGTGGGGGGGGTGTGTGTGGGGGTGTGTGTGTGTGTGGGGGTGTGTGTGTGTGTGGGGGGGTGTGTGTGTGTGGGTGTGGGGGTGTGTGTGTGGGTGTGTGTGTGGGTGTGTGTGTGTGTGGGGGGGGGGTGTGTGTGTGTGTGGGGGTGGGTGTGTGTGGGGGGGGGTGTGTGTGGGGGGGGGTGTGTGTGTGGGGGGGGTGTGGGGGTGTGTGTGGGGGGGGTGTGGGTGTGTGTGTGGGGGGGGTGTGGGTGTGTGTGTGGGGGGGGGTGTGGGTGTGTGTGTGGGGGTGTGTGTGTGTGTGTGTGTGGGGGGGGGTGTGTGGGTGTGTGGGGGTGTGTGTGTGTGTGGGGGGTGTGTGGGGGGGGTGTGTGGGGGTGTGTGGGTGTGGGTGTGTGGGGGGGGTGTGTGGGTGTGTGTGGGGGGGGTGTGTGGGTGTGTGTGGGGGGGGTGTGTGGGTGTGTGTGTGGGGGGGGGTGGGGGGGGGTGGGTGTGTGTGTGGGGGGGGGGTGTGGGTGTGGGGGCGGGGGGGGAGGGAAGAAACTGTTGCACAGTCTGGCCGTGAGAGACCGAACGCTCCGGTATCTTCTGAGGAGGGAGAAGAGTTTGAGTGAGGTGTGTGTGGGGTCTTCCACAATGCTCTGAGCCTTTCGGATGCAGCGTGTGGTGTAAGTGTCTATAATGGGGGGGGTGGGAGAGAGACCCTGATGATCCTCTCAGCTGTCCTCACTGTCCGTTGTAGGGTCTTACAAGCTGAGGCAGTGTAGTTCCTGAACCAGGCAGCGATGGAACAGCTCAGGGTAGTCTCAGTGAACCCTCTGTGGAATGTGATGAGAGTTGGGGGGGAGGGGGGTGGGGGGATGGTAGAATGGGAGATGGGCTTTCCTCAGCCTGTGCAGAAAGTAGAGATGCTGCTGGGCTTTCTTGGCTGTGGAGCTGGGGTGGAGGGTCCAGGAGAGATTCTCCACCAGGTTGACACCTAGAAATTTGGTGCTGTTCACGATCTCCCCGGGGGAGCTGTCGATGTCCAGGGGAGAGTGGTCGCTCCGTGCCCTCCTACAGTTAACAGCCATCTCTTCCGTCTCGTCCACGGTCCGAGTCAGGTTGTTGGCTCCGCACTGGCCCGTTAGCCTCTGCACCTCCTCCCTGTTTGCTGACTCGTCATTCCTGCTGTTGAGACCCACCCACAGGAGTGTGAGCAGTGAACGTGATGCTGTGATTCGAGTTGTGCATCGTTGCACAGTCGTGTGTCAGCAGGGTGGTGGACAGCAGTGGACTGAGCACACAGCTCTGGGGGGGGCCCCCCCATGCTCAGTGTGATGGTGTTGGAGTCAGTTCCCAATCCAGACTGACTGAGCTCTCCCAGTCAGGAGGTCCGGATCCAGTTACAGAGGGAGGTATTCAGGCCCAGCAGACTCAGCTTTCCAATCAGCTGCTGAGGAATGATGGTGTTGAATGCAGATCTGAAGTCTATGAACAGTAATCTGACTGAGGTCACCTTGTCCAGGTGGGGGAGGCCCAGACGGAGGGTGGGGAAATGGCATCAGCTGTTGAGTGGTTGGGTCAATACGTGAACTGCAGGGTGTCCAGTGAGGAGGTGGGGGGGGCGGGGGAAACAGGGTCTGAATATGCCTCATCACAAGCGCCTCGTAGCACTTCATGATGATGGGTGTAAGCGCAACAGGGAGGCAGTCATTGAGTCAGGATGCTGAAGACACCTTGGGCATGGGGACGATGGTAGTGGCCTTGAAGCACGTTGGCGCAGCTCCGGGAGATGTTAAAGATTCCGTGAGAACGTGGGCCGGTACATCAGAGCATCCTCTGAGCACTCTGCCAGGGATGTCACCTGGTCCAGCAGCCTTTCATGGGTTGACTCTGGGGCTCGTTTCCTGGCCGTCTGTCCAATGTAATGTTTGTTACAGTCCTTGCAGGGTACTTTGTACATAACGTTCGTTCTGCTGGCTGTTGGTACGGGGTCCTTTAGATTCATCAGGAGCTGTTTCAGTGTGGTGATAGGTTTGTAGGCTACCATGATGCCTAGGGGCCGGAGTAGTCTGGTCATCATCTCCGAGATGCCTTTAATGTATGGCAGGGCGGTGAGAGTCTCTGGGTATGTTGTGTCGTCTTGTTTAGGTTAGTTGTTTCTGAATTGGCGGACTGTACTTATCAGGTACCCGTTGTTGAACACGTTGTGGAGGTGTTTTTCTTCAGCCTCTTGTAGCTCCTGGGTGCTGCAGTGTGTTGCAGCTCGTTTAAATATTGTCCTGATGCAGCTCTGTTTGTGGACATTGGGGTGATTCCTCCTCTAGATGAGTATCTGGTCTGTGGGTGTGACTTTCCTGTAGATGCTGGTCTGCAGCTCTCCATTGGCCTTTCATTCTACTGTGACGTCTAGGAAGGGGAGTCGGTTGTTATTGTGGTGAACTTTATACCAGTGAGGACGTTGTTTTTGTGCCTGTGGGCTGCTTCAGCCTGTGCCTCACTACCCACTTCACCGTCAACAACAAACCTACAAACAAATCGACGGGACACCCATGGGATCCCCAATATCAGAGGTTAGAACGGACAGCGCTCCCTATGGTCCAGCGCAAGCTTTGGGTCCACTGTGTGGATGACACCTTTTTCATCACTAAATAGAACAAACTCGAAGAAACCCACAGATTTAAGAATCAGTTGATTCTTAAACAACAAGCCGAAACAAGAAGACGCAAAATGCCCAGAGACTCTAGCCGCCCTGCCATACATTAAAAACAGCTCAGAGATGACTACCAGATAACTCCAGCCCCTTGGCATCATGGTAGCCCACAAACCTACCACCAGACTGAAACATCTAAAGGACCCTGTATATACAACCAGCAGGATAAACGTCATGGACAAAATACCCTGCAAGGACTGTAACAAACATTACATTGGACAGACGGGCAGGAAACTAGCCACAAACACCAACTCGCCACCAAAAGACACGACCAACTATCACTAGCATCCTTACAAACAGACGAAGAGGGACACCCGTTCGACTGGGACAATCCATCTATCCTGGCACAGGCTAAACAAGAGACACGCACGGGAATTCCTAAAGGCCTGGCATTCAAACCAGAATTCCATCAACAAACACATCAACTTGGACCCCATTTACCAACCTCTCAGAAACCAAACCGGCAGGGATATCATCCCCCACACAGACCAGGACAGAACACCGATGCTTCTGAGGCTCACTGATGATGTTACCCCAGTACGGTGACGAAATGTCTGAGAACAAACCTTCCAGCTCAGCGAGCAAACCTACAACCTGAACCTCAACCTGAGCTACACATCTGCTCAAACATTGTATAGACAGGATGGATAGCAAGAAGCTTTTTCCCCAGAGTGGGGGACTCAGCTACTTGGGGTTACAAGTTAAAGGTGAGAGGGGAAAAGTTTAAGGGAGATATGCGTGATAAGCTCTTTACGCAGAGGGGTGATGGGTTCCTGGAACATGATGTCAGCGGAGGTGGTAGAGGTGGGCACGGTAGCATTATTTAAGATGTATCTAGACAGACACATGAATGGGCAGGAGCAGATCCTTAGAAAATAGGCGACAGGTTTAGATAGAGAATCTGGATCAGCGCAGGCTTGGAGGGCCGAAGGGCCTGTTCCTGTGCTGTAATGTGCTTTGTTCTTTGTTCTTGAAAAGCACAGCAAGTCAGGCAGCATCCGAGGAGCTGAAGAGTCGACATTTCAGCATAACAAAAGACTTTTGCCCGAAACATCAATTCTCCTGGTCCATCCGATGCTGCCTGACCTGCTGTGCTTTTCTAGCACCACATTCTTCACTCTGGTCTCCAGCATCTGCCGTCCTCCCTCTCCCCATGAACAAGGGGGCTTTCAATAGTTGACGGCTGAGATATTGTCAAAGAAAATGGTCAGTATTTTCAAGTGAGTGCAATATTTAGATATCTCTGGGAAAACTGACATTAAACTAAGGATAGAGATTTAACAAAATTAATGTGAATAATGTGACACGTAATGAAGAAATGAATGCGATTATGAAGAATGACAAATCCTCACATTCTGATGGTTTTCAATCGAGGATTGGGAAGGAAGTAGTTGAAGTGGCATTGCAGACATCCAGACTACAGTTTCCAAAATTCTTTCAATAATGAGCCGTTCCTTTTAACTGGAAACTTGTTTCTGCTGCTCACTATTTAAGAAAGGGAAGCAGGGACTGATGACCTGGGGTCAGGGAGTTACTGGGGTCTATGCTTAAGGATAAAGTGTGTGAACATTAGCATCTGATAAAACAGAACCAGTGTGGATTTATATGGAATGATTCACTCCGGAATTTTCCAAAACGGTGATTAAGTAATTCTGAAGGGAAAGCTTACCACTGGGTATTAAGGGTCACGTATAACAACTCATGGGGGTGATTTCCTGCTATTCCCCGACTCATCGCAAAGATTAATGATGTTAAGGGGCTGCAAAATTCCCAATTTCCCTGTCTTTTAGACCTAGACTGGCAGAAAATACAGACCAGGTTTCTGAACTTAATGTAAAATTCATTAGAACCCAATAGATTCTAACAACAGACAAACAATTCTAACCAAATGGAATTGAACACTGCTAACTGAACCTCTGAAAGGAGGGCTGCAAGGGAAAAGGGTTTCACCGAGAGGAGCTGGGCGGAGGTGAGGCAGGAAACCTCACAACCTTTAAAGAGAACTTGGATAAGCATTTCAAAATGTCATAACATTTGAGGCTGTGGGATTATTTTTGGTTTAGTACAGAGTCGATGGGCTGAAGGGCCTTTTCTGCATTCTATGATTCCATGATCAAACCCCACATACGTGCACAAACATTACCCACACACACCCACACACACACAACCCCCCCCCCCCCCCCCCCCCCCACACACACCCCACACACACACACCCACTGATGAACAAATGTAGAAACTGATGCTGCGGATCAGAGAATGATTCCTCTTTTTGCGGGGTTTCTTTACAGAAGTGGAGTTGGGTAAATCGGCCACTTTCCCCATGGCACAGTCCCCCCAGTACCTGTTCCCAGACACAGGCAAGGAGCACCCCAGCAAGGGGAAGAGAAGTCGCAGCATCAAAATCAGCAATGCCACCAGCGCCTCTGAGCAGTGGGAGGCTCAGCTTGGCCACAAGATTACTAACGCCAACGAACTGAAGAGTTTGGATGAGTTCCTCCTGAACAAGGTAAACACACACACGCGTGTTCATTTTCATCATCTTGGTCTCCTCCTCTGGCATTTTCTTCTATCTCTGTCTGTCTCTCTCTCTCCCCCTCCCCACCTCATTCTCTCCCTCTCTGTCTCTGACCCTCACTCTCTCTGTCTCTCTTCTCTCTCTCCTCGCTCTCTCTCTGTCTCTCGCTCTCTCTCTGTCTCTCGCTCTCTCTCTGTCTCTCGCTCTCTCTCTCTGTCTCTCGCTCTCGCTCTCTCTCTCTCTCTCTCTCTTTTCCTCGCTCTTGCCGCTCCCTTCGATGCCTCTGCCAGCCAAACTGCTTCATCCCTCACCTCACTCACTGCCCTGTATGCTGTCTATTTTTCTCACTCATGGAGACTATATCATCGACAGGTGAATGACCTCAGTTCCCAGGATTCGCAGGAATCGAAAATTGAAACTTTATTCATCACTGTCACTGAGAAATTCCGACTGACCCTGAAAAGCATGTATCCCGTCCACGTGAGTGTGGGCTGCTGAACTGTGTAAAAGGGACTTTTTCGGAACAAAAACTGTGGGGGCAGAAGATTCTGATCCTCTCTCTCTCTCTCTCTCTCACACACACACACACACACACACACACACACACACACACACACACACACACTCACTCTCTCTCTCACACACACACACACACACACACACACACACACACACACACACACACACACTCTGTCTCTCTCTCTCTCTCTCTCTCACTCACACACACACACACACACACACACACACACACACACACACACACACACACACACACACACAGACTCTCACCGGGGTACAGGCTCGCCCCCACCCACCACACACACTGGCTCTCAATGGGGTATGGGCTCCCACTGGGGTACGGATTCTCACACACACACACTGTCCCTCACTGGGGTACGGGCTCCCCCACATACACTGACTGTCTCTGGGGTACAGGCTCTTTCTCTCTCACGCACTCACTCTCTCTCACACACGCATGTGTGCGCGCACACACACACTCTCTGACTGCAGTCAGTTGTAGATATTTGTTCCTTTACTAACTTTCCCTTGTTTTACGAACTGTGTAGAACGGCCAGACCCATGTGAGCTACAAGGACCTGATGAGGAATTATCAGCTTCTTCTGACCAAGATGGTGGGTGAGAGGCAGAAAGCTGAGATGCAGTTTGTTCTCAACCTCTTCCAATCTCTGCTCGATGAATTTGCTCGAGGTTATTCCAAGAAAGAGGAGATGGAGGCGTTGAAGGTAATTTTGAGCGTCAGATTTAGTGAGGATGTGTAGGCTTTGGGGAGGACACAGACAGTATTCACCTTGATGGTCTCTGGGACAGAGCAGGGGGAATCGCTGTTCGTTGAGCAGGACGGTTGGGAACCAATGAGGTAATTAACTAGAGTCCCCGTAAGGGGAGTGTTGACCTTCATAAGGGAATTGGGGAAACGTTTGAAAGGCAGTTTTGCAGGAAATGCCCAGAAAGTTGGGACTGGGTATTTTAAAGAGACAGCATGTGTGTGATGGATCAAATGGCCTCTGTGTACTGTAATCATCTGTCCTGTGGCTTGTGCTTGGTGTGAATTGGCTGCAAATGTCATAGAGTCATAGAGATGTACAGCATGGAAACAGACCCTTCGATCCAACCTGTCCATATAGTTGAGTTTCGGAGTCAATTCCGCGCCCCCCCCCAATATCGTCGTCGTTATTAAATTAGGTAAAGAATGCAGAAAGTCCAGTCCAAGGGGGTTGTGAATCCCAAAAAGGTCACATCCAAGTTCAGTGGCTGATAGGGAATTCACAGGGAATGAGGTATAAACGAGGGTTTATTTTGAAACTGTATAAGACACTAACCGGAACACAGCAGGGATCCTGAGGGGAGGTTGGGGCCAGCTGTCTAACCAAGGCTAGGCCAGCGTTTGAGGCAATGCAGAGCCGGCCACATCAGGATTTTGGGTTGATTGGGGCCTGTACTCAGTGGTGTTTAGAAGAATGAGAAGCAACTTTATTGAAACATGTCGGATTCTTAGGGAAGCCTTGACAGGTCAGTAATGTCGCTCTCCTGTGTGAGAGAGTCCTAACCCAGAGGGCAGCATCTCCGAGTACGTGGGGGGGAGGGGGGCACCTATTTGTGACAGAGATGAGGAGGAATTTCTTCTCAGAGGGGAGTGAATCTGTGGGATTCTTTCCCACAGAGGGCTGTTGAGTATATTGAAAGCTGAGATAGGTGTTTAATCAGTGAAAGGGCAATCGAGGACTATGGGGACAAGGCTTTAAAGTGGAGTTGAGGATGATCAGAGCAGCCATGATCTCATCGAATGGTAGAGAAACTCAGTGGGCTGAATGGCCTGATTCTGCTGTTATAGTTTTACAACAGAGCCAGCCAGGGGGTGAGGTTAAACCTCAGTCTGAGTGAAGTCCCACTTGGGGAACAGACTCTGCTTCAGATCTGGGGAAGGGTGGGAGGTGGGGATGGTCTGGGGCTTCCCACACCTCTCTGAACGGGGCCTCTCCGCACAGCCCTGTGTCCATCCCCTCATGGGGAATACGTGGCAACACTGGATGCTGGGTGAGCCGCGTATTGAAACTGTTGTCAGGTGACGGTAGCAGGGATATTGGGCTGAAGGCTGGTAATTGGGTTTGGGTATAGATCTCATTAAGTCGTCAACCAGGCTCAAGGGTCTTATTCACCTCATACCATCGAATATTTCTGTTTGGAGCAGCAGTCATTTTGTATCCATTAACCCACTGCCTTGTCTCTCTCTCTCTGTCTCTGTCTCTCTCTCTCTGTCTCTGTCTCTCTCTCTCTCTCTCTCACTCTGTAGCAGCCTACAAAAACTCGGAAGAAGAGGCGGAAACGTAATCAGATTGTAAGTATTGAGTCACAGGCGGCTGGTTTCTGTTCCCTTTTGATGACTGTTTCTATCAGGATCAGGTTTTTCAGTCTTAGCTCAGCAGCAGTTTGTGCGAGAGAATTATTTGTAACATTTCACTTTGAGCTATCAGCCTCAGGGACAGTTTCTTGTGCCCTGCAAATGTTGATTAAAATTAGTCAAAATCTTCTTCCCAATCTCTGATTTGATCACAACCGACTCCAAGAAAGAGAATGAAATGTTTGTTTGATCAAGGTGCACAAGTGTTCCAGTTTGTGGGGATTTGTCGTGACTGTTTCTGAGGGCCGTACAGCATTGGTCACTCTTGAGGGAACATTCCCTCATTTAAGAATGACTACGTCCAGGATGATGGTGGTTTGAGAGTGGTCATAGAGATGTACAGCATGGAAACAGACCCTTCGATCCAGTTTGTCCATGCTGATCAGATATCCTAAATTAATCTAGTCTCATTTGCCAGCACCTGACCTATATCCCTCTAAACTCTTTCTATTTATTAACCATCCAGATGCCTTTTAAATGTTGTAATTGTACCAGCCTCCACCACTTCCTTTGGCAGGTCATTCCATACACACACCACCCTCTGTGTGGAGAAGTTATCCCTTTAAGTCTCTCCACCCCCCTCCCCCCGTCTTAAACCTATGCGCTTTACTCTTGGATGCTCTTACCCTGGGGAAAAGATCTTGTCTATTTATCCTATCCATGCCCCTCACGATTTTATAAACCTCGATAAGGTCACCCCTCAGCCTCTGATGTTCCAGGGAAAACAGCCCCAGCCTGTTCAGCCTCTCCCTGTAGCTCACACCCTCTAACCCTGGCAACATCCTTGTAAATCTTTTTTGAACCTTTCCAAGTTTTACAACATCCTCCAATATGAGGGAGCCCAGAATTGAACACAATATTCCAACAGCTGCCTATCTGATGTCCTGAACAGCCACAACATGACCTCCCAACTCCTGTACTCTGTACTGATGGCAGTGTGAGTGAATGGTGATGGTTTACAAACTGTGATGGTTGGATTTTGCAGAAGGAGGAGCATTTTGGGCATTTGTTCCGGAGTTACCAGGTGAACATTCGACAGTCGTGTGAGCAGTGTTCCTCCTATATCTGGCCCATGGAGAAGGTGTTGCTCTGCTGCAGTAAGTACCAACATGTTGGCACATTAACATGGACATTAACTTGGGTTTGCCTGGCACTGAGAAGGGGTCAGTGTGTGCCAGGTATAATAGAGAAACATCTTTTACCCATTCAAACAACACAACATCTGGTAATGATGGTGTTCCTGTTCCAGACGGGAATTGATTGGTGATTCTCCTGTCTATGCCCTGAAGGCAATGTTGCAGTGACTGACTGGGACGGCCCTGGACAGTATCATCAAGTTGCCTTTCACTGACAGCAGTTTATGACAGAAACAATTTTATTTTCAAGAGATTGATTTTCAGCGGTTTTGATCTTGAGTCCATTGGATATTAATTGTAGGTTTAATTTACACAATTCATGCCTACTCACTGGTTAAAGTCAATGGGAGCCAGAGTTCACTGGAACAGCATTGCTGTTGGGAGGAGGATGTGAACGAGAATGAGTAACGGATGCTCAGTGAGAGGGATTGGCTGTCTAGGGCACACTGGTTCATGTCTGGTCAGTACTCAGGGATGCACCAATTCACCTGTTTGTCCCCTTTCTGATCCTAGCTTGCAAAATGACCTGTCACAAGAAGTGTCTCCTGAAGATTCAGGCCCACTGCCAGTCAGGCTGTGACCAAAAGGTGAGCAATGTATCCAACAGGTGAGAGGCTGCCTGCTCTCTGGTTGTAGTGCAGTTGGCAACGGTGCCCCTGTGCTTCCTGGCATTCCTCACCCTCCTGCGCACTGTCACTAACCCCAGTCCAGTACCACACCCTCAGCTGTGAGTATGCTGCTGCACCTCACTGTGCTCTCTCTCTCTCTTCTCCCCCCCCCCCCCCCCCCCCCCCCATCCTCAGAATGACCCGGAGGCGATGTGTCGGCATTTTGGTGTTGAGGTCTGCAGGCTGACAGTGAACCAGGCGGTCCCCGTGGTCATGGAAGTGCTGGTGGAATACGTGGAAATGAATGGACTGTACACGGAGGGAATTTACCGGAAATCTGGTGCAGCAAACAAGATGAAAGAGTTACGGCAGAAGCTGGAACAAGGTGAGTATCACCCTCAAACAGAGAACCCCATTAGTGTTGGTGGCACGCTGGCTCAGTGGTTAGCACTGCTGCCTCACAGCACCAGGGACCTGGGTTCGATTCCAGCCTCGGGCAACTGTCTGTGTGGAGTTTGCACATTCTCCCTGTGTCTGCATGGGTTTCCTCCCACAATCCAAAGTTGTGCAGGTTAGGGTGAATTGGTCATGCTAAATTGCCAATAGTGTTCAGGGATGTGTGGGTTAAGTGCATTAGGCCAGAGGTGAATGTAGACTAGTAGGATAAGGGAATGGGTCTGGGTGGGTTTCTCTTTGGTGGGTTGTGATGGACTTGTGTCAAATGGCCTATTTCTACACTGTAGGGATTCTATGATTAATCCAGACTCACAGTGTCGAGGGACTTCTACTTTGTATCTAACCCTGTGCTGTGTCTGTCCTAGAAGTGTTTGATGGTGGACAATGTAGAGGGAGCTTTACTCTGTATTTAACCCTTGGAGACTGTGATTGTGTTTAAAGTGTCTATGCCTCTTTCTTTCAGATCCAATGTCGGTGGGTTTGGAGAAATATCACATTCATGCTGTTACTGGGGTACTTAAACAGTGGCTTCGTGAACTTCCAATCCCCCTGATGACCTTTGCTCTGTACAGTGATTTTCTACGTGCTATCGGTGAGTGTGGTTTGTAGTCACTCGCAATCCTAGCATCCACAGCGCTAACAGTTGATGGATCTGTCCCATTGCTCCCGCTGTCCTGCTCTGCCACGCAAACTCCTTCAGAGCATCGATGTTAAGTCCATTCCCACTGCCTGTTCAGGCAGTGAGTTTTGGATCAATAGAACTCGAAGCATTCTCCTCATTTCCCCCTCGAACGGATTCCTTTCAATCCCACCCCCTCTCCTGAACACTTACCCTCCTGCCACTGGGGGCACTTTCTCCTGATTTACCCGACTTAAGCAGATTGAAACTTTGGAGACTTTATTATGTTTCCTTCTACAATTCTGGGTTTGAGTTGATTAGTCTCTTTCTTCCCGGATGTCGTTCTAAATCATCCCTACAGCCGCTGCACAGCCCTGACATCCTGGAGTGTCTGGTGTTCAGAAATGATTCTAATTGGTTGCCGCAAATTTCTGATTTTTAAAATTTTCTTCCCAGAGCACCCTGGGAGACAGGAACAGATCCAAGCCGTTTACAGTGTCCTCAATCAACTGCCCAGTCACTTTTACTGCACACTCGAACGACTCATCTTCCACCTGGTCAAGTAAGAGGCGCACTGCAATGGAGTAATGGTCACAGTGGGGTGTTTGGATTATGCTGCTGCCTGGCGCAAGTCAACATTCAAATCATAAACATTCAGACCAAGGGTCTCCATCTCCCCGTGGTCCCACATTGGGAAGGTCTGGCGCACGTTGTCCTCCCTGTTGGGGGGATGAGAGGATTGGATGGAGGGGGTGGGACGAGAGAACAAGAAGGTTAGAGGATAGTCACACTGACAATTTCCAGTCTGATCAGTTTTACATCCTACAAACCATGAGGGAACTGCCAATAGGAATCAAAGCTCCTCTCTCCATCCAGCTGAGAATGTTCCTTGCTCAGCCTTGTTGGGATCTGATGCCCCTGAGCCCGGAGAGTTGGCTCCTCTGCTACTGGGCACCAGCTGATTACCCACTTATTGTGATATTCACGTTGCATGGGCAGGCTGCCATTTAATTTGGCATGAACTCATTTCTCATAGCACTCCTCAAATTGTTGATAAATTCACAGAAATGGAAATATCTTCTGCTCAATGTGCAGCTTTCAAACAATTAGATTAGATTTTTTTTTAGATTAGATTCCCCACAGTGTGGAAACAGGCCCTTCGGCCCAACCGGTCCACACCAACCCTCTGTCAAGTAACCCACCCAGACCCACTACCCTCCAACTAATGCACCAATCGCTACGGGCAATTTAGCATGGCCAATTCACCTGACCTGCACATCTTTGGACTGTGGGAGGAAACCGGAGCACCCAGAGGAAACCCATGCAGACACGGGGAGAACGTGCAAACTCCATACAGACAGTCGAGGCTGGAATCGAACCTGTGACCTTGGTGCAGTGAGGCAGCAGTGCTAACCACTGAGCCACCGTGCCGCCCTTCTGGAACACATTGTTTCCCTTCTTTATAGCAGTGACAACACTTTAAACTGAGCGTCACTGTGTAACGTTGAGGATGTGGAAGGTGATACTGAGGTGCTAATGAAATGTAGTCCTGCAGTTTACTGCCCCAATCAAACCCAAGCTTCTCATGTTCATCCCCATCAGACAGAATCCCAATGGATTATGCTCCCCATTCATTTCTGCAGTCACGTTTGAACAGACTGAAGCTCATCCATTGACACAGCATCCTGATGGAACGTGATTAAACTCCTTTCCAATTATCCCCATGGTCAGATCATTAATGGATGGAACCTTGCCTGATCATCCCAAAAGACCAAACTCTTTCCAAAACATCTCCACGCTACAATGGAACCCATTTCATTTGGTCCCACTCTGAATATCTCCAGCTGTGACACCTGAACCTTCACCTGAATCGACCCCTTAGCTCCTTCGCTTCATTGTCCACAGCCACAAGTGCAGGTTCTGAACAAGCTCTGAACCACTTCACGTAACCTCGAGACGACCTTGGTGCTGGCTGATTTCTAGCTCTGGGTGAGTTGCAGGTTCTTCAAACTAAACGTTGAAGCTCTGCCTCCACAATCTTTGTTTCTTTGCCATGAATTTCCTCTTCCTCCTTTTCCCCTCAGTCAGGGTGACTGATCTGAGCATCTAGCCATAAGTCGTCTGCATCGCCACTCTCAACTTGGTCCTGTATGCTTCTGGTGCTGAAGCCCAGAAACTCTGCACTCTCCTGGTCTCGCCTTCCACTCTAAGCTTGGTCTCCGTTTTTAAAAACACTGCTGTCTATTTGATTGCACATCCAGCTTAGCACCACCTGGAATCTGATGCTGCTGAACTACTGCTGGCCATCCCTTCAGCTATCCTGGGTTCTGCCTCCTGGCACAGAGACTTCCTGTGTTTATCTCACTCTCTCTCTACCTCACTCTGTCCCTGAGGACAGCTGTTGATCTCCTGTCCTAAAATCAGCTCTATTTGGACCTGTTTTTAGGAAGAGCCTTGGGGAGTTTGGAAGGACACTATACAAATGCAAGTAGTTATACAATTCACCAAGCCTGCACCAATTCCTAATCTTTATTTAAGCCAGTGCAGGCTATCTATCCCATTGTTCGTCTGTCAAACTACACCTGAAATGTTGCTAACATGCCTCCTTCCACCACCTCCACTGACAGTGTGTCCAGGCTCCCACCACCCTCTGGGTGAAATATTTTCCCCACATTTCTTCTCTCAACTTTCCCGCTCTCACATTGAACCTGTGCTCTCTTGTAGTTGGCTTTCCCACCCTGGGAAAAAGCCTCTGACGATCCACCCTATCGAAGCTTCTCATAAGAGAGCTCTATCAGATTGCCCCTCAGCCTCCTCTTTCCAGTGAAAACCCGTCCAAGTTTACCCAACCTCTCCGCATAAGTTAAAACCCTCCAGACCAGGCAACATCCTGGTAAACCTTCTCTCCACCCTCTGCAAAGCATCCACATCCTTCTGGTAGTGTGGCATCCAGAACTGCATGCAATATTCCAAATGTGCTTTAAGTAAAGTTTTGTACAGCTGTAACATAACTTGCCAACTTTTATATTTGCTGTCCCGGATGATGAAGAGTGCTGTATGCCTTCCTGACCACTGTATCCACCTGGGTTGCCATGTTCAGGGTTCTGTGAACCTGTACACCCAGATCCCTCTGGATGTCAATGCTCCTAAGGGTTCTGTTGTTTATTGTATAATTCACACCCAAATTTGATCCTCCAAAATGCATCAGCTTGCCATTGTCCATATTAAACACCATCTGCTATTTCTCTATCCAAATCTGCAATCTATCTATATCCCACGCTTTCCTTTGACAATCCCCCTCACTATCTGCAACTCCATCAGTTTGGTGACATCTGCAAACTTCTAATCAGTTGCTGCATGGAATCCCAATGAACCAAACCTTTTCCTCATTAGTCCCAATGGAACCAGCTGCTTCCTGTCATGAGAAATCGATTGACAAGAATGGGTCCAGGATTGAGAAACTTCCAAGATGGGGGTAGAGTGAAGAGTTGGGACTGTTCTCCTCGGAGTGAACAAGGTTGAGAGGAGATTTGATCAAGCTTTTCCAAATCATGAGCTGGCTGGATAGAGTAGTTAGGGTTTCTACTCAATTCTTCAAAATGCATTAATGGGATGAGCAGGTTCCTGGCCAAGCCATCCTGATTACCCAGAGGGCAAATGAGAGTCAACCACATTGCTATGGGTCTGGAGTCACATGTAAACTGGACCAGGTAAAGATGGCAGTTTCCTTCCCTAAAGGACATTGGTGAACCAGATTTTTTTTTTGACAATTGACAATGGATTCATGGTCGTCATTAGACTCCTAATTCCAGATGTTTATCAAATTCCAATTCCACTATCTGTCATGGCAGGACTCGATCCTGAGTCCTCAGAACTTTCCCTGGGTCACTGGATTAGCAGTGACTTGGCCATCACCTCCCCTGTAATGCTACAGTGAAGTTGTTCCCACTTGTGAAAGGCACAAGAACCAGAAGGTACGCAGTTTAAAATCATGTGCAAAAGAAGGACGATGTGAGGGGACGCCTGCTTACTCAGCAAGTAGCGAGGGTGTGGAATACACTGCCTGGAAATGTGAGGGAGGGCAGGTTCAGTGGAGGCAGTGAAGAGGAACATGGGCTGGTTATTTGGATAGAAACCGTGTGCAGGGATAGGGGGGAAATGGAGGAGATTAGCGTGAGGTGATGATGCTCATTTGAAGAGCTGGTGCAGACACAATGGATCAAATGTCCTCGTGCGCCGTAACACTTTGATGATTCTGTCAGTTGCTGTGGGTCGGAGTTTGAACTCTTCCTGCCTGGGGTCGTTGTGATACTGGAGTTTGTTCCATTGTTTCAGAGTGGCTGTATTAGAGGAGATGAATCGTATGTCTCCCAATGCACTGGCGATTGTCTTTGCCCCATGCATTCTCCGTTCACCAGACAGCTCCGACCCACTAACCAGCATGAAAGACGTCTCTAAGACAACAATGTGAGTATTATCCAGTTCCTACGTGAAAATATTGTATTGAGAGAGAGAGAAGGGGGAGACAGGACTGACTGTCCAGCTGTGTGTGTGTGTCCGTGTGTGTGTCCATGTGCCTGTGACTGCGTGTGCCTGTGACTGCGGGTGCCCGTGTGTATGTTTGTAGTGACTGTAGCTGGTTTGACTGAAAACCCCATTAAGATTTCTTTTAACTTGTTAATTCTTTCTACAAAGAACATTAATGAACTAGGTGAGTTTTTATTAATGGTGGTCAGATGATTGCCATTGACCAGCAGTTTCTTCCAAATTCCTATTGAATTCCGATTTCTCCATCTGCCACGGTCGGAATCAAACCCATGACCCTGAGGCATTAGCCTGGGATTCTCAATTCCTAACTCAGTGATGGCTGAATGGCAATATTACTTACCCTGACGTTACTTGGGTGGTGTTTTCTGCTGTCTTTCTCTCCCCGAATGAGGTGGGGGGGGGGGGGGTTCTCCATGTGTCAGTTGAGAAGGTGAATCTCGGGTGTGGGGTCACACCCTGTCAGACTAAATCTCATCCATATTCAGGTTCCCCTCACCCTCTCCACAATCTAGTGGGTGATGAGCAAGAGCAGGAACCCCAAGTCAGGACCACTCTGACCAGACCAGCTGACAGCCAGAGGACAAGAACGCACAGTTCTTTAAAGAACTATGCAACATTTCATTCACCTGCCTTTTCTCTGTCTTTATTGAAACCAGTTCTTCTCATCCACCCTTGTGGTCTTTCGTCAATGATTTATAAATGTGTATTCCCTCTGGTTCCTGACACTCCCACCACTGGATAGACAATGTCCTAATGATTTGGAACATCTTGATTAATTTTCCCTTTGACATTTTGTGTTCAAGTGCAATGCTTCCCAAATCTTTTCCCACTGTTACTCTGTTTTAACACTTGAAAATTGTCACAATCCCTCAGTGAAAACAGAGTGGCAATGGGATGATGTGGGGGCTGCCTGACGGTCTCCCTGGCTCTGCGCCTGACGGTCTCCCTGGCTCTGCGCCTGACGGTCTCCCTGGCTCTGCGCCTGACGGTCTCCCTGGCTCTGCGCCTGACGGTCTCCCTGGCTCTGCGCCTGACGGTCTCCCTGGCTCTGCGCCTGACGGTCGTCCTGGCTCTGCGCCTGACGGTCTCTCCATTTTACCGGCAGGTGTGTTGAGCTCCTGATTACTGAGCAGATGCGGAAATACAAAATCAAAATGGATGGGATTGCTCAACTGGAGACGGAGGAGCAGATCGCAGTCCGACGCCTCTCGCTCCTACGTGTAAGTCAGCAAAATCATCTTTGCCAGGCAATGGAATAAAGGAGGCTATTCAGCCCCTTTGAATCTGTTGTACTGGATACATATTATACTTGATAGCTGAGACAGCAAATCCTGACCTGCTAAACTGACCACCTGGAGCCAGGATTAAGGACAGCTCAGAATTTGAGGGGCACCTGCACCAGTGCTGGGGGTAGTGGGAGCTGTAGTTCATGGGGTACCTGCACCAGTGCTGGGGGTAGTGGGAGCTGTAGTTCATGGGGCACCTGCACCAGTGCTGGGGGTAGTGGGAGCTGTAGTTCATGAGGTACCCGCACCAGTGCTGGGGGTAGTGGGAGCTGTAGCTCATGGGGCACCTGCACCAGTGCTTGGGGTAGTGGGCGCTGTAGCTCATGGGGTACCTGCACCAGTGCTGGGGGTAGTGGGAGCTGTAGTTCATGGGGTACCTGCACCAGTGCTGGGGGTAGTGCGAGCTGTAGTTCATGGGGCACCTGCACCAGTGCTGGGGGTAGTGGGAGCTGTAGTTCATGGGGTATCTGCACCAGTGCTGGGGGTAGTGGGAGCTGTAGTTCATGGGGTACCCGCACCAGTGCTGGGGGTAGTGGGAGCTGTAGATCATGGGGTATCTGCACCAGTGCTGGGGGTAGTGGGAGCTGTAGTTCATGGGGCACCTGCACCAGTGCTGGGGGTAGAGGGAGCTGTAGTTCATGGGGTATCTGCACCAGTGCTGGGGGTAGTGGGAGCTGTAGTTCATGGGGTACCTGCACCAGTGCTGGGGGTAGTGGGAGCTGTAGTTCATGGGGCATCTGCACCAGTGCTGGGGGTAGTGGGAGCTGGGGTACCTGCACCAGTGCTTGGGGTAGTAGGAGCTGTAGTTCATGAGGTACCTGCACCAGTGCTGGGGGTAGAGGGAGCTGTAGTTCATGGGGCACCTGCACCAGTGCTGGGGGTAGTGGGCGCTGTAGCTCATGGGGTACCTGCACCAGTGCTGGGGGTAGTGGGAGCTGTAGTTCATGAGGTACCCGCACCAGTGCTGGGGGTAGTGGGAGCTGTAGTTCATGGGGCACCTGCACCAGTGCTGGGGGTAGTGGGAGCTGTAGTTCATGGGGTACCCGCACCAGTGCTGGGGGTAGTGGGAGCTGTAGTTCATGGGGTATCTGCACCAGTGCTGGGGGTAGTGGGAGCTGTAGTTCATGAGGTACCCGCACCAGTGCTGGGAGTAGTGGGAGCTGTAGTTCATGGGGCACCTGCACCAGTGCTGGGGGTAGTGGGAGCTGTAGTTCATGAGGTACCCGCACCAGTGCTGGGGGTAGTGGGAGCTGTAGCTCATGGGGCACCTGCACCAGTGCTTGGGGTAGTGGGCGCTGTAGCTCATGGGGTACCTGCACCAGTGCTGGGGGTAGTGGGAGCTGTAGCTCATGGGGTACCTGCACCAGTGCTGGGGGTAGTGGGTGCTGTAGTTCATGGGGCACCTGCACCAGTGCTGGGGGTAGTGGGAGCTGGGGTACCTGCACCAGTGCTGGGGGTAGTGGGAGCTGTAGTTCATGGGGTATCTGCACCAGTGCTGGGGGTAGTGGGGGCTGTAGATCATGGGGTACCTGCACCAGTGCTGGGGGTAGTGGGGGCTGTAGTTCATGGGGTATCTGCACCAGTGCTGGGGGTAGTGGGCGCTGTAGATCATGGGGTACCTGCACCAGTGCTGGGGGTAGTGGGGGCTGTAGTTCATGGGGTACCTGCACCAGTGCTGGGGGTAGTGGGGGCTGTAGTTCATGGGGTACCTGCACCAGTGCTGGGGGTAGTGGGGGCTGTAGATCATGGGGTACCTGCACCAGTGCTGGGGGTAGTGGGAGCTGTAGTTCATGGGGCACCTGCACCATTGCTGGGGGTAGTGGGAGCTGTAGTTCATGAGGTACCTGCACCAGTGCTGGGGGTAGTGGGCGCTGTAGCTCATGGGGTACCTGCACCAGTGCTGGGGGTAGTGGGAGCTGTAGTTCATGGGGTACCTGCACCAGTGCTGGGGGTAGTGGGCACTGTAGATCATGGGGTACCTGCACCAGTGCTGGGGGTAGTGGGAGCTGTAGTTCATGGGGTACCTGCACCAGTGCTTGGGGTAGTGGGAGCTGTAGCCTTGGAACAGTTTTCACGTGGATGTTGCTAGGCCCAGTGTTCTGTGAGTGGTATCATTAGGACATTAGATATGACTTTAAATTAAATAATGGAGAGGAGTGTTAACATGAGGGAAGATTTGGAAAAGTTAGAGAAAGGAAAAGGCAATAGAGCAAGGTAGTGACATGAGAAGAAATGATATATAAAACCGAGTGTTGCAGCATATAAGTTAATAAGATAATAAGTTAAAACAGTACCACATTAAAGATTACTGCTCAAGCTAAGAACCCATGGTGTTGCGGTTAGTGTATTAGCATGATCTAGGAATAGTTAACCAACAGGAAACAGTGTCAAGCTGGGAAACGTCAATGGGAACAGTGCTACAGGCATCTCAACCATTTATCACCTGTAATAAAGACCCAGGACTGAATGTATTACAGCCACATTTGCTGAGTGTACAAAGATACATAAGAAAACAAGTTGTGAAGAAGATACACGAGTCTACAAAGGAAAATAGTTGAGGATAAATCAGTGGGCAAATAGAGCAGATAGAGTACAACGTGGAAAATGTGAGGATGTCCAGTTTGTCAGTAAGAATGGAGATGCAGAATACTGTTGAAAGAGTGATACTGTGGTACCCTGGGACCTGGATATCCATGACCACAACTTAAACAGACCGGTACAGCATATAATTAGGAAGGCAGGTGGAATGTTGGCTTTTCTTGGCAAGAGGAATGGCGTATAAAAGAGGGATATACTCACTTGGAGGTTCCTTTCAGCTGATTGTGGGATGAAAAGGGTTTGTCTTAGGAGGTACAGTTGACCAGGTTGAACCCAAGCTCAATTGAGTTGAGGAAAATAAGAGGGGATTGTATTGAAGCTAAGGTTGAGGAGGGCTGTCAGAATGTGGCAATGTTTCCCTACAGAACTGGCTGAGCCATTGCTTATGTTCAAGTCCAGTGTTGGACAGATTTCTGATAAACAAAGGAAGAGTGGAAGGTTATCAGGGCACACCAAGGAAGTGGAGTCAAGCTCATGATCAGATCAGCTGTCACCTTATTGAAGGATGGAGCAGATTGGAGGGGCCAATGTCCTGCTGCTACTTTGTATGGGCTGCCTTATGCCTGATGAACAGGAACCAGTGAAATTCTTTGCATCAGTATGTCTGACAGAGAGGGGTATAGTGATCAATTGTTTTTCTTTGAGTTGGAGGAGTTTTTCACTTTGGTCGATCACCCCAGTTTGGTTGACTATGCCTGGGAGGTTGAGTCAGGATTTAGTGTTGGTCGTTTAGTCAGAATAATAGTTGAACAGAGGATCAAGTAACCTGGAGCTTGAGGAGTCTTGGTGACCAGTTGGTAAGGGGATGAGTGTTCTGTCAGGAAGGCTTTCCCTTAGCTCTGACTCATTGAGTAATCTGTAGCCTTGACATTTCTGTGCCTGATTATCAGTTTGTTGACTATGATCTGCCTGGGATTGAGTTTGGTGCTTTGTGTCTCTCTTTCACTGTCTGGCTCTCGCTCTTCAGCTTTGGCCTCTTGAAGTTGGGTTCTCTGCTCCGTTCGATGGGGTGCTGGTACGTACTGGGCTAGTTTGGTTGACCCACTGCATGTTGTGTTTTCATTTCCTCGTTAACACATGTAACTCACTGAGCTCCCACATTCCCCTCCATCACTAGCAGTTGCCTGTTGACATTGCATGTGCTGATGTGTTGTCTTGCATGCCAATTCACAAGATACAATCCTGAACCCTGCCCTCCACACCTTCCCTTCATCCACATGCTCCACATTTACTTCATGGTCACCTCCTTCACGTGGTCTCAACGTTGCCTTGGCAACATCTGCCCCTCTAGACTGCCAGTAGACAGATCAAGGGGCATTAATTGGTGCAAGTGTTCCCAATCTCAGCCATCGACATGGTGGGGCTGGAGGCTGGAGGAATACCCACATTGACTCAGTAAAGGGTTTTGGCAAATTTCAATTAGTCAGTACCAGGGCTACAGACCTGATAGAGCAAGCATTGAGCTCATTTCACTGTGACCCTTCAATGTACCAAGGCCAACCCACCGTCCTCCCATCTTCTCATTCACCCAACCCTGCCAGGGGCTGGCCCCCATCAGGGGAAGAGAGAAAACAGCTTGTAGCTAGCGTTATTGATGTTGGGAACTATAAATCATCAGTTCTCCAACCGAACTCTCTTTCTCTCTTTCCCCCCACACCTATTGCCTTTCGGAAGCCTCTGTTTGTGATTCAGTTTTACAGAGTTACTTCTCCCACTGTCCAAGCCCCCAGCCCCACTGCAAACCCAGAGTCTGTCCAAATGCACTGGGGAGGGGTGTCACTGAGTCAGGATGGACTTGTATTCTGCTACCCCAGCTCCCCACAAACTGCCTGGTTCCAGATGGACCTTGCACCTCAACAGGGCTCAGTAACACTGAGCATCATCTTCTCTACCTCTTTTTTAGAGCAAAGGACCCCTGAGTCCAAAACCCACTGAGGAGAATCCCACAAAATTGGGAAGCTTAGATGAGGAAGAGCCTTCAGACACTGACATGGAACATGAAGAGGAGATTCTGATGGAGCGAATCCAGTCGATAAAGGAGGAGAGGTGAGTCAAGCGTGAACCGTTGAGCTATATGACTCTCACTGGGGCACAGGACGTGCATGTACACACCCACACCAGCTCCCCCTCTGTGAGGTACGTGTGCTCCAATAACCCTCTCTCTGGTCTCATCTACAGGGATCAGTTGACACTTGAGCTCCCAGAGTTGGAACAGAGAGGTTCTGATGAGGAAAACCTGGACTCGGAGGCTTCCCTCAGTATGGAGAGTCTGCTCGATGATCGGCCGGGGCAAGGGGAGGCCGGAGGTCAGTAAGAAAAGTAGGTCGCAACCTTGTCTCCTTCTGAATTTGAGGTTTCTGCACCTTCTGTAGCTGTGGATGCTCGGATTGTTGACGTGATACTGCATGCTGCTGTGTCTGTGATGGGAGTCTGCCGCACAGCTCATGTAGGATGGGAACTGTTGGGTGTAAGTGAGTAACTCTCTGTCTCCCTCCAGATACGGCTGTGTTCCAGTTCACAGGAAGACTCCGAGCTCCACCTCAGTCTGTGCCCATGCTGCAGCCAGTTCCTGCCAAGCCTGAGCATGGCCCTCCCCTGGGTAACCATCCCTCCCTGCCAGTCCGTCCCTCTGTTGCCCAGAGGCGTGCGTTTTCCATGCTTGCCAGCATCAAGTTGCCTCGACGTAATGCTGCACTGCCCACACGTAACATCAAGCTGCCCCCGGGCATGGTGAGCACCGTGTGCCATGTCCCTGTGGACTCTGGGCAGCAGCAGCAGCTGGTCAGTGTGCGACGGCGCGAGCAGCCTTCCAGGCGATTGGACAACATTCACTCCGTCTACATCGTCACACAAGAGGGCCTCTCGCTCCAGACGTTAGCTCAGACTGATGACACAAACCCCATTCCAGCAAAGGTCCAGCGCAGGTTTTCCGATCCACTGTCAGACCTTGCTCATGGGGATAATGCCTCCGGCCTGTAACATCCCTGGTATCTCCAGGAGGCGGACTGGACATTTCCTGGATTTCGAAGCACATCTCCCACTTAACCTGCCACTCAGTGCTCTGACAGAGAGCCAAAAGTGAGTGAGCAACGAGACTGTAACTGGGAGTTTGAGCGAGAATGAGTGAGTGCATGGGCTGTGTGTGTGAGTGAGTATCCGAGGGAGAGAATGTCCGCTCAGGCTGAGAGTTAGCTTGACTCGGAATGTTGTGTACGATTATTTTACGGTAAAGCCCTCAGCTGAATGGGGAACTATCCGACATATATGACTCTGGGAAGAGGAAGAATCCTACCTTGTGAGGTGTGAAGGAGTTCCTGTCCCCTTCCCTGTGTAACCATTTCCCCAACGATTAAATACTTTTTTTTATATATAAATAAACATCCGTTTGTGTTTGTCACGTGTGTTAAACTTTCACTCAGTCTACACCTTTCAATAGTGCAGGCTACTAACTAACTGTCATTTCAATGGGGTCGGTTTAATTAGGTTAAGTGCTGCCCTAAACAACTTATATTGTTCTAGCACCTTAATTGTCTACCAAACTTGTATTTATCATATAATTTAAAGGTGAACAAAACCATGGTTAAAGAGATAAATGTAAAGACAAAAGCAGCTGAATTCCAGGAGGGGAAGGCCATACCTGACTGTGTGTGTCACCACACATGCCCCTTAATCAAACTGAAGTCAATAGGCATCAGATGCTCCACTGGTTAAAGTCATACCTGGCACTGAAGAAGGTGGTTGTGGTTGTTGGTTAGTCTGCAAGAGTCCCTCAATATAGATTTTTTTTTCAAACTGTTCAGAGATGTTATGGAACACCACCTGGCTCAGAGGTAGGAACATTACCACAAGAGACTTCCCCTTAGGTATTCCCCTGGAGCAAGCCCCACAAGACCCCACAGTGAATTTGTGCAAAGGTTAACCATTCAAGACAGTCACAAGATGGAGTAAAATCGCCTGCATCTAACAGCTGGAAGTCTACTATACATTGCCTCACATAGTGCATACACGCAAGAGAACCACAGCAATTAAGAAAACATTTTAAAAATGTCCAACAGAATCAACCAATGTAGATTGTCCAACCAGAGGGGAGGCCATATTGGATTTGGTACTCAGTAACGAACCGGGACAAGTGATGGGCTTGTTAGTGGGTGAACATTTTGGTGATGGTGACCACAATTCTGTGACTTTCACCTTGGTTATGGAGAGAGATGGGTGCGCACAACAGGGTAGATTTTACAATTGGGGGAAGGGAAATTACGATGCTGTAAGACAGGATTTGAGGAGCATAAATTGGGAGCATAGGCTGTCAGGGAAGGATGTGGTGGAAATGTGGAGCTTTTTCAAGGAGCGGATACGACGCGTCCTTGATATGTATGTACCTATCAGGCAGGAAAGAAATGGTCGTGTGAGGGAGCCTTGGTTGACGAGGGAGGTTGAATGTCTAGTAAAGAGGAAGAAGGAGACTTACATAAGGTTGAGGAAACAGGGTTCAGACAGAGCAGTGGAGGGATACAGGATAGCCAGAAGGGAGCTGAAGAAAGGGATTAGGAGAGCTAAGAGAGGGCATGAAAAATCCTTGGCGGATAGAATCAAGGATAACCCCAAGGCATTTTATGCGTATGTGAGAAACATGAGAATGACGAGAACGAGGGTAGGTCCGATCAAGGACAGTAGTGGGAGATTGTGTATTGAGTCGGAAGAGATAGGAGAGGTCTTGAATGAGTACTTTTCTTCAGTATTTACGAACGAGAGGGACCGTATTGTTGAAGAGGAGAGTGTGAAACGGACTGGTAAGCTAGAAGAGATACTTGTTAGGAAGGAAGATGTGTTGGACATTTTGAACAACTTGAGGATAGACAAGTCCCCCGGGCCTGATGGGATATATCCTAGGATTATGTGGGAAGCAAGAGAGGAAATTGCAGTATCGTTGGCAATGATCTTTTCATCTTCACTGTCAACGGGGGTGATACCAGGGGACTGGGGAGTAGCAAATGTGCCTCTGTTCAAAAAAGGGAATAGGGATAATCCTGGGAATTACAGGCCAGTTAGTCTTACTTCTGTGGTAGGCAAAGTAATGGAAAGGGTACTGAGGGATAGGATTTATGAGTATCTGGAAAGACACTGCTTGATTAGGGACAGCCAGCATGGATTTGTGAAGGGTAGGTCTTGCCTTACAAGTCTTATTGAATTCTTTGAGGAGGTGACCAAGCATGTGGATGAGGGTAGAGCAGTGGATGTAGTGTACATGGATTTTAGTAAGGCATTTGATAAGGTTCCCCATGGTAGGCTTATGCAGAAAGTCAGGAGGCATGGGATAGAGGGAAATTTGGCCAATTGGATAGAAAACTGGCTAACCGGTCGAAGTCAGAGAGTGGTGGTAAATGGTAAATATTCAGCCTGGAGCCCAGTTACAAGTGGAGTTCCGCAGGGATCAGTTCTGGGTCCTCTGCTGTTTGTAATTTTTATTAATGACTTGGATGAGGGAGTCGAAGGGTGGGTCAGTAAATTTGCAGATGATACGATGATTGGTGGAGTTGTGGACAGTGAGGAGGGCTGTTGTCGGCTGCAAAGGGACGTAGATATGATGCAGAGCTGGGCTGAGGAGTGTAAGATGGAGTTCAACCCTGCCAAGTGTGAGGTTGTCCATTTTGGAAGAACAAATAAGAATGCGGAATACAGGGTTAACGGTAGGGTTCTTAGTCGGGTGGAGGAACAGAGGGATCTTGGGGTCTATGTACATAGATCTTTGAAAGTTGCCACTCAGGTGGATAGAGCTTGTAAGAAGGCCTATGGTGTATTAGCGTTCATTAGCAGAGGGATTGAATTCAAGAGTCGTGAAGTGATGTTGCAGCTGTACAGGACTTTGGTTAGGCCACATTTGGAGTACTGTGTGCAGTTCTGGTCGCCTCACTTTAGGAAAGATGTGGAAGCTTTGGAGAGGGTGCAGAGAAGATTTACCAGGATGTTGCCTGGAATGGAGAATAGGTCGTACGAGGATAGGTTGAGAGTTCTCGGCCATTTTGGTCAGAACAGCGTTAAACAGTGTGATGCTGATCCACGTGCATCAGCACATTACCAGATTTGATCCCTGTCTACAAAGTGGATCTCACTCTGGTTAGTAGCTTCAGTATTTATATTTTACCAGAGAGACACAATTCAATAAAAACATTTTATTATAATTATATAAACATTTTTAGATAAATGTCACTTGGTAGGAAGCTTCATGCTCCCCTCCGAGAAATAAATTAATGTCAAATCAAAACAGATCTATCAACCAATCTGCAGTCTATCACGGGTTCCAAGTTAATAAATTTCAATGGAATGAAAGAATTGGGTTGGCTCAATTCCTCTAACTTTATTTACAATACCTGAAGTAATAGGAGGTCCAGAATGCTCTAAATTGGAAAAGAGAACATATTAGAGAAATTCTGCAATTGTTTGTGGCCTGTCCCTTTAAGAGTGTTACTCTGGCCATTAAGTATCAGGTTCTTGCAGCGATGATGACTGACATAGCCACACCTCCGACAGCAACCACAGTTGCTCCAAACAGCCACTTCCAAGGAATCCTCTGGAAAAGCCAAGATGAGAATAACAGTTAGAGTTAACCGTTACAAAGTCATTACCCTTCCTCCCTTTCCAAACAGGAACAAGGGAGCTACAATCAAAAGGATCTCACGAGGGGCAATTTGGTTACAGTGCATTGTGTAAAAAAAAACTGACTAGACAGGAAAGACCTGCCTGATGGAATGGTCCACAACATATACTAACAAATAAGGTTAACATTCTAAACATAGACTGGGGCTGTTGTAGTGTTAAGGACTTGGATGGACAGGAATTTAAATGTGAAGAAAAATATTCTGATTCAATGTGCAGGTGTACTTACTAGAAAAGATGTAAAACATGACATACCCAGGATACAAGGCAGGGCAGGTGACTCAGGTGCCTGTGGGGGAGCACTTTGGGAACATGGTTCTAATAGTTTTAAAACTAGATGATGGATAAGGATAGACAAGATCAAAAAGTTAATATTTTAAATTGGTTTAAGTCTCTGTGTCTGCGTGGGTTTCTTCTGGGTGCTCTGGTTTCCTCCCACAATCCAAAAATGTGCAGGTTAGGTGAATTGGCCATGCTAAATTGCCCGTAGTGTTAGGTGAAGGAGTAAATGTAGGAGTATGGGTCTGGATTGTATACGCTTCAGCGGGTCGGTGTGTACTTGTTGGGCCGAAGGGCCTGTTTCCACACTTTAAGTAATCTAACTATGACAGTATTAGGCAAGTTGATTGGACGATGTTCGCAGGTAAAGGGACGGCTGGAAAATGGGAAGCCTTCAAAAATGAGATAATGAGAGTCCAGAGACAGTATATTCCTGTCAGGGTGAAAGGAAAGGCTGGTAGCTGTAGGGAATGCTGGATGACTAAAGAAATTACGGGTTTGGTCGAGAAAAAGAAGGAAGCATATGTCAGGTCTTCATTTCTGTTTTCACTGATGGTACTATATTGTCCCAAATAAAAGCAACCAAGGGACTTAAGGAACTAAAATAAATTAGTATTAATAAAGAGGTAGTACTTGATACCTCAGCACTGACCCTCTGAACAGCATCCCACACAAACTCTCCCCCTAAACCACCTTGCCTGCACATCCCTAGACACTATAGGCAATTTAGCACGGCCAATCCACCCTAACCACATCTTTGGCCTGAGAAGGGCAATTGGAGCACCCGGAGGAAACCCACGCAGACACAGGGAGAACGTGCAAACTCCAGACAGACACAGTCTCCCGACGGTGGAATCGAACCCAGGTCCCTGCTGCTTAGAGACAGCAGTGCTCACCACTAAAAAGAAAATCATTTTTGCCAAATACTTGGGAGTTTGTGGATGTTACTGATGCAAAAAAATGAAGGAGAACTAGTGAATGTTGTGTATTTAAAATTCTAGAAGCTTTTGAAAAAGTACCACCCAAAATTTGGTCTACAAAATTAAGGGTTTGGGTGGGGGCACAGACAGTTAACATGGATAGGTCTGAATTGAGACAAAACAGTGCTAGTGAGGGAAGAATCAGTGCCCAGGCCACAGCAGTTACTAATTTATATAAATAATATCTGAATATGCTGATTAGTAATTTTTTAAAAAAATGTCACAACTAGGGCTCTTGTGTCATAGTGGTAGTTTCACTACCTCTGAGCCAAGAGGCCATGGTTCAAGTCTCACCTGCTCACGGAACCTATTCATTAGAAAATAAGTAGAAGTGGGGGCTAACTGCAACATTTCCAAACGTGTTAATGACAAAACTGGGTGACAATGTAAGGATTCAGCAGGCAAAGTGAATGGAAAAGAACATATTGGGTATATTGGGTCCACTTTGTCTTTCTGTGTTTGCTGTCTATCAAACTGTTATTGACATGAGGTGTGTGGAAAGTGCAGGTGTCCGAAGGGAGCTGGGTGTCTCTGCTCATGGTGCACTGAATGCTGGCAATAAGCAGGATATCTGAAGGTACAGATTAGAAGCAGGAGTAGGTCACACAGTCCTTCCAAGTGGATCCACCATAAGATCGTGGCTGAACATTCTCCGTTTTGAACTATACATTGGCATCTACGTTTTATAACATCTTGATTCCTCTGCCTAAGAATTTAAACCGCTTTCAAAATATTCATCTCCCACCCAATACAGAGAAGGCAAAGGCACACACAACCCACAGAAAAAGATTTTCCTCACTTCTGTTGTAAAGGAGCGACCCGTAATTTTTTAAAACAGTGCCCAGCTACACAGTACTGAATTGACCCACAAGAGAAACACCCTTCCCCACCCATTCAGGTCACCCGTCTCTCTAAACTCCAGTGGAAAAAAGCCCAATCTGTCCAACCTTTCCTCATCCAACAACCCTCTCAGTCCAGGTATTCATTCAGTAAACCTCCTCTGGACCATGTCCAATGCATTTACATATTTCGTTAAAGGAGACCAAACTGTACATAATATTTCACACCTCACCGACACACTATATAACTAAGGAATGCTTTCTTTCATGTTCAATTCCTCTTGTAATACAGGATAGCATTCCATTAGCCACCTTAATCAGTTGCTGTACTAATATTTTGTGACTCATGTACTCAAACACAGACATCCCTCAATTCTTCATGTAAGCAACACTCTTTTTTTACTCTTCCTGCCAAAGTGAATATTGTCACATTTTCTCACATTGAGCAAAAGCTTGTCTGATGGTGGACACTCACTCTATATCTATATCTGTCCACAACTTCCTTACGCCCTCTTCATAACCTCCTTCCAAACTACATTGGCATCATCTGAAAATCTAGCATCAAAGCCTTTGCTTCCCCTCAAAGACATTAACATAAATTGGTGGAGTCCCCAGTCCAAACCCCTACATCATTCCTGCGACACTCATCATATGCTGCCAGTTTTACTTATACATTTGAGGCATTTCCTGGCAGCCAGCTATTCTTCTAACCAAGCCAACATGCTTCTCTCGGCACCACCATCTCCTAATGTGCACAATAACCACAAAAGTTTTACCATGTCAAATACATTCTGGAAATCCAAGTGCAGTATATCTTCAGGTTCCCCTTTAACCATGCTTCTTCTTCAAAACACTCCAATAAATTGGTTAAACATTTCCCTTTGATGGAGCCATGCTGACTCCTCCCAATGACCTTGGACTTGTCTAAGCACGCAGTTATAATCACAGTAATGTTCAATTCTAACACCTTCCCCACAACAGACGTCAAATTAACGAGCTGAGAGTTTCTGATTTGCTGCCTCCCTCCCTTCTTGAATAAATATATTTGCTTCTTGTCAGTCTGAGGAAACGTTGCCAGAATTAGTGAATTTTGAAATGACGGCACAGTGGCTCAGTGGTTAGTACTGCTCCCTCATCGCACCAGGGACCTGGGTTCGATTCCAGCCTCGGGCGACTGTCTAAGAGTGGAGTTTGCACATTCTTCCCGTGTCTGTATGGGTTTCCTCTGGGTACTCTGGTTCCCTCCCACAATCCACAGATATGGAGGTTAGGTGCAGTAGTTAAAGGTAGGGGAATGGGTCGGGGTGGGTTACTCTTCAGAGGGTTGGTATGGACCTGTTGGGCCGAAGGGCCTGTTTGCACACTGTAGGGATTCTAATTTTAGATTTTCTCATTAACCAACACTTTTAAGACTGCCCCAATCAGAATTGAGCTGTTTCCATGGAGATATGATCTGGGCCGAGTGCGAAGGGGAAACAGGAGTAATGAATGTTTCTAACTCACGTACCCAGGATGATGGCGAGGGTGGGCAGCGGGGTGGCAATGCTATGTCTCCGAGCATCTTGCGATACATGGCCTGCTCAGTGGTCCGCTGCTCCAACTGCTTCCTCACGACCTGGGAGAGTTCAGCTTGAATCGCCTGCAGAGCAGCAGCAACAGCAACTGTTAGAGAGCACAAAAAGTCCAAACCAAGACGCTCAGCAACAACAATCACAGGGTTTTCAGAAAATTGCATTTTGTCTGTTCAGATCAAAGAGTTCAGTCAAGGCACTGACAATCCAGGAGGACAGAGAGATTGCCCACAATGCAGATTTCCAATAGAAATTTAATAACGTTTCCTGTTAGGTGCACAGGGTCACCTTAGATTAACACAAACTAAACAAAGGCTGTTGTTTTTATAGTAAACACACGAGTAATCCTGACTATGAGAAACCTCCATTAGTTTCTAACTGCGTTACAATTCGAATTCCAAACCTCAGTTGAATTAGGAAGAGGCAGCTTGGTCAATACAACATAATATATCAACAGGTATTTATAAAGCACAAAAAGAAATAACAGAACAAAGACATCTGTTTTAAAGAACATCTTGACAGAGAGAGAGAGAGAGACTGATGGTGGAGACATGAAAATGGGGGTGTTCAGGTCAAAATTAGAGGAACAGAGATTTCGGATCCACCTGGGAACTGGAGATGGTGACAGAGATAGGGAGAGGTGTAGGGGCTAGAGGAGTTAGAGATCGAGAAGGAACAAGATCTTGAGGGGATTTTTAAAATTGAGGTGAAAGGTGGGGATTTACTGGATTGATACCTGGAATGAGTGGGTTGTCTCCGGAGGAACTCGGCTCGTTTCCACTGGAGTTTGGAAGACTGGGAGGTGACCTGATTGAAGGTTTAAGACTCTGAATGACCTTAACAGGATGGACGTAGACAGGATATTTCCTCTTGTGAGACACTGCTTTAAAATTAAGGGTCTTCTTTTGAGGACAGAGGTGAGGAGATTTGTCCACAGAACAGATAACAAAAACAGACTGGAAGTGGTGAGGATGACATGAACAGTCTACAGTGGGATCAAGACAGGTTAAGTGACTGGACAACAACTTGTCAGAAAGAATATAAGTGGGGAATTTGGCAGGAAAAATAAAGGAGCTGAACATTATTTAAATGGAGAAAAGACTGCAGAAAGCTGCAGCACAGAGGAATTCAGGAGTCTTCATACACAAACCACAAAAAGCTAGCATTCAAGTTTAGTGGGTAATAGGGATGGCAAATAGAATATTACGTTTGTTTTTTTGAAAGAAAATGAAGTATAGGGGATCTGACGGGGAATATGTGGAAAGGTGTTTTCTCATTGTCAGAGTGTCTTGGAGCGGAGAACATATTCACAGAATAAGGAGACAGAGGTGAGGAGAAACTTGTTTTGTTTCAGAGGGTGGTCAATACGGGGCATTCTTTACCACAGAGAGCTGTCCAGGATTGGTCAGTAAGTACATTCCAGGCTGAGACAGATTTCTAAAATCACCGAATTGGTCAGTGAATCAAGTGGAGTCAAAGGTAATCAGATCAGCCATGACCTCACTGAATGTGGAGCAGACCTGATGAGCTGAATGGCCTCTTTCGGCTCCTTCATCTCACAGTCTTGTCAATATTTAGACGAAAATTTTCCTCATTCCATATCGGATGTGATCAGCTATTAGATAGTTTGGAGAGAGTAGAGGGTTTGTGAGAGCTGGTGTTGATGGTGAAGAAGAGTTGGTTGTTAACAATGTTAATGTGAAAAGTGAGTGGGCTTTCAGGTGACATAGTGAGGGTGGGCCCGATCCATGCTGGTGTGTTCAGCGTCCTCTTACATCTTCCACATTTCAACAGGAACGGAACCTCAAAATACCCGGCAGGTGAAGAACCTCCAGAAAAGCAAGTCCTTCACTTCTCAACACAGACAAGCATTGAAGCTACAAACTGGAGGGCAAGCTCAACAACAATTCACCCATAGGCAGTGTTGGAAAAAAGAAAGATTAAAGAGGTTGAAATAGACCCAGGAGATTTCAGTACATACATAATCAGTCAACATTTATTCAAACAAAGGAGAGTGTGTGGTGCTGGAAAAGCACAGCAGGTCAGGCAGCATCTGAGGAGCAGGAGAATCGAGATTTCTGGCAAAAGCCCTTCATCAGGAATTAGACAGGAAGCCTCAGGGGTGGAGAGATAAATGGGAGGGGGGGTGGGGCTGGGAAGAAGGTAGTTGAGAGTACAACAGGTGGATGGAGGTGGGGTAGTGGTATGGGTCAGAGGGGAGGGTGGTGCAGATAGGTGGGAAGCAAGATGGACAGGTTAGGACAGGTCATGGGGGCAGTGCTGAGCTGGAAGGTTGGAACTGGGATGGGGGGGGCGGGGGGGGGGGGGGGGGGCGCAGAGATGAGGAAACTGATTAAATCCACATTGAAGCCACAAGGTTAGAGGGTCCCAAGGCGGAGGATGATGCATTCTTCCTCCAGGCGTCGGGTGGTGAGGGAGCGGCCATGGAGGAGGCCCAGGATCTGCATGTTCTTCGCAAAGTGGGAGGGGGAGTTGAAGTGTTCAGCCAAGGTGCGGTGGGGTTGATTGGTGCAGATGTCCCAGAGACGTTCCCTAAAGCTCTCTGCGAGTAGGCGTCCTGTTTCCCCAACATAGAGGAGACTGCATCAGGAGCAACGGACACAGTAAATGACATTAGTAGATGTGCAGGTGAAACTGGGATGGATATGGAAGGCTCCTTTGGGGCCTTGGATGGAGGTGAGGGAGGTGTGGGCGCAGGTTTTGCAATTCCTGCGGTGGCAGGGGAAGGTGCCTCACTTTCTGCCAATTTATTCAACAGATGGCAGATGGAGTTTAATTTGGTTAAATGCAAGATGCTGCATTTTGGAACAACCAATCAGGCAGGACTTATACACTTAATAGCAAGGTCCTGGGGTGTGTCGTTGAATGAAGAGACGTCGGAGTGTAGGTTCATTGTTCCTTGAAAGTGGAGTTGCAGTAGCCAGGATAGTGAAGACGGTGTTTGATATAGAATCATAGAGATGTACAGCATGGAAACACACCCTGAGGTCCAACCCGTCCACGCCAACCAAATATCCTGACCTAATCTAGTCCCACCTGCCAGCACCCGGCCCATATCCCTCCAAACCCTTCCTATTCATATACCCATCCAGATGCCTTTTAAATGTTGTCATTGTACCAGCCTCCACCACTTCCTCTGGCAGCTCATTCCATACACGTACCACCCTCTGTGAGAAAAAGTTGCCCTTCAGGTCCCTTTTATATCTTTCCCTCTCACCCTAAACCTATGCCCTCTAGCTCTGGACTCCCCCACTCCAGGGAAAAGACTTTGTCTATTTATCCTATCCATGCCCCTCACAAAAGTCACCCCACAGCCTCAGACGCTCCAGGGAAAACAGCCCCAGCCTGTTCAGCCTCTCCCTCTAGCTATATGCTTGTCTGTATTGGTCAGTGCATTGAGTACAGTGGTTGGGAGGTCATGTTGCGGCTGTACATGACATTGTTAAGCTGCTTTTGGAAAATGTTCTAGGAGAAAGTGAGGACTGCAGATGCTGGAGATCAGAGCTGAGAATGTGTTGCTGGGAAAGCGCAGGTCAGGCAGCATCCAAGGAGCAGGAGAATCGACATTTCGGGCATAAGCCCTTCTTCAGGAATGAGGGCTCATGCCAGAAACATCAATTCTCCTGCTCCTTGAATGCTGCCTGACCTGCTGCGCTTTTCCAGCAACACATTTTCAGCTCTGCTTTTGGAATATTGTGTGCAATTCTGGTCTGCCTGCTACAGGAAGGATGTTGTGAAACTTGAAAAAGTTCAGATAAGATCTACATGGGTGTTGCCAGGGTTGAAGGGTTTTGAGCTATAGGAAGAGGCTGAACAGGCTGGGGCTGTTTTCCCTGGAGCATCGAAGGCTAAGGGGTGACCTTATAGAGGTTTATAAAATCATGAGGAATGTGGATAGGATAAATAGACAAAGTCTTTTCCCTGGGGTCGGGGAGTCCAGAACTAGAGGGCATAGATGGAAAAGATTTAGAAAGAACCTAAGAGGTAAGTTTTTCATGCATAGGGTGTTACGTGTATGGAATGAGCTGCTACAGGCTGGTACAATTACAACATTTAAAAGACATAAGGATGGGTAGATGAATAGGAAAGGTTTAAAGGGATATGGGAATAGGTTAGGTTAGGATATCTGGTTGGCATGGACATGTTGGACCGAAGAGTCTGTTTCCATGCTGTACATCTCTAGGACTCTATAATATGGGGACAGACGCAGTTCAAGGCACATTCTGCATACGTCCACAGCAAGTTGCAGGCCGATATCCCACTCACACACAACAGATCCAATACTGGGAGGACAAGACAATTGTTCACACAGGAAATAACCTTTGCCAGGTCTGCCTGAAAGCCCATGCTACCTCTCAGTGACAAAACACAACAGCGACCGCAGCTACCAACACCCTGCACAAAAGGGCCCACTCACCTTATTTGATGGTTCCAGCTGTGCGGCTTTCCTGAGGACAGGAATGGCCTCTGTGTATTCACCCAGCAGGGCCAGGACCTAAGAACAAAACACTGGCTGGTGAAAGGGTGTCAGGTGTACAGCCTCTGCCCATTCTGCTAAACAAACCAGCTGTTGTAGGAGACTATTGTGCAGGCCACACATACAAACTGCAACAGCAAATGTGGGTTGTAAGACAGAACCATGATGCCTTTCCTGGGTAAGCAATTCTTTATCACATAACCAGCTGCTGGTACAATGTGCCTTAAGATCGGCTGAGATCAAAGTAAAATACAGTCCTTGGTTGCAATCACACAAGACAAACAAAGCCTGTGCTCACCCAATATAGCAGCAAAGGTTTCGGTCCTGTTTAGAGTGATCAATATGACAGAACATCACTTTCAAATTTGATGTAAAAACTTCTATCAGAAATTAGGGTCTTAAATCTCAAGAAGGAAAGTAGTGAAGGTATAAAGACCGAATTGGCTACAGTGGATTGGAATCCATGTTAAACAACATGACAAAAGACAGAAGAACATTTGTAGAACAAATACCTAGTTTACAACAAGAATAATTTACTTTGATGGACAGAGGTCCAGCAAGGAGAACAGAAGTAATCCAGGGGAGTGTCCGATCAAAGGGATTGGTGTAAAAAGCAGATGGAGTTGAATTTGGATAAATGGGATATACTGCTTTTTGGTAAAACAAACAAGGGTAGTGTTGTAGTCCAGAGACACCCAAGGGTTCAGGTATATAATTCTTTGAGGTTTTTTCACATATCGACAGGGTGGTTAAGATGGCGTTTAACAGGCTTGCCTTCATTGCTTAGACCTTTGAGTATCGGAGTTGGGAACATTGTGTTGAAGTTGTACACAATATTGGTGAGGCCACTTTTAGAATCCAGTTCTGTGGTCTCCCTGTTACAGGAGAGAGGGTTCAGATGAGATTCACCAGAATGTTGCTAGAAATGGAGGGTTTGGGATATAAAAACAGACTGGAAAAACTGGGATATTTTTCACTGCAGCATTGAATGTTGAGGGGTGGCATTGATAAGATGAATGACAAGGGTCTTTTCCCTGGATTGGGGGACTTCAAAACTAGGGGGCATTTTTTTTTTTAAGGTGAGAGGAGAAAGATTTAAAAGGACATGTGGGCCTTTTTTTTAAAACAGGGTGGTTCTTTGTGTGATGAACTTCCACAGAAACTGGTAGATGCAGGTAGAGTTACAACATTTGAAATACATTTGGATAAGTGCATGAATAGGAAAACTCTGGAGGGATATGGACCAAGCACTGGGAAATGGGACTAGTTTACTTTGGGATAATAGTCAGCATGGACTGGTTGGACTGAAGGGTCTGTTTCCGTGCCGTATGATTCAGTGGCTTTTCTGTTGTGCACACTCACCATAAGTACAATTCAGAGACATCACTGAAGAAGCGCTATTGTCTCAAAATTAGATTTTGTGAGAAATTGGACCTACCTTTCCTTTCCTGAAGAGGGCCTTGACGTTGTTCGGTTGGTGCTGAAGGGCTGCATTCGAGGATTTCAGAGCTGCCTCAAAGTGTTCAAGCTTTAGCTGGGCAGCTGCCAGATTATTCAAACATTTCACCTTCACGTTCATCAACTCCTCCTCTTCCCCCTCCAGAAAGTCAACTGCAAAGTTAACATCAAGGTTCAAACAAGGAGAGAGAGTGAGTGACCGAGAGAACACGTGAGGAAGAAAGTAAAGGAGTGAGAGGGAGCAAGATAGTGTCCACTGGTAACAGCAGGGAAACAATATTGAGACAATTGGAAAAAGCCAGCCAAATGACAGATCTGAGAGCTGTAAGCAAGCTGCTCGAATATTGCTGCCTTTTATATGTGTGAAAATCTGTGTGTCATAACAGAACAGTAGCATGTATTGACTGTTCATAGGTTCCAAGGATGTGACTCACAGCTTCGCAGAAGGTTCAATGTTGTGAACTCAAATATTAATGATTTAAATAACATAACTGAGATTTATATATCTAGGTTTGTCAAAGACAGAGACAGATAGCAAACAGTACAGTTGTTGATTTAAGATTATAAAAGCCATCGAATAATAGATTAAACAAGTGTGGGAAACAGAGGGGAGTGGGAGCATTTCAATGCAGAAAGCACCAGATCATACGTTTAGGAGCAATAAGTGAAAACATGTGTGGGTGAGATGGGTTATGGGAAATGCAGGGTTACAGGGACAGGGTATGGGGTTGGGTCTGCGTCTGGGTGGGATGCTCTTCAAACAGTCAGTCAGTGTGGACTTGTCGGGTCAAATTGCCCGTTTCCACATTATGGGATTCTATTCACCCCAGCATTACCTAAAACAGTGAAAGGTTAGAAATGCTCGAGATCTGGAATACAGTCAGCTCAGCTGTAACACCTTAGTACCATTCTCATGCAACCCCTCGTTATATGAAAATCGCAGAATAGCAGCATTGTTTAAACTAGCGGGGCCAGAACTGTGTTATAACTAATACATGCTTTAAAACTTCAAACTTTCGATAGTGTCCTTAACTCATCGATCGTGTTATAGCTAATCTGTGTTAACAAAACATGTATTATAGCAGAATGACCTGTACAGTTACTTACAGAAGGATCTTAATGAATTATAAACAAGTCAGGGAAGGTTGACCAGACTAATCCCTGGAATGAGCAGCTTGCCTGACGAGGAAAGGCAGACAGGTTGAGCCTGTGTCCTCTGGATTTGAGAGGAGTCAGAGGGGACTGAACTGGAACAGACGAGACCCTGAGGGGACTTGACTAGAATTGATATTAAAGAATGTAGAGGTGATATTAAAATCGGATCAGCCACAATCTTATGGAATGGCACAGCAGGATCAGAGGGGCGAATGACCTACTTCTATTCCTTATTTGTCGGTTTGTACTTTATTACAAAGATTCAGGAAGCCCTTTATACTAATCATTAAAATGAAGCAGCTCAGACACAGGAAATATCCAAAGGTTAGTGGAACGTGTGGCTTGACAACTGGTGGCCCAGAATATAGAGGGAGGAAGAAGTTGCAGCTCTTCAAACAAGACCATATCTGGAATAACTGGGTATACTCCAGGCGCCATGATACTGTCCCCAACCTCAGGGTTAAAAAGGTCTAGGTTCAAATCCCACTTGCTCCAGACACAAGTCAAAACATCAGCAGGATGGCTCAATGGTTAGCACTGCTGTCTCACATCACCAGGAACCCGGGATCGATTCCTGCCTCTGTGTGGAGTTTGCACGTTCTCCCTGTGTCTGTGTGGGTTTCCTCCGCGTGCTCTGGTTTCCTCCCACAATCCAAACGATGTGCAGGCCAGGTGAATTGGCCATGGGAAATTGCCCGTAGTGTTAGGTGCATTAATCAGGAGTAAATATAGGGTATGGGAACAGGTCTGGGTGGGTTACTCTTCGGAGGGTCAGTGTGGATTTGTTGGGCCGAAGGGCTGGTTTCCATACTGGAGGGAATCTAATCTAAATCTGAGCAGGCTGGTTAAAAATACCGGTAGCTCACAATGAGATGGGCCAGATTTACCAGAACGCCACACGCCAAGACATGAACTAAATTCAAAAATCCCTGGAACATTTAGGCTTTGTAGGTGATCCGAGAGAGGATTTTGAAAATAATTGCTTGGTTGATAGAGAAACAGATGCCTCTCCACCGACGGGGCAGGACAGGCAAGCAGCCTTTTAGGGGAGGGATTGTGACAAAGGGCCAGGTCAATTCATCACTTTATATTATACACTGGCAGGGATACCAAGGTATAGACAGCCAGAAAGAAGCTCAATGAATGGTTGAACAAACTAGAGAGAGATTGAATGGCCTCATCCTGCATTCCCTTTTCTCACATTAACTATAATCTTTCAGTTTAGTTCCATTCAAACAACTCCTGCAGCAGTGCTGTGCTAAATTTACCTTTGGAGCTGGAGTTGACAATATTGAGAGCAATATCGTAGGAGCTGATTGCAAAGACATATTCACTGCGCAAGAAATATGCGTTTCCTCGCTCTCGTTTCTTATTAGCCAGCAGCAGTCTCTCATTCCCTGACAACAACTCCAAGTCTGGGCTGTCACTCACAGACAGAAGCTGAACCTCCAAATGGACAGTGGCATTTGAGGGCACACTGGGCTGGGAGCTGAGAGATAAGAGACAGCATTAATGACAACTTTCACTGCACCAACCGGTTCCACATATCTTACACAGCACAGAATATTTATCTCAAAAAAATAGATGATGCCCTGGGGACACAGCATCAATAGAGGCTCCCATGGGACCTCAATACAATCCTGTTCAAAACAACAGGCTGAAATTCTGCTAACTGTAAAAATCCAAAATCCAAGAGGCTCATCACAAAAAAAAAACAACTCGTGGACAAAAGCCCAATACAAGACAGCCAAAAATCAACAGAAATCAGAGAGAGATGACAGAGCACCTCAGCATTTTACAAGGAGCTTTATTTTTTGAGAAACTGCAACACTGCGATGGCTGGGAATTGAACTCGGGTCAACTGCTTCGAAAGCAGCTATGCTCATGACTATATCACCACCATCCTGCGAGGAAAAGGAGCCTGACTGTATCTAACTCCATGCGTCCTTGTCCTGGGAGTGTTTGATGGGCAGTGTAGAGTTAGCTTTACTCTATAAATAACCCCGTACTGTCCTTGTCCTGGGAGTGTTTGATGGGCAGTGTAGTTAGCTTTACTCTGTAAATATCCCCGTACTGTCCTTGTCCTGGGAGTGTTTAATGGGGACACTGTAGAGGGAGCTTTACTCTATCTAACTCTGTGCTGTCCATGTCCTGGGAGTGTTTGATAGGGACAGTGTTAAGAGGACTTCACTTTCAGTTTAAAAAAGAAAGAGCTTTACACTGTATCTAAGCTTGTACTGTCCATGTCCTAGGAATCTTATTGAAATGTGGACCCCAGATAAAGTTAATACTCGTGCTGAGGGACTGATGTGAAGAAGCAGCCTGATGATGACTGTAGTAAGGATTCGGATTTGCTGATTCGGATGTGAGGGGTTTCCAAGGAGAACTCTGCACCCACCTGCCCAGACTGCCGTAAGCGTACTTTGCATCTGAGATAATTAACGCAACTTCGTCCTGATCCATCAGCTGAACACAGAGATCTAATGCCTGGATTAAAAAGGGGGAGAAAGAGAGAGAGGAGATCCTGAAACATTGCTCTCACACAACCTCCCTCTCAAAGACAAAGGAAACAGAAATCTAAACAGAAAGTGCTGCACTAATTTCGTAGTAGGAAAAGGGGAAAATGGTGGAGGGGAAGGATGGAGCGGATGGCTGAGGGGAGGGGGGGGAGAGGGAGAGGTGGGATAGAACGGAAGGGATGGGTAACATGGAATCAAAAACGCATCTTTTTTGCAAGTTCAGAACAAGGGTCAGATCCATCACTTTCTTATTTTGATTTCAGATTTCCAGTCAGCAATGGTTTGCTTTTATTAAAAGGAACCAACAGCCCTACCCAAAACCAACCTGAATAACGTCACCGTCCCCCACAGTGAAACACCGATTGGGATCTTCCTCCACCTCTGTCCCATCCTCCAATGCCATCTTCAGCCTCACAGTTACATTCTGACCTTTCTGTGGCCTTGGCTCCTGACTCTGGCCAGCTACCAGAACCTTCTTCTTCAGCAGCCCATTCCCTGGGGGAGTGAACAGGAAATTAAGCCCCAAAAATTGGCTAAGAGAGGATTCTGTGATACTACTGGTGCAACTCATATTTCTGGGTTTCGCTGGCTGGGCCCGGATAGTTAAGAGCCTAAAACAACACTGTGATCAGGATCACACGTGGGCCAGACCAGGAAAGGACAGCAGATTTCCCTCCCTAAAGGACATTAGAGAAAGAAAGTGGAAAAAAGTGAGAGTGATCTAATACCATTGGCATGACCAGCCACTGGATAACAGCTTAGCATCATGACTGAAACAATACTTCAAACAGTATGGCACTCCCTCACCCACCCCCAACACATTGCTCTCCCTCAGTGCTGACCCTCCAACACTGTGGCACTCTCTCAGTATTAAAGAAACATCTAACTTGAGAGTGAAATGTGACAGGTTACAGTGAGAGGGACAGCTGAGCCATACCCAGGACCTGAAGCCACTCGTCATCTGGTTCCTGTCGGCTGTCCTCATTTCTTGCCCTGCTTCCAACCTCTTCATTCATCTCCTTGATGCTGGATTGGGAATTTTCCTCAGCTGCATTCTGGACCTCAGTAAGTCCCAAGTCTTCCAAAGAGGGGAGTTCACTTGTGTCCTCCTCATCTGTGTCATCGTTGCTCATCTCAACATCCTCCCCACTGTCAAGGAGAGAGGCTTTCGTGTGGACTGGCATCTTCCCTGAAGTGCGAGCGACATCGTGCTTGCTCCCTGTAGTCACTGCATCTCCAGCTGCCCCCTCAGAACCCTGGGCCACCTCCTCCATCTGAGCTCAGAAACTGTAGGGGGTGGGATGGGGGGGGGGGGGGAGAAATAAACAAATAAATAAATAAACAAACACTCTCAGAATTCAGCACCGTTCACCCTGCCCCCACCCACCCTGCCCCCGAGTCCACCCTGCCCCCACCCTGCCCCCGAGTCCACCCTGCCCCCGAGTCCACCCTGCCCCCACCCTGCCCCCACCCTGCCCCCGAGTTCACCCTGTCCCCGAGTCACCCTGCCCCCACCCTCCCTGTCCCCGAGTCACCCTGCCCCCACCCTCCCTGCCCCCGAGTCACCCTGCCCCCACCCTCCCTGCCCCCGAGTTCACCCTGGCCCCACCCTGCCCCCGAGTCCACCCTGCCCCCACCCTGCCCCCGAGTCCACCCTGCCCCCACCCTGCCCCCGAGTCCACCCTGCCCCCACCCTGCCCCCGAGTCCACCCTGCCCCCGAGTCCACCCTGCCCCCACCCTGCCCCCGAGTCCACCCTGCCCCCGAGTCCACCCTGGCCCCACCCTGCCCCCGAGTTCACCCTGCCCCCACCCTGCCCCCGAGTTCACCCTGCCCCCGAGTTCACCCTGCCCCCACCCTGCCCCCACCCTGCCCCCGAGTCCACCCTGCCCCCACCCTGCCCCCGAGTCCACCCTGCCCCCACCCTGTCCCCGAGTCCACCCTGCCCCCACCCTGCCCCCATCACTGGGACAGTAATGGAGTGTTCACATTTGAAGTTGCTGTCCAGCTCCTCAATGGAACAGCCGCCAAGGAGAGGATCAGGGTAAATGGCGATGCCCCCCACAGTTGAACAGCCCCCGAGGCTTGGTCATTACCATGATCCCTTTGGGAAGAGAGGGGTCACTCGGAGAGTCTGCTCCCTGAAGGCGGAGCTGGAGCTGATCGACTCCAGGAGGCGGCTCAGGGAGGTCGCTGCAGCAGCAAAGGCCCCGCTCCCTGTGAACCCCGGGGGCGGGGGCGGGGGCGGGGGCGGGGGCGGGGGCGGGGGCGGGGGCCCGAGACCCCTCTCCCCCCCGGGCCTCGCGCCCCGGGCCCCCAGGGTTTGATCGGTTTCCAGGCTCCCCGCCCCTGGCCCGCGCTGTCTCTCACCTTGTTCCCAACTTCCGCTCTTCCCGCATAGGTCCCGCCCACCGGCTCGCATTGGACAAAGGCGCGGAGTCCGCATCGCTGATTGGTTTCTGCTGAATGCCACTCAAACCCACTTCCGTTTCCTCCGCAATGTGGCTCCCGCAGAAACTCTTAAAGTGACACCCAACCACCAGCACCCCCCACCCCAGGGACCCTACCCCCACCCCAGGGACCTAGCCCCCACCCACACCCACCCCACCCCAGGGACCCTACCCACACCCACCCCAGAGACCCAGCCCCCACCCCAGGGACCCTGCACCCACCCCAGAGACCCAGCCCCCACCCCAGAGACTCAGCACCCACCCCAGAGACCCTGCACCCACCAGCACCCAACCCAGAGACCCTGCACCCACCCACACCCACCCCAGAGACTCAACACCCACCAGCACCCACCCCAGAGACGCTGCACTCACACCCACCCTAGAGACCCAGCACCCACCCCAGAGACCCTGCACCCACCCACACCCACTCCAGAGACTCAACACCCATCCAGCACCCACCCCAGAGACCCTGCACCCACCAGCACCCACCCTAGAGACCCAGCACCCACGCCAGTGATCTTGCACCCACCAGCACCCACACTAGAGACCCTGCACCCACCCACACCCACCCCAGAGACCCAACACCCACCCACACCCACCCCAGAGACCCAACACCCACCCACACCCACCCCAAAGACCCTGCGCCCACCAGCACACACCCCAGAGACCCTGCACCCACCCCAGACACCCTGCACACACACCAGAGACCTTGCACCCATTCACACCCACCCCAGAGACACTGCACCCACCAGCACCCAACCCAGAGCCCTGACACCCACCCAGAGCCCCGACACCCACCCGCACACACCCCAGAGACCTGACACCCACCCGCACCCACCCCAGAGACCCTGCACCCACCCGCGAACCCAACACCCACCCACACCCACCCCAGACACTGCACCCACCAGCACCCACCCCAGAGACCCTGCACCCACCCACACCCACCCCAGAGACCCGACACCCACCCCAGAGACCCACCACCCAACAACACCCTCCCCAGAAACACCAACACCCACCCCAGAGATCCGACACCCAACAACACTCATCCCAGAGACACTGCACCCATCAACACCCACCCCAGAGACACTGCACATCCAGCACCCACCTCAGAGACACTGCACCCACCAGCACCCACCCCAGAGACATGACACCCACTCCAGAGACCCTGCACCCACCAGCACCCACCCCAGAGACCCAACACCCACACACACCCACCCCAGAGACTCTGCACCCACCAGCACCCACCCCAGAGACCCAACACCCACACACACACACCCCAGAGACTCTGCACCCACCAGCACCCACCCCAGAGACCAGACACCCACCCAAACCCACCCTAGAGACCTGATACCCACCAGCACTCACCCCAGAGACCCTGCACCCACCCACACCCACCCCAAAGACACTGCACACACCAGCAACCACCCCATCCAGCACCCACCCCAGAGATACTGCACCCACCAACACCCACCTCAGAGACACTGCAACCATCCAGCACCCTCCCCAGAGACACTGCACCCACCCTAGAGACACTGCACCCAACAGCACCTTCCCTTATAGACCTGACACCCAACTCAGCAACACTGCACGCATCCAGTACCCAGGCAGCAGTGGGCACTGCAGATGCTGGAGATTAGAGTCAAGATTAGAGTGGCACAGGTCAGGCAGCATCAGAGAAGCAGGAAAGTTGACATTTCGGTCAAAAACCCTCCTTCCAGCACCAACCCCAGAGAACCTACATCTGACCCAGAGACACTGCACCCATCCAGCACCCAACCCAGAGACTCTGCACCCATCCAGCACCCAACCCAGAGACACTGTACCCATCCAGCACCCAACCCAGAGACACTGCACCCATCCAGCACCCACTCCAGAGATCCTACACCCGACCCAGGGACACTGCACCCGTACAGTACCCAACCCACAGACCCTGCACCCACCCAGCACCCAACCTGGAAAACCAACACCCAACCCAGAGACCTTGTACCCACCCAGCACATAACCTACACCCAACCTAGAGACCCAGCATCCACCCTACATGCAACCCAAAGACCCAATACCCATTCCAGAGACTTGGCACCCACACTCCACCTACCTAGAGACCGAGCACCCAGGGGCTGGCTTGAGGCATCACATGTATAGTCAACTCCTGTCACATTCTCATGTTCTTCTGGATGTTCATCCTTCTCATGGTGTCTTCCTCTCTTGATAGAATAACCAGGAAATATGAGCAGGCATAGGCCATTCAGCCCTTTGAGCTTGCTCTGTCATTTTCCAAGATCGTGTTGATCATCTTCTCAATATAATTTTGCCACATTATCTTCATATTTCTTGGTGTCATAAATAACTAGAAATGTATCTTAAATATACTCAATGTTTGAGCTACCACAACCTCTGGGATAGAGATTTGCAAAGATTAACCCACATTGGAGTGAAAACATTCCTCCTCATCTCAATCCTAAATATCTTGCCTGATCTACTGAATTTCCTGTTTCTAAACTCATCAGCTAAGGCAAACATCCTGAGACGTGGGCACAACTTGTAGGATATTATTGTAAGAATGTTAAAAGTTTCAATGAGCTCGTCTCTTCTGCTTGAAATCCTGGAGAATATAGACCCCATTTGCTAAATTTCTCTGCATGGGACAATCCTGTCATTCTAGAAATAAGTCGGGTGAAACTTTGTCCAATTTCCTCAATAGTAAGTGTGAAGAAAGTTCATATAAAGGATTATTTTTATTTGGAAACCTGGCACTTAAAGTGAATAGATTTAATTTTGATTTAAATTCTGACAGTTAAGAAGGGAAGGACATTGATTTAGTTTCATTTTAGATTTGTTTTGTGAGTGGTACCTGGCTGTCTGAAGTTTGTTAACATGCATCAAAAGTAGTTCTTTAAAAGCACTTGAGGTGAATTGTTCACTACATTAGAAATGGGGTAAAAGGAAGTAAACCTGTTGAAAATTTGCCCAATGTTACAACTCACTGGAGTAGTACTTTCCCATATTCCCGGAGTCATCACAAATGTGAAAAGATTTTGTCAAAGCAGTCGATGTCCGCAATTTACCTGTATGATGAACTCAGGATAAAAGAAAACACTCATCAGATTTCTGTACTTGCCAAAAGCTAATCGTTTATTACATAAAAATGGTCTTTAAACAATGGCATTTGGGAACTATGAATTGCTAACTTATAATTCTACAACTTAAACTCCGCCGTTTTAAATTCTCTTTGCTCTCACAAACAGACAGATACATGGAGATTGACAAGTCTTGGATATTAAGGGTTGAGAAATAGGAATTGATTAATTGTTTTCTCTTCCAATTATTTTTGTTCTTTGCGGTTGACACAAGATTGTTTACACACTGGTGCTCTCTTTCATTCACTAGTTGAAAATTTGTCTTTTCACTGTTTTTAAAGGTGCTTATTTCTTCAACAGGGGATTTGCAGAGAAAGGTGTGTGGAAGACAGCCAGTTGCTACTGGAGACTTTCTGGTACAAGAGAGACAGAGAGAGAAAGAGGTTATCTGATGCATTCTCTTTGCAGGCCATTGGTTCTCTGCTGCAATGGGTCCACATGAATCATGTGGGTCCTGATGAAGGGCTTTTGCCCGAAATGTCGATTTCGCTGCTCGTTGGATGCTGCCTGAACTGCTGTGCTCTTCCAGCACCACTGATCCACATGAATCATAGTCTCCTGGTCAGAACATTGTTGACTAGCAGTTTTCCCTTCATCTAGAACCCGTCAGGTCCATGGTATCTCCTTTTGCTGTCACTATTCCAAAGGAAAGCAGCATTGTACATACTTCACACAGTGCTCAGTAAACATGATTTTTAAAGTGCAGCCATCTCTAATCTTCTTGTTTTAAAACACTATTGTCTTTTTTTATTTCAAGTCAAAAAGTGAAGGAAATAGGAAGTTGCAATCTTTACTTTAGCAACAAGATGCCCTGTAACATAGAGAGATAGAGTCAGAAACAAGTTTATTGAGAAAGGTATTTGCATGTTCTTTTTCAAAAGAAGCAAATCATTCAGAGAAAGGAAACTGTAACAGCAGTCACACTGGTTAACTGGCTCCAAAACCGACAGGGCAGTACAAAAGAAGTCTAGAATGACTTGGAAATTAAAGTTAAAAATTAGAGATGAGAGAAACTTCTTTAAGGTTTCAAAGTTATCCTACAAGGTTGTTGAATATATGTGTATAAGGAACTTAAGTTAAGGATTCATTGAGCTATGTTAGCAGCTTGTTAAAGAATTACAGGAAGAGATATTAACTAAAGAAAGTAAAATTAAGCAATCACGGAAGTTTGTCAAAAATAAACTAATTACAGCCATGGGAGAAAGTGAGGTCTGCAGATGCTGGAGATCGAACCTCCTGTTCCTTGGATGCTGCCTGACCTGCTGCGCTTTTCCAGCAACACATTATTAGCTCTAATTACAGCCATGCCAACTGAACAAGGAACTTTAAAGTAGAAACACTGTGGCTGAATATCTGTAAGGTTGTTGGTTAGATAAGAGAGTTGAGTACTTATTTTTCATATTTGCAATGAGATCATTTCAATTAGTTCTTGCATAATCAAATAATTTGTACTTTTTTGTGTATAATAAGCATTTATGTCCTGTTGTTAAAAGTACACTGACAGCCTCTTGTAAACATGCTCAATGACTGACCCTTATGGAATACAAATTGCAAAAGTAAAACTTATGACAATCAAGTCCGGCTTTGCTCTGGAATATGCCTGGCCTAACATTACCATCAACTGGGATTATAATACAAGCACATCCTTGCTGAGGCAAGGGACCAAAATTATACAGCTACTCTGTGTGCCACTTCTTTGGGAATTACGAAATATCTGACTGTCAGCCATAATTTATCTACAGTCTTATCTTTCAACCATTCCTTCCATTCAACTTTAGCCAGTCCATTAGTCCCTTTGTAATTGTCCTTACTTATATTTAAGGCACTAATTTCAGACCGAGGATTCTCACTCTCCAGCAATATGAAATTCGATCATACTTTGATCGCAACAGAATCTTTTATAATTCTGTAATTAATCAGCTCTGATTTATTCTACATTATTAGGCACAAAATATTTGATTCCCCAGTTGATTTTTAGAATGGGATTCTAAAAATGTTTCCTTAAATATAATCTATGAATTTGTCCCTCTTGTACTTTTGCTAATTTGATTTAGCCAATCTAGATCATGATTAAAGTTGCCCAGAATTATTGCCATTCTTTTCTGACAAAACCTCATTATTTCCTTTTCATTATTCGTTCAGGGGATGAAGGCATCTCTGGCTGGGCCATCATTTATTCCATCCCTAATTGCCCTTAAGGAAAAGGTGGTGGCTGCCTTTTTGAAACACTATAAGTGGTTCAAACACTGACCATGTACTGCAGGTAGACCCACAATGCCATTTGGAAGGGAATTCCAGGATTTTGACCCAATGATCATGCAGGAACAGCGATACATTTCCAAGTCAGGATGGTGAGTGGCTTGGATGGCAACTTGCAGGAGGTGGTGTTCCCATATATCTTCTGCCCTCGTCCTTCTAGGTTAAAGAGATCACAAGTTTGGAAGGTGAATTTCTGCAGTGCATCTTGTAAATGGTACACACTGCTGCTCCTGAGTGTTGGGTGGTGGAGGGAGTGAATATTGAAGGTGGTAGATTGACTGCCAATCAATGGCTTATTTGTCCTGGCTTGTGTTGCTGTATTAAGTGTTTTTGGAACCACATCCTGATTCAAACTCAGTCAGATAGTGTAAGTAGCTATGAGAACAGATCAGAAGCTAGGAATGCTGCATCGATTACTCACCTCCTCACTTCTCAAAGCCTGTCCACCACCTACAAGGCACAAGTCAGAGTGTGATGGAATAATCCCCATTTGCCTGGATGGGTGCAGCTCAACAACACTCAAGATGCTCAACAGCATTCAAGATAAAGCAGCCCGCTTGATCAGCATCAAATCCACAGAAATCCACTCCCTCTACCTCTGATTCTCAGTAACAGCAGTATGTAATATTTATAAGATGTACCGCAGAAATTCGGCAAAGATCCTTGGATAGCCCCTTCCAAACTCACAACCGCTTCCATCGAGAATATCATATGAAACAGACTCAATGGGCTGAAATTCACCACCCCCTTCTTAAGGGTAATTAGGTTTGGGCAATAAATGCTGGTCCAGCCAATGATACACACACCCCATAGTGAATTTAAAACTATGTCATGAGCCTGTAACTATTCCAACTATTTCCCCAGGATTGTGCAGTGGTCACTCTGACTGATATTGTCATGGACAGATGTATTTGCAGCCAGCAGATTGGTGAGGATGAGGTCAAGTATGTTTATCCCTCATTTTGGTTCCCTCCCCACCTGCCACAGATCCAGTCTAGTAGCTATGTCATTGAGGGACCGATCAGCTTAATCAGTAATGCTGCCGCCACTCCACTCTTGGTGATGAACATCAAAATCTCCCACCCACAGTACATTTTGCACCCTTATCCTCACTGTCGTGAGTAGACCTTCATTGCAGATATTTTTTATGGAACTCAAATTCCCCCATTGCCATGATGGGATTCAAACCAGGTTCCCAGAAAATTAGCTAAATTTCTGGATTAATAATCTAGTGAGAATATCACAAGACTATCATCTCTGACAAGTTACAAATGTTGCATACCTTCAGACAAAGAACTTTTAATTTTGTCTTTTCATAATTTTACCATGTAGTGACCTCATTTTCACTCTTAAAAGTTTACATTTGTCCTTTCCTCATGGAGCACATTTGTGAAGTTTATTCATATTGCTTCAGTTCTAAATAAGGATATAGGAATTGGTAGGATGTGTGTGATGACCCAAGATTTTTTACTGTAACAGTAGTGCAGTACATTAATTAATTTCAGGAATTTAAATTTAAAGAATTAAAGGACCTTTTTCAAGCCTAGCAGCAATAGACACATCTCACCTTTAGGTGGCAGAGTGGTAACATTTTTTCAGATCAATTTGTTGTCCCAGAAGAGAATCTGTCTGAAAGTGCTATTACACACTAATGAGAAAGGTTTCTAAGCAGGGATTAAATAGCAATGCACAGTCAGTGCGTTCATAATTATAACTTGCTGCTGTAAAGCGAGTGCATGTTTTTGGAACAGAAGACCCTGAACAGTAATGGTCAGGTTCCACACACCCCTCCTGCAATCTTCATTGCCCAGTTGTGAGGTATTTGCATCAATTAGGTATTTTGTGATTGATATTTTGATGGGCTGTTGATTATTCATGTATTATTACATAAAATGCCAGGTTTATTTGGAAGTATAAGCTTTATGAGTGTTGCTCCTTCGTCAGGCAGACTAGGTACTTGATAAAGGAGCAGCGCCCCGAAACCTCGTGTTTCCAAATAAACCTGTTGGACTATAACCTGGTGTTGTGTGATTTTTAACTTTGTACACCCCAGTCCAACACTGACATCTCCAAATCATGCAAATAATAAGTTTGCATTTGTGACAAACATGCAGACAGCTTACTTTTGATTAGTAATTATTTTATTTATTCATGCCTCTTTCTTTCTATGATAGTTCTGTGAATAACTTAGTTATTGCTGGTCATTGACACTGACTGGCAATACCACTTAACTTGCTCCCAGAGTTGGCTGCCTCCATCTTTGTCATTGGCAAACATGGCCACCAAAAGTAGAGAATTACTAATTGGCCGTCGCCATCTTTGTATCAGGCGAAACGGCGCCTGATTGGCCGCCGCCATCTTTGTGACGGGCGGAGGTGCGCTGTGCTGATTGGCTGCGCGCCATCTTTGTTACTGGCAGTTTGGCGGGCGGGTGGCCTGGCGGTGCCCGGCTGTGTGCGGGGGGGAGGGGAAGCAGCGCGAGTGAAAATGGCGGCGCTGAAGGAGGAGCAGAGTTATGGGCTCTCCTGTGGGAAACTCAGCTCCGCGAGTAACCTCTCGGTCCTTCATGTCAAACTCACCGACAGCGCGCTGCGGGCCCTTGAGGCTTACCAGAACTGCAAGGTGAGAATTAAAAAGGTCACGGCCGTGAGTGTGTGCTGGGGGGAGGCCAGGAAGGGGGGTGGGGGGGGAGGGAATTGGGGGGGGAGGAGAGAGAGAGAAGGGAAGAGAGGAGGTGCCTTGGGAGGGATTGGGGGGGGGGGAGGAGAAGGGAAGAGATTTGGTGGGGGGCGAAGGGGAGCGGAGGGGGGGACCCTGGGGAGGGATGGGGGGGTGAAGGGATGGGGGGGGGACCCTGGGGAGGGATGGGGGGGGGGACCCTGGGGAGGGATGGGGGGGGGGGGACCCTGGGGAGGGATGGGGGGGGGGACCCTGGGGAGGGATGGGGGGGGGGGACCCTGGGGAGGGATGGGGGGACCCTGGGGAGGGATTGGGGGAGGGGGGAGAAGGGAAGGGGGGGACCCTGGGGAGGGAGGTGGGGGACAATGGGGGGGGAGAGAGAAGGGAAGGGGGGGGCCGTGTGGAGGGGAGGGAGAGAAGGGAAGGGGGGGCCGTGGGGAGGGAGGTGTTGGGGAGGGGATGAGAAGGGAAGAGAGGGAAGGGAAGAGGGAGTGTGCCCTGTGGAGGGAGGCAGGGGGAGGAAATAGAGGGGGGCCCTGGGGAGGGGGTGAGAGGGAAGAGACAGGGAATTTCACTGGGTCACAGCCTTTTTTCATTGAGATTTCAGATGGTATGGGGGCCAGGGAGTCCAGGTTCTGAGCCTCACCACCTAGGATTGTTACTTTGCAGTGCTCCATTTTCCTGCCTGCTTCCCATAGCTCTTGAACCTTTAAACGTCAGTCTATCAGCTTGAATTTACTCATGTCTCAGCATCCACCATACTCTGGGGTAGTAATTCAGATTTGTCACCCTTTGAGAGCAGTAATTTCTTCTCATCTCTGTTTTAAATCTGCTACCCTATATCTTAAAACTATGACTGTTTGCTCCAACTGTTTTGGGGTGGCATGGTGGCAGTGGTTAGCACTGCTATCTCTCTGCCAGGGGTCCTAGTTCAGTCCCAGCCTGCGTGACTGTGTGGAGTTTACATGTTGTACCTGTATCTGTAATTGTTTCTGCAGGGTGCTCTGGTTTCCTCCCACGATCAAAGGTTAGTTTAGCAGATTAGGTGGGTTAACTATGCCCTGTGATAATGAGGGACATGCAGGCATGGTGGATTAGCCCTGATAAATTAGCGGTTGCAGGGATAGGGTAGAGGGAGGGGTCTGGATCTGGGTGGGATGTTCTTCAGAGGGTTGTTGCAGGCTGAATGGCCTATTTCTGCATTGTAGGAATTCTGTGAACCTTAACTAGTGTTGCCAGTTAGAAATTACTCAAGGGCTGTTTCAGAAGAATTTCTAACCTGAGGTAGAAATACTCCACAGTCCTGTCTGTACCTGTGAAGGAAGGAATAGAATTAATGTTTCCGGTTGAAGAATTTGCATCAGTTTAAGCTACAGTCCTTCCCTATTTCTCTCAACCAGAAGCTCTGACACTGAAACAGTCTGCTGCAAGGTTGGTTACTCTCTAACCACTGACAAATTCTGATTTGAAATTATTGCTAGTACCATAATTTCTATGAAAGGTCTGTCCTCTACCAGTATTTAAGGTCTGTTTTTGTCTTTTTATCTTCTGTGTAAAATTTGAATTCCTTGTTCCACTGAGACTTGGCAGGATGGGAATGAGCACTGTCTTGAGTGCATCAATGATGTTTGATGAATTGCTGATAGATTGTTCTCTGAAAAAAAGAATAATGTGCAGGAATGCAGGGTAGAAGAACCAAGTAAATTTGCTCTTCTTTTGAAGAAAGGTCTGCTTTCTGTCCACAGATGCTGCCAGACTTTTCTCAGCAATTTCTGTTTTTGTTTCTGATTTCTAGCATCTACAGTTCTTTGGTCTTTTTTGGCTAAGTGAGTGGCTTGTTTGGGTAGCTGGTGTAGAAGTAGGTTGAATGGCCACCTCCTGCGCCATAACAACTTTTTGTTTCAGTCACTTTGTGGTAATTGGGGATTTGAATGCCAATTGCTTGAGCAACTAAACTTTGTAACATTGCTTTCAGTAGAATTGTGTGTGGTGCTGGAAAGACACAGTACGTCAGGCAGTATCCGAGGAGCAGAAGAATCGATATTTCAGGCACAAGCCCTTCATCAGAAATGAGTGGCCTCATTCCTGATGAAGGGCTTATGCCCGAAACATTGATTCTCCTGCTGTTTGCATCTGCAGTCCTCGCTTTCTCCTTTCAGTGAAATTGGAATATTTCTTAAGTCCTTTTAAAGAACGCTGTGAAGTGTCTTAAAAATGGGGTGCCTTTGGGCAATCATTAAAAATTTCATTTGATCCTTCGCAGCAATCTTTTATCTAGTGTTCTTTTAAATTCAGCTGATCAAAACTATGGGTAAATCCTGAAGCCTAACCAGATCGAGGTGTTTGAAATTTTGCAAGAGTTTGGTGGGATAAAGATAGAGAGGGTGTTTTCACTTTTGAGAGACTCCAAAACCAGAGACCATAAATATGAAATCCAATCAGGAATTCAGGAGACATCTCCCTACCCAGAGAGTGGGGAGAATGTGGCATTCTCTCCCAGGTGGAATAACTGAAAAGAATCATGGGAATGCAAGTGAACAGGTAATGGAAGGGTATGCTTCTAGATAAAGTAAGCTGGGGTGAGGCTCACATAAAGTATCCCTGCTAACATAAACCCATTGCACCATATGGCCTGTTTCTGTTTTGGTAATTCTGCATTTTAAAAAAACTACTAATAGTATTTTAGCAGAAAACAGGTCATTCAGTCAAATTGATCTAAAGTCCACACATGCCTTCCATTCTTATGTTTCTGCATGTTCAAAATAGAGGATGTGGCGCATTAGAAAATTTTGTAAATAGTTCTGCATGTATTCCTTGACACTCCTGTGGGAATCTTTAGGTTGTAAGTCACATTCGTAAGTATGCTAGATTTTTGTACAGTCGGAAATCTGCTATTCTCTTGGTCAAATTTTTGAAAAAGACGGGTTTGGGAAAGTTCTGGGAGCTGTCTTTGTCCATTGGTAATGACCTGAATGTGGAGATCCTAATACATTCCATTCATTCAATTCCATTTCTGTTCTGCTGTTTAATCTGAGAGAGTTGAAGTAAGAATCTCGGAAATGCTTTAAGAATTTTTGGTATTTGACATATAGTAAAGATCCTGAGAGAGGATTGGATTTTGTCCCTGCCTTCATGGAGACATAGCACAAATATGGGAAGAGGAAGCTTTGGTCGGTATTGAGAGAGATTAGAGCTGAAAATTCGCGATTAGAGCTAACCAAAGGAGTAGCCATGGGCACCCGCATGGGCCCCAGCTATGCCTGTCTCTTCATAGGATATGTGGAACAGTCCATCTTCCACAGCTTCACTGGCACCACCCCCACCTTTTCCTCCGCTACATCAATGACTGTATCGGCGCTGCCTCGTGCTCCCACGAGGAGGTTGAACAGTTCATCCACTTTACCAACACCTTCCACCCCAACCTCAAATTTACCTGGACCGTCTCAGACTCCTCCCTCCCCTTCCTAGACCTTTCCATTTCTATCTTGGGCGACTGAATCAACACGGACATTTACTATAAACCGACCGACTCCCACAGCTACCTGGACTACACCTCCTCCACCCTGCCCCCTGTAAAAACGCCCATACTCCCAATTCCTTCATCTCTGCAGCATGTGTTCCCAGGAGGAGCAGTTCCTATACCGTACAACCCAGATGGCCTCCTTCTTCAAAAACCGCAATTTCCCCCGAGACGTGATCGACGATGCCCTCCACCGCATCTCCTCCACTTCCTGCTCCTCCGTCCTTGAGCCCCGTCCCTCCAATCGCCACCAGGACAGAACCCCACTGGTCCTCACCTACCACCCCACCAACCTCCACATACGTTGTATCATCCGTCGTCATTTTCGTCACTTCCAAACGGACCCCACCACCAGAGATATATTTCCCTCCCCTCCCCTACCAGCGTTCCGAAAAGACCACTCCCTCCATGACCCCTTTGTCAGGTCCACACCCCCCACCAACCCAACCTCCACTCCCGGCACCTTCCCCATTCAACCGCAAGAAATGCAAAACTTGTGCCCACACCTCCCCCCCTCACTTCCCTCCAAGGCCCCAAGGGATCCTTCCATATCCGCCACAAATTCACCTGCACCTCCACACACATCATTTACTGCATCCGCTGCACCCAGTGTGGCCTCCTCTATATTGGGCAGACAGGCCGCCTACTTGCAGAACGTTTCAGAGAACACCGCTGGGACACCCGGACCAACCAGCCCAACCACCCCGTGGCTCAACACTTCAACTTCCCCTCCCACTCCACCAAGGACATGCAGGTCCTTGGACTCCTTCATCACCAGACCATAGCAACACGACGGCTGGAGGAAGAGCGCCTCATCTTCCGCCTAGGAACCCTCCAACCACAAGGGATGAACTCAGATTTCTCCAGTTTCCTTATTTCCCCTCCCCCCACCTTGTCTCAGTCAACTCCCTCGAACTCAGCACCGCTTTCCTAACCTGCAATCTTCTTCCTGACCTCTCCGCCCCCACCCTCACTTTGACCTCCTTCCACATATCGCATTTTCAATGCTCCTCCCCCAAGTCCCTCCTCCCTACCTTTTATCTTAGCCTGCTTGGCACACTTTCCTCATTCCTGAAGAAGGGCTCATGCCTGAAAAGTTGATTCTCCTGCTCCTTGGATGCTGCCTAACCTGCTGTGCATTTTCAGCTCTGATCTCCAGCATTTGCAGTCCTCACTTCTTCCTCCATTGAGAGAGATTAGACCAGTAAGACTAGTTTTGGGGTTAATTTAGTAAAGAGTTGTATTGATGTAATGGTCTGAGGGGATATAAGGTTGATAGAAGTTTCTGCTTCCGAGTTTGCTGCTTGATTAAGTGCTTCCCCACCGCCACGGGATTGTTAAACCTTTGAGTGTGATAGTTTGGATGATCTTGCTGTCAAGTGGGAATACTGAGTGAGATTCAGTTCTTCACAGGTTAAAAACTGCCTCGCCACTTACCTTTGGGCTCTTACAAAGTAAATTTCCGTTTTTGGGATGGTTTCATTTTGGTAATCAGATGCTGGTACTGTCTGCATGTCCTTGTACTTCTGGTCATTTCCCAGGTATGCCGGCCTTATAAACATTCCTAATCACAAGTTGTCACATTGGTCCCTGGTAGGGTGCTGACCATGTGATTTCTTTTCTGGATGTACATTCTGCAGGAAGTAGCTGACTATGTGGTAAAAATGCCCTAGGATTCCTTTACCAAATAGTATCTTCATGTAATCATCAAGGTAATGTTCTCCTGGGATTGCAGCAGGGTTCAGAGTGGTGAGTATAGAATGTATTTTCGAGTGATTCCTTTAAAACGTTCCTGAAAATCATTGTGAAAGTAGATCTTACTGGAAGGAGTTCTTTGAACAGCAGTCTCTATGCCCTATCTTTTGACGAGTTTGCTGGTTTATTGTCAACAGAGCAACTGAAACTAACCCGACCATCCCAGTGCCATGGACCTCAAAATTGATTGATATGCAGTCGCCATATCTTTAGCAATCAGTTGTGTGACACAAATGTTATTCATCACTTGCTAGCCAAAACTGGCCATCGTTCATTATCTGCATGGATTTTCATTAAAGGTTTATGAATGCAGCCTTATTCTTGATCTGCTGATAGAGAGAATATTAAAAATCACGCAACTTGGAAGTATTTTCGGACTGCTGCTCCTTCATCAGGTAGCTGTAACCCGGTTCTTGTGTGATTTTTAACTTTGTCCAATCCAGTCCAATACCAGCAGCTCCTCATGAATAGAGAGAATGCATTGATGAAATAGTTGGAGATGGCTGGATTGAGGACTCTGATCTGAGGACCTACTACTCGGGCATTCTATGGCTGTTGTGAGTGATCTCCAATAACAGCAAACTTATTCCTTTGGTGTTTGGTATGACTCCAACCATTGGAGGTTTTTCACATCACCTCCAGTGTTTCTGGGGTTCCCCGGTTCCATTGTTCGTTGAATGCAACATTGTAGTCTGTAACAGTCCTTGCGTTAATACCTGAATCTAGGCTACAAGGAGGCCTGAATCTAAACACTTGTGGTGGAATTCAACTGGTCTGTCATCTCTCACATTTTGCTGCTGGAATTGAGACTGAATGAGCTATAGTTGACGAAGATTTAAGCTGCTGTGTGTAGAGTATATACTTAGGCAAATATCCTCCTAGTTGGGTACATAGCTGATGTTTCGTCTAAGATCCTTCCAAATTGGCCTGATGAATGAAGTAGTCGTGTGTCAACAGGTAGTTCTTCCAAATCAGAATGCTGTGGGACTTAAACTTGGACGCCTAATTGAGCTTGGAACTTCATCGCATTCCCAAGATGTTGGCATTCTCAGAGGCTAACTTGCTAGTTTGGGTGCAAGACTTTTTTAGAATGTCCTTGCTAATATTTCTCCATAGGCTAATGCTAGCTTCCTGCACAAAATCCAGAAAAGCTGATTGTTTATCTTTCTCTTTGTTGCACATTAATGTAAAATGGCTGCCGTTTTGTCTACATCAGTCACTTCACTCTTCAGTGAAATGTAGTAATGCACAATTTGGTTTAGTTTTGTATTTCTTGTGAAAGATACCTTTCATCAAAGTAATTCATATGAATTGATGTGGAGCCAAATCTTCAGAACTATATCCACATTTAGAATGATAGAATCACTGCAGTGCACATAGAGGCCATTCAGCCCATCACCACTGCAGTGACTCCAAAGTGTGTCACACTGAGTCGCCTGCGGCTGGAGTCAAACCTTGGTCCCTGGCTCTGTAAGGCAGTAGTGCTAGCCACTGTCATTCTCTGAATCATCAGTTTGTGTTTTAAAGTGTATTGTCTGTAAACATCATTCCCTTTTTAAATACTTGCTGAAATTCTGAGATGAGATTTAAGTTGTTTTTCTCACCTGCGTTTTCAAGATGAAGCTGATACGGTATTCCAGTAAAAACAAAGCATTGAAATACTTAGCAAGGTCTGACTCATCTGAAGAATCTTATTTAGAGTCATAGAGATGTACAGCATGGAAACAGACCCTTCAGTCCAACCCATCCATGCCGATCAGATATCCCGATCCAATCTGGTCCCACTTGCCAGCACCCCGCCCATATCCCTCCAAACCCTTCTTATTCGTAAATACATCTTGATTTAATATTAACTCTTTCTCACTTCGTAGATGCTGTCAGACTTGCTGAGTATTTACAACACTGTTTTTAATTCAGATTTATACAATGTGCTGTAATTCTATTTTAATTTTAGAAAATAATACTATATCTGGGACGCCAGGCATTTATATCCATCCCATTTTTCCCTTTGGAAAGATTGGTGGTGAGCTGTCGTCTTAAACTGCTGCAGGCCATGTGATGTGGGTGTACCCATGATACTGTAAGGTAGTGAATTCCTGGATTATGACCCAACAATAGTGAAGGAAAGGTGGTGTATTTCCAAATCAAGATGCTGAGAGTTGAAGGAGAACCTGTAGGAGATGGAGTTCTCTTGCACCTATTACATTAGTCCTTCTGGATGTTAAATATCACAGGTTTGGAAAGTGCTGTTGAAGGATCCTTGGTTAGTTATTTTATAGGTGGTAAACTGCTGTCACTGTGTCATTGGTGGCAGGAATGAATGTTTAAGGTGTTGGATGGGGTGCCAAGCAAGTGATCTAATTTGTCCTAAATGGTATTGGGAGTTGCACTCATCTAGACAAATGGGAAGTATTTAATCACAATCCAGACATGTCTTTTATAAGTAGACAAATTTTGAGGTAAGTTACTCACCACAGAATCCCCAGTCTAGCCTGCTGTTATTGTCACATTATTTATATGGCTCAGGTGAATAGTAACCTCCAGCAAGATAATGGGGGAATTCAGTAATGGTAACTATTGACTATTAAGGGGCAATAGTGCGATTCCTTGTTGAACCTCCGAGAGGCTGCACGGCTTAGAGAGAATATTGGTCACAAGCCATGAGTAGCCCTCTGTTAGTTCCTGCCTTTGTCGTCAATAAATCTTTCCAATAGTACCTTGCATTTATATAACATCTTTACCTCCCAAGATATTTTACAGGAATGGAATGTTAATCATGATTTGATACCCAGTCACTGAAGCTTGGTTAAAGTACTTCATCTTAAAAGAGGAGAGAAAGGCAAGGAGCTTTTTAGGGATGCTTGGATACAGGCAACTGAAGACATGGCCTCCGAATGCTAGACCGATGCAAATGGACAATGTGTAAGAGATTGGAATTAAATCAAGATTTTTGAGAGCATTGGTTTTGAAAACAAGGAGAAGAATTTTTTTAAACTACGTGTCAATGTACAAGAAGCCATTGTAGGTCAACAAATCCACAAGTGATGACTGGAAAACGGGGAGATTTTGGATGTGGGCATCAGAACTCACCAGTGTGAGTACACTTTCATTGCGACTGACTTGTTCAGTCCAGCACAGTACAGGACTGATTATAGAAAGTTCAGCTAGCTCTCAGGATCTTTTCTGAAATAATAAAATCTTGCATCAATGAAATGATGCTGTTGAGAGGAGTTAGTCCAACTCCTCTGCTGTTTTTGATTGCCTTGCATTAAATACAGAAAAAGCTCAATCTAGATCTCAGCTGTAGCATTAGGTGTGGTGTGGTAGTTGCCCAATTGGTCTAAAATGCTGGGTTTAGGTTTCACCTATGACGTTGTCTGTTCTATCCCAAAGTCTGCCAAAGTTTCAGGATGTTCGTTCATCCAGGCACTTCAGTCACTGTGTTGCATGAGCAAGGGGCACCTGCCATGTGGTGTTTCATTAATTTAAAGTGTCTGTCAAAAGAAAGAGATTTGTACATGCATGGTAACAAATGAAAGGTTGAGGTTTCGGCATATTTAAAGCCCCATTCAGCAACGTACCATGCTAGAACATTGGTATGTTTGCAGCTAACTTTCTGCTCAGAGCTGATTTGAAAATGGCACAATAAATCATTGAAACACAAGTTTTAAAAATAATCTTTCAAATACAGTTTATTATAATGTTTAAGGGATAGAATCAAAATGGTTACAGACTGAAAGAAACTCTTTGACCTGTTGGGTCTATGCAGCTCCTTGCAAGAGCAAGTTGTCCATTGCCTGTAGCTTGCTCTCTAGCCCTGCAGACCTTTCTCCAGCTACTTATCCAATTCTGTTTGAATTTAAGTGCCTCACCAGTTGTGTAAAATAAATACAAATTCTTTTTTAAATTCATCCATGGGAGAAGGGTGTGGCTGGCTAGGCTAACATTTATTGGCCATCCCAGAAGATAGTCAAGAGTCAATCATGTTACTCTGGCTATGGAGTAACATGTACATTAGGTAAGGATGACAGTTTCCTTTTCTAAAGAACGTTAGTGAACCAGATGGGTTTTTCCACCGGTCAACTCATTGTCATTATTAAACATTCCAGATGTTTTTTCTTTGAATTTAAAAATCCACCATCTGCTGAGGGAGGATTTGAATCTGGGCCCCAGAACATTGCCTGGGTCTCTGGATTAACTGTCCAGCGATAATACCGCTAGGTCATCACCTCCCTCTTGTGTTACTGTTGATTCTTTTGATAGTCATCTGAAATTGTTGTCTTTGTTCTCGATAGTTGCACTAATCAGAACAGTTTACTTCTCAGTCCAAAGCTGAAAAATGTGTTGCTGGAAAAGTGCAGCAGGTCATCCAAGGAACAGGAGAATCGACGTGAAGAAGGACTTATGCCCAAAACGTCGATTCTCCTGCTCCTTGGATGCTGCCTGACCTGCTGCGCTTTTCCAGTAACACACTTTTCAGCTCTGATTTCCAGCATCTGCAGTCCTCACTTTCTCCTCTCTGTACAGAGGGCAAGACTCTGATTTTGAATAGCCCAATCAAATAGAATTTCCTCTTGGCCATCCCAACTTCTGTCTACCCCTGTAACTGAAATCCCTCGTTCCTGGAGCCATTCCTTTAAAGCTTTGTGTCACCCTCTCCAAATTCCATTGTATTTTATTTCCTCCATAACTGTTTCTCCTTAGAATATCTCTTCCTCGCCCACCCCCACCCCTTATTGTACTACACATAAACTTGTGTTGAACAGCCCCAGGCAAAGTTGAGGGATAAGAAGCCTGTTTTATTGTTCTGACCATGTCACTGAGGTTATGGCTAAATGAGCTTATTCTGTCCAGGTCTTGTCTCATGATTAGGCTGCAGTCTATACAACCTGATCCTGGCTCAGAATTATCATTTGGCATAGCTGAATGTATTGTGTTATGTAATGTCTTTAATTCACACTTATGTGAGGCTGCCTATGTTCAGAATCCATTGCTAATGAATCCTTGTAAGGAAAAGGGCGAAAGATAAATGGAAACTAAAGTTGAAAGAACAGAGCTAAAAGTTGGGGAGTTGGGATTGAGGGAGTGAGTTCTTGACTGCAAGAAGATACTGGTAGAGTTTGGGAAATAAAGAGCTAGTAATAAAATGGTAGAATGTGTGGATACATTCTACCATTTTGAGAACTTTTTGAGATGTTGGGGGGGGCCAGGCTGTGAAAAGATATGACAATGAAGGGAAGGATATTGATCAATTCAACAAATTAATTCTGGATACATATTGGAATAGATGAGTGAAAGGCTGTAATTTAACCTGTGCATAAGTGAGATTCACTTTTTTATTTCCTATTATGGATTATGGCATCTTAATACCAAGAACAGACTTCATTCTTCCCTGACCTAATACTTGCAGCTTTATGCACTGTGCTCTTTAACTGCTCCTTTACCGTGCATTTTTGCATTCATTACATCTAAATAGCATAGAGATGTACAGCATGGGAACAGACCCTTCGGTCCAACTTGTCCATGCCGACCAGATATCCCAACCCAATGTAGTCCCACTTGCCAGCATCTGGCCCATATTCCTCCATATTCTTTCTATTATACCCATCCAGATGCCTTTTGAGTGTTGCAAATGTACCAGCCTCCACCACTTCCTCTGGCAGCTCATTCCATACATGTACCACCCTCTGGGTGAAAAAGTTGTCCTTTAGGTCCCTTTTTATATTCCCCCTCCTAAATCTATGCCCTCTAGTTCTGGACTCCCCCACCCCAGGAAACAACTTTGTCTATTTACCCTATCCATGACCCTCATGATTTTGTAAACCTCTATAAGGTCACCCCTCAGTCCTGTACACATCCATCCATCATGATGAAAGCCTCCAACCCCTCCATTTCCTCTTCTCCCGCCAGCCCAACCAGTACCCTTCCACTGACACACATTGGTCCTCACCCTCAACAATTTCTCCTTTGAATCCTCCCACTTCCTGTAGACCTAAGGGGTAGCCATGGGCACCCGGGTGGGCCCCAGCTATGCCTGCCTCCTTTTCGGGTATGTGGAACAGTCCATTGTCTGTACTTACACCGGCACCATTCCCCACTTCTTCCCCTGCTACATAAAAGATTGTATCAGTGCCACCTCACGTTCCCATGAGAATGAACTGTTCATCAACTTCATGAACACCTTCCACCTTGACCATCTCAAACACTTCCCACCCCTTCCTGGACCTCTCCATCTCCATTTCAGCGACTGATTCAACACTGACGTCTACTTCAAACCCACTGACTCCCACAGCTACCTGGATTACACCTCCTCCGACCCCGCCTCCTGTAAAAATGTTATCCCTTACTCCCAATTCCTTTGCCTCTGCCATATCTGCTCCCAGGAAGAGCAGTTCTACTCCAGAACATCCCAGATGGCCGCCTACTTCAAGAATTGCAATTTCCCCTCCTATGTGGTCAACAATGCCCTCCAGTGCACCTCAACATATCTTGCACCTCTGCACTTGAACTCCACTCCTCCAACCAGTACAAGGATAGACCCCCCCCCCCCCCTCCAAAACCTGGGATACAACAACGCATCATTTGCCAGTTCTGCCACTTACAGTCAGACCCCACTACCAGAGACATATTTCCATCCCCACCCCTATCAGCATTCTGCAGAGACCATTCCCTCCGTGATTCTCTCATTAGATCCAACCCCCCACTCCCCACCAACCAACCCACCCACCACTCCCGGCACTTTTCCTTGCCACTGCAAGAGGTGTAAAACTTGACCTCCACACCTCCCCCCTCACTTCCATCCAAGGCTCCAAAAGATCCTTTCACATCCAGTAGAGATTTTTCTGCACATCCAAAGATGACATCTACTGTGTCCATTGCTCTCGATGTGGTTTCCTTTACAGGATGCCAACTTGCAGAACGTTTCTGAAAACATTTCCAGGACACACACACCAAACAACTCCACGCCCTGTGGGCAATCACTTCAACTCCCCCTCCCACTCTCTCAAGGACATGCAAGTCCTGGTCCTTATCCACCGTCATATACTAGCTATCTGACGCCTGGAGGAAGAATCTCGGGACCCTCCAACCACATGGCATCAATGTCAATTTCACCAGTTTACTCATCTTCCCTACCACCACCTTATCCCAAATCCAACCCTCTAACTCAGCACTGCCCTCTTGAACTGTCCTACTATCTTCCTTCCACCCTCAGTTCCAACCTATCATCATTGCCTCCCTACCTTCATCCACCTGTCGCCTTTCTAGCTACCTTCCCCCACCAGCCCCCCTAACCCCCTTCTATTTACCTCTCAGCCCCCCCCCCCCAAACCACATTCCTGATAAAGGACTTATGCTGAAAATGTCGATTTTCCTGTTCCTTGGATACTGCCTGATCTGCTGTGCTTTTTCAGCGCCTCACTTTTTTACTCTGATCTCCAGGATCTGCAGTCCTCACCACCTTGCTTTCCTGATCAATCTGTTTCGTCAGGATTTAAGTTTTTTTTACTACAACTTTAATAGGACTAATTATTCAATAAAGTCTCATGGAATTGCATGAGACATTTAGATAGGTGATCAAAAGCTTAGATGACAGGGTAGGTCTTAAACAGAATTTTAATGAAGGAATGAGGGTGGAGATGTTCAAGGAGGAAATGTCGGTGCTTTAGGACCTAGGAAACTAAAGGCATGGCCGATGTATACCAGTGAGTGTGGAGATTGTAATTTACAGATTGTGCGGAGTAGATGGCCAGTAAACAGCATCCCCCCCCCCCCCCTGCCAAGTGCAGTATATGCACCCTGCTTACGATTCTACCAATGTCAGTCATCAGCTGGTAATTTACCCAGTTGTTCAATCCATGTCTGCATCATGAACGCCAGACTTTGTGTTCATATGACATCTAATTTAGGAAATGTTTTAGATGCTTGAGAAAAATCAGAAATAATAAATAAGTTGGCCATAGTGTTATTGTAATAGCAAACCTGATCCTTCCATTTTTAGTGCCCACACGTTACCTGCTATCATCATAAACAAGAATTGTAGATATATCTTTGTTCAATGTTAGCCAGTGGTACTGAGGCCCTTAGTCTTGGTCTGATTTTGATCAATTTTGTCTGTAGACAGGGACCAAATCTGGTAATGTGCTGATGCATGTGGATCAGCATCACACTGTTTAACGCTGCTCTGACCGAAATCTTTGGGAAACTGCTTCAGAGGGTGATTCTGTTGGACATTTTAAAAATGTTTTCTTAATTGCTGTGTTTCTCTTGCGTGTATGCACTATGTGAGGCAATGTATAGTAGACTTCCAGCTGTTAGATGCAGGCGATTTTACTCCATCTTGTGACTGTCTTGAATGGTTAACCTTTGCACAAATTCACTGTGGGCGATGTGAGGTCTTGTGGGGCTTTTTCGAAGGCAAAGGGTTCCTCTGTGGAGGGCTGTGGCTCTGGCCTGAACACACATTTGCCTGTTGCCCAAGCCTGACTTGAGAGAATTTTGACCATTTACTGGCTCATCCATCTGTAAACATTAACCTGTCAGCAAAGTGACTCAAAAGCTTTGTTCAGTTGTCATCAAAACAGAGAAGTGCCTTCCCGTAATTGGTCTGTGAGATCCTTTGAATAACAGTTTTGCTTCAACTCATTGTGTTGCTATAAATGATCAGACTGAGGCGGTTAACTTGTCAAGTCAGTGCCTGCTGTGAATTCTCTCTTCCCTGCGGGCGAATATACTTATTATGCTCTTGCTCCACAATCAGGCTTGAGTGTAGAATCGAGGCTAATGCTGAAATAGCCAAGACCCTAAACTCTGAAAATTCCATTCAAAACCTCTCCATCTCTATTTGTACTTTTTTGCTTAGGGCAAAACCTCTTTGACCAAACTTTTGGCCATCATTTCTAATATTTCTTAACGATCTCACTGTTAAATGTTTAAATTGCTGTGAAGTACATTGGGACATTTCGTGGAAGCTCAAGTGCTGCATTGGAAGCTCTCTTCCTTCAGCTGGGACTTTAAACTGAGTTAACTGTTCAGGTGAATGCCATGGCAGTATTCTGAAAAGAACAAGGAGTTCTCACAGCACCTGATTAACATTTCTGTCTCACTGCAGCTGCAAGTGAAAAGCAGATGAACTGTTGCTGAACAAAATGAATGTCATATTTGTCTCCATTAATTACCCTAGAATAATTCATTATATATTTGAAATATTTCTGAGAAACAAGATGTGCCTGTGCCTATGGTTACAAATGCAGAAATCTGAAGGTTCCAGGGAAGGTTGGGTAAGTGCTTAAAAAGGCATAGACAATTCTAGATCTTCTAAACTCAAATGAAAGGCAGCCATCATGAACCTTTATAAGACACCAGGTTTGGGCTCAGTTGGATTATTTTTCCCATTTCTGGGTGCTAGTCTGGGAAGGAATTTAGGAGAAAGTGAGGACTGCAGATGCTGGAGTTTAGAGCTGAAAATGTGTTGCTGGAAAAACTCAGCAGGTTAGGCAGCATCCAAGGAGCAGGAGAGACGACGTTTTGGGCATGAGCCCTTCTTCAGGAATGAGGAAAGTGTGTTCAGCAGGCTAAGATAAAAGGTAGGGAGGAGGGACTTGGGGGAGGGGCGTTGGAAATGCGATAGGTGGAAGGAGGTTAAGGTGTGGGTGATAGCCCGGGGTGGGGGCGGAGAGGTCAGGAAGAAGATTGCAGGTTAGGAAGGTGATGCTGAGTTCGAGGGATTTGACTGTGACAAGGTGGGGGGGAGGGGAAATGAGGAAACTGGAGAAGTCTGAGTTCATCCCTTTTGATTGGAGGGTTCCTAGGCAGAAGATGAGGCGCTCTTCCTCCAACCGTTGTGTTGCTATGGTCTGGCAATGGAGGAGTCCAAGGACCTGCATGTCCTTGGTGGAGTGGGAGGGGAAGTTGAAGTGTTGGGCCACAGGGTGGTTGGGTTGGTTATCTTCTAGAGATAATAAAGTGCTGATAAAAGCATAAGAGGTTCTGAGAATGAGTTATGTCGGTAGATTGGAGAAGCTCTGAGTGATTTGCTCAAGACAAAGCTGGGAATGGAGCAGAGGATGATCAGATAAGCTATTTTTGCATGGCAGAGTAGACTTGGTGGGCTGAATGGTCTACATATTGCTCCTATTTCAAATGATGTTCAGGGAGATTTGATGGATGCATTCAAAATCACGATGGGATGGGGGTGCAGATATGCAGAAACCGTTCACCTTGATGGAAAGATCAAGGGCCAATGATTGGCATAAAAATTCGTGCAACATGAGGATTTTTGTGCTTTTGCATTGAGTAGATAGGATCTGGAATGCATTGCCTGAGTGTGGTGGAGGTAAACTCAGTCATGGATTTCAAAAGATGTTGGATAAGAGATGATGTGAAGTGTTATGGGGAAATGGGTTAGGGTTGGACTCGTGGACTATAACTCTTGCAGATTTCCCTTTGTTCAGTTTGTCTCCTGCCAGTCGTTGGATGGTGACTGCTCTGACTCCGCACAGGTTTGAGATCAAGCCTGACACATTCTGATCTGTACAACCTTGCAACTCACGGGGGGAGAAATGCTAAACCATTGATGTCTCTTAATACTTGGATGGAAATTGCAAGAAAAATTTGCTTCAGTAGTCTCAGGCTTAATTTGTTAGATACATTAAGGGTGTTTAAGTGATGGGCACATGGAAGATAGTACAATAAATAGTACGTAGGTTAGTTTGACCTTAGAGTAGGATAAAATGTTGGCACAACATCGAGGGCCAAAGGTCCTGTACTGTTCTATGTTGTCAATTTAAATATTCAGTCCTTCAAAACCATCACTATCCCCCAAGCAAGGGTAATCAATGAAATATTGCATTGTTGCTGACCAGAACCCAGCAGGAAAGATTTGGACATGGACTATTCAAAAGTTGAACTCACTGAATTGTTAGGAGCCAAACTATGAGGTTTCTTCTTTCCTTACCCACTGAAGTTTTTTGCTTAGTATAAAAATGGAGTGTTCTACAAAAATATGACGTTGAGCAGGGGGTTTACTCAGAAATATAACCTTCATATTTTAAGTCAAGCATTATGTGTTTGAGTTGAGCAATGTTGGATATGAAAATCCCATGCAGAGGATCCTCAATTATCTGGCATTTGATTAACTGAATTTCAGATTATCCAAACAAGATCGTAAGGTCCTGATGTTGGCTAACTTATCCAGCATTCGATTAACCAAGCAAAATATTCCCTGCCTGTGTCCTTCGGATAATTGAGGTTCCTCTGTAAATGTATATTGCTTGGTCATGGTCATGGATATGTGAATTTACACAATGCTCAACTAGAGGAAATGAGTGGAAACAAATGATTTTTTTTATTTACTCGTGCGATGTAGGCGTCACTGGCTGGCGTTATTGGCCTTTAGAACATGGTGGTGAGCTGCGTGCTGAACTGCTGTAGTTTGTATGGTGTAGGTTAATTTCTTTGTTTAAACTTTGTAGTGATTGGTACAAATGGCTAGTTCATTTTAAAAGGTAAAGAGTCAGTTGGAGAGTCTGGAGTCCAGGTAAGCATGGCAGTTTTCCTTCTTTGAAGGGTATTAATGAATCAGATGGGTTTTTCAACAATCAAGTGGCAGATAGGAGAGAGGATTGCCGCATGTTGAAACTGTCATCCTTTGGATGCGGTTTAAAACAAACAGCCTTTTGTTTGTTTGCAGATGTGTTTCTGGTGAACATCAATATCTCAGCATTATTTGAAGAACAGCCAGTTTTAGAAATGGTGACCTGAGATAAAATTAACTAAATTCAATGTGGATTTGTTGTGGAAAACTAGTGTTGTATTGTTAAATAACAAATGGTGCTTAACTAACAAGTTTTTTTTAATAGAAGTAACAGGATTGGTGAGGGGAATATGGTCAATATAGTGTACGCAGACTTCAAAAATTATTTAGTAAAGTGCCATGTGACAGACTTGTCAGTAAAGTTTATCCAGCTTAAATAAAAGGGACATTGGCAGCATGTTTATAAACTTCACATGATCAGGGAGCGCCAAACCAGCTGTTTCAGTTTAAGGATGCGAGGTAAGCCGTTTAGGATTGAGTTGAGAAATTTCTTCACCCAAAGAGTAGTGAGCCTATAGAGTTTTCTGCCAGAGAAAGTGGTCAAGACCAAAGCATTGAATGTTTCAAAAAGGAGTTGAATATAGTTCTTACAGCTCAAGGGATTAAAGGAAACAAACAGGAATAGGGTACCCAGTTGGATAATCAGTCGTGATCATATTGAATGTGGAGCAGGCCCAAAGGAGCAAGTGGCTGGCTCCTCTAATTTTCTGTTTTAAGGTTAACAAGTGTCTTCTGGTACAGTGGGTAATGTAGGCCAAGGGCACAGGTTCAATTCCCAAAAAGGTAAGTCACAAGATGCCTGAACAGGTTGATTTTTTTTTTAAAAAACCTACAAAATTAGCTGAGTGACAGGAAGAGGAGAATAGTGATGGATAGTTTTCCAGGCTATATAATGGTACTCATTTGGGTTCCCAAATGCTAAGGTGTTCCCTGGGAGTTGATAAGCTGTTGAATCTGATTAGTAGGATAAATACAAAATTATACAAGGTACAAGGTGAGACTGCAGGATACAAAGAACTTAACTTCCAAACTGCTTTTTGTCTTCCTTACCCCCCCCCCCACCCCAAAAAAAGTTAATGCCATCATCTGCAACCTTGTTACCTCTGCAACTTCATAAACCTCCTTGCATTTATATGAACCATTTAGTGCAAGTAGTTTGAAATACTTCAGGATAAAGGGTTTTCAACTTTTGCGTTAAAGGAAGTCTATGTTTATTGCAGTGGTTCACTGAGAAGGTTCAGCATCACTACCTCAGCAGCTAAAGATGAAGACTTAATGCCTTCCCAGCAATGCCCACATCCCTAGAATTAAAAAAAAAACTCTTGATTTTGTTATTTTAGGGAATATGCATAGACAATTGATTTGTCATTGAAAATATTTTTGTTCCTAGTTCTAACTGCATTTCTGGTTGCTGGGGTATGCTTTGGAATCACTTACTCTCTGTGTGGCTCATCAAGTATGCAGTTGTAAATTAGTTATTAAGCCATAGGAGGCATCTCAAGCCCCTGAGTTATGTTTGTTCTGGAAGTGAATTTACACGCATACTTCCCAGCAGGAGTTGGAAAACAATCAGGAGCAGTAACTTTGGATGATTTTTCCAGCTCTAGACCAGAGGCACTGACACTGAAGCTGTTCTAATTCTGCCCTGGCTGAAGTCATATAAATAATAATAGAAATTGATCAGTGCTTAATTTTGAATTTGAGAATGTTGGCTTTTGTTATCTATAAAAATATGAATGGATATTAGGCAAAATGATGTAAATGAAGTTAGGGCACAAGCCATTCATGGTAGAGCAAATTCCAGGAATGTCGTCTTTTTCTTTCTGTTTTCCAAATGAGCGTGGAACCTGGACCAACTGATTGCACAACTCAAATCACAAGCAGTTTGATTGCCATTAAGATGCAGTAATATTTTCGCTGTCTAGTGACTTTACTGTGAGGCTATAAGCAATGCAGTGCTGGGCAGAATAGATTGTGTCCAGATGCTGTACAGTGGCTAACACCATCGGACTCAGTGACGACACAGTAGCTGACTTCAATTGTGCCAATTGTATTGTGCTAGCAGCTACCCACTCCACTGTACGATACAGCTATAATATTACAATTGTTCCCAGTTTGGAGCAACCCTGTATTGTAAAGCTGTGCCTGAAGATTCAATCACAGTTTGAAGTAAAACTGATTTCATGCAATATGGTTTAATGAAACAGAAAACAGTGCATACGTGTGTTTATCTTCTCTCCAGAATAGAGAATTATTGCTTTATCCTTTGTTACTGCCTTTGAACAGAGAGATTCTTCAAATTTTCAAGCAGTGAATTAGTTTGCAATTCTGAAGGAAATCTTTCAATGCGTGGATCATGGCTGTGACAGGTTATAACTGGTATTCAAGAAAGGCATCTATATTTGAATGTTTTTGTCAGATTGAATCTAAATGCTCAATGAAGTTTACCAACTTTAAATAAAATATAGAATTATTGCCGCATGGGAGGAGGCCAGTTGCCCATCTTGACTGCTCTAGCTCTGTGAATGAGCAGTTTACTTGGTGCCATTCTTCAAGCTTCTCCCCAAAATATTGCACATTCTTTGAAATATGTTTCATTCCCTTTTCACTGTGATAACTGAACCTGCCTCAACTGCATTCTCAGGCATTACATGCAAAAGCTCAATCACTCACTGAGTGAAGAGGATTTTCCTCATGTCACCTTGGATTTTATGAGCTACTTCAAATCTGTGCCTACTCACCTTGATCCTGTCTGTCACTGTAGTTACCCCATAGCTAATTTGTCTAGACCCCTCACAATTTTAGAAAGTTTCTATCTCCACTTCTCTCATTTCTAAAACAAATGAAATCCCTTATCCCTCAGACCATTTTCATGAATCTTTTCTGCATTCTCTCCCATGCCTTTGTGGAGTTGTGTGCCAAGATCTGAATGCAATTTCAAAGTGAGTTCATGTCTTGTACAAGTTCAATGGACCCATTTTGCTTTTGCCCTCTGTCTCTATTAATCAAGCCAAGGATACAGTATGCTTTAACTGCTCTCTCAACCTATAATAATCGTAGCGTCATATCGCACAGAAACTAACCCTTTGGTCCAACTCATTCATGCCGAATGAGTTTCCCGAAATTTCCTGAACAAAAGGGATCAGATGGTGATCAGCTGCAGAGCTGGGTTGAGAGGTAGCAAATGGAGTTTAATGCAGAAGAGTATGACGTGATTCACTTTAGAAGGAATAACAAACAGGAATGCAGATGGCGGGGCAAATGATAAGGTTCTTGGTAGTATAGATGAGCAGAGAGATCTTGGTGTCCATGTATGTAGATCCAGAAGGCATACAATGTATTAGTTTTTATTAGTAGAGGAATCTAGTTTTGGAACCATGAGGTCATACTGCAGCTGTACAAAACTCTGGTGTAGCCACACTTGGAGTATTGCGTGCAGTTCTGTACACCACATTATAGGAAGGATGTGAAAGCTTTGGAAAGGGTTCAGAGGAGATTTACTAGGATGTTGTCTGGTATGGAGGGAAAGTTGAGGGACTTGAGGCCATTTTCATTAGAGAATAGAAGGTTGAGAGGTGACTTAATTGAGACATCTAAGATAATTAGAGGGTTAGATTGGGTGGACAGTGAGAGACGTTTTCCTCAGATGGTGATGGCTAGCATGAGGGGACATAGCTTCAATTTGAGGGGTGATAGATATAGGACAGATGTCAGAGGTAGTTTCTTTACTCGGGCACTGCCTGCAACAGTAGTAGACTCGCCAACTTTAAGTGCATTTAAATGGTCATTGGATCAACATATGGATGAGAATAGAATAGTGTAGGATAGATGGGTTTCAGATTGGCTTCACAGGGCGGCGCAACATCAAGGGCCAAAGGGCCTGTACTGCGCTGTAATGTTCTATATTCTAAAACTAGTGCAGATTGGCCCACATCCCTCTAAACTTTTTCTATTCATGAACTTGCACAAACTATACCTGCATCAAGTACTTACTCTCAGTTCATTCTACATATGAACACTGTGTGAAAACGTTGCCCCTTTTAAATCGTTCTCCTCTCTCCTTAAAAATATGTCCCCTAGTTTTGAACCCATCCCAACCAAGGGAAAAGATTTTTGCTATTCACCTTCTCCATGCCCCTCATGATTTTATAAGCTTCTAAAGGGCCACCTCTTGATTTCCTAGTGAAAGATGTCCCAGCCTATTCAGCATCTCCTTTTAGCTCAAACCATCCAGTCCCAGCAACATTGTTGCAAATCTTTTCTGAACCCTCTTCAATTTAATAATATCTTTGCCAAAGCAGGATGACCAGAACTGGACACAATACTCCAAAAGTAGCCTTATCAACTCCTATACTCAATGGTCTGTGTAATGAGGTCAAGCGTGCTGAATGCCTCCTTAGGAACTCTGTCTACCTGTGATGCAACTTTTTAAAAAAAAAACGATGTCCGCTTGTCTCTATTCTGCAATATTACCCAGGATCACGCTCTGAAATCTATGTCCTACCCTTGTTTGTTTTACCAAAATGTAGTGCTTTTCATTTATCCAAGCTAAACTCTTTAACTGCTACCCCTCAGCCCATTGACCCATTGATCTAGATCCAAGGATGTTTGTAATCCTAGATAACCACTTTCACTGTCCATTATATCACCAATTTTAGTGTCATCAGCAAACTTACTAACCATTCTTCCTAAATTCTCATCTAAATCACTTACATAAATGTCAAGCAATGGTGGATCCAGCTCCAATCCCTGCAGAAACCCAAGTCCAATGTGAAAAGATCCCGTACCACTGCACTGCCACCTTTTAATGACTTCTGTACATATCCACCCAAGTCCCTCTGCTCCTACACTCCCTTCAGAATTATATGCTTTTAAAATATTTTCATTCCTTTTCTTCCTACCAAAATAAATCACTTCAGATTTTTCTGATGATGATGTGCTGGTGTTAGACTGGGGTGGACAAAGTTAAAAATCAGAGCTGAAAATGTGTTGCTGGAAAAGCGCAGCAGGTCAGGCAGCATCCAAGGAGCAGGAGAATCGATGTTTTGGGCATGAACCCTTCTTCAGGTAGCTGAAGGGTTAGGGTTAGGTAGCTAGTGGGGCAGGATCATAATGCGCAGAATCTCTAGCACAATAACAGTGCTTTGAAAGCTTCTACTTCTAAATAAACCTGTTGGGATATAAACTGGTGTTGTGTGATTTTTAACTTCAGATTTCTCAGCATTGATCTTCTTCAACCACATCTCTGGGACAAAATCAAGTGTATCCCAGAAAGTGTGGGAACGACGTTTGAGAAGATTTGTAGATCAGGTTGACGTTCTAGATGTAGGTTTGCTCGCTGAGCTGGAAGGTTCCTTTTCAGATGGTTTGTCACCATACCAGGTAACCTCTTCAGTGGGCCTCTGGGTGAAGTTCTGGTGCAATAGCCTGCTTTGTATTTGTGTTTGGGTTTCCTTGAGTTGGTGATGTCATTTCCTAGTCTTTTTCTCAGAATGTGATAAATGTGGTCCAAGTCAATGTGTTTCTTGATAGATTTCTGGTTGGAATGTCATGCTTCTAGGAATTCTCTTGCGTGCCTCTGTTTGGCTTTCCTGGGATGATTGTGTTGTCCCAGTTGAAGTGGTGTCCTTCCTAATTATGCAAGGACTTGGAATGTAAGGATACTAGTGAGAGAGGGGTCATGTTTTTTTGTGGCTAGTTGATGTTCATAGATCCTGGAGGCTAGTTTTCTGCCTCTTTGTCCAACATAGTGTTTGTTACAGTCCTTGAACAGTATTTTGTAATCCCACTTGTCTCCCACAGCCATCATCCTGGGGTGACCATTGACCAGAAACTGAACTGGATCAGACATATACATACAAGAGCAGGTCAGAGGCTGCATTTTCTGTGGCAAGCAACTTACATTCTGTCTCCAACATCCATCTACAGTCTGCAAGGCACAAGTCAGGAATGTGATGGAATGCTGTCCAATTGTCTGGGCAGCTCCAACAACATTTATGAAGCTCAACACTATTCAGGAATCACTTTGCTTAAAAAGAATCTATCCATTTAAGCCTTAAAAATATTCAAAGGCTCTGCTTCCAATGTCTTGATGAAATATTTTTAAATACTCATGACATTCAGAGAAAAACATATTGCCTCACCTTTGTTTAATTGGGCAATGTTTTCTCTTATATGCCAGGCTGCAGTAGACTCGTGTGATGTTCAAGGTCTGATGGCCAGCTGGATGTTACTGTGTTGGATACAATTGGAGTGAGACACAGAAGTGAGGTGCATGCATTAGGGCCAGGAGTTAGTCATATCAAGGAAGAAAAGTTGAGTATATTTAGTGTCAGTTAAACTTCCTTAATAAAACAAGCACTGCAGATGTTGGAAAGCTGAAATAAAACAAAATGCTGAATGTGCTTAGCAGGTCTGGTAGCACCTGAAGAAAGGTTAACAGACTTAGGGTTTGCATAAAACTTTACAGCACAGTACAGACCCTTCGGCCCTCAATGTTGCGCCGACCTGTGGAACCAATATGAAGCCTATCTGTCCTACACTATTCCATTTTTATCCATATATTTATTCAATGACCATTTAAATGCCCTAAAAGTTGGTGAGTCTACTACTGTTGCAGGCAGTGCATTCCACAACCTTACTACTCCTCTGGGGTCATGCCTGCAACCTTTTATCAAAACACTTGTCGCTAAGCTTTGTGTGTAGTTCAGTCCTTAAACCCAGAACTTTTGTACGTCACCTAGGCTGTCAATTCACTTATGAGTTTTGCTCTTTGAAAGTCCAGTTTTAAGTTTTTGTTTTTTTTGGGCTGCTCTTCTTACTAATCTCTACCTCATTGCATCTGTGGTGGGTGAGTTTGAGTTAGAGTACAAAAAGATGATTTAAAATCTTTAATGATATCAAAGTTTTAGAAATTATGGAGAGGAAAGCAGAGGGTGATGTGTGTCTCACTTCAATCATTCCATACATTCTGCCTAATATAAGGGGCAATTCCTTATTTCAGTGCCATGAAGGTGCATAGAGAATAACCTTGGTTTGAGTTCATTAAGTAAGTAATACTGACAATGCTACAGTTATTGAAATGGAAGTTGCTTTTCAGGTTTCTGCTCACTCTGCCGTAGTCTGTGCATTACTGGTGCTCTTAAAATGTTGTCTGGTAACAACTTCTGTGATATCAGCCTGATATTGGAAACAGCCATGTCAGCTGTGATCTCATTAACTGGCAGAGCAAGTTTGAATAGTCATTTGGTCTACTTCGGTTTCTTACATTGGTACATATTATGACCCAGCCAGATTGATGTTTGACTTGGAAGTAATGGTAATCTTGTCTTGTTCTTGGTAGTGGAGGTCATAGAGTGAGGGATATTGTTGAATTAAGCTTGGCAAAACAATTAGGGAATAAAGGAATAAAAGCTGGGCATTAATTCTCAGTTGAGTTGAGTAGAGACAAGTTGAGGGCATTAATTGAATTTACTCATTAAAAGACAGTCTCTGGGTGTAAGAATTTAACACAAGTTAATAGTGATCATGGTAAATAGACAAAATTAGAAATGTATGGGTAGAGATCAGCTCCCTTTGATATCAGGATATAGCTTGTTTTAGAACCTTTTGATGTACAATTAGGGTTAACCAGTAACTGGCCTTGCACAAAATACTACATAGGACAAACAGGAAGACAGTTAACGATCCGCATCCATGAACACCAACTAGCCACAAAACGACACGACCAGCTATCCTTAGTAGCCACACACGCAGATGACAAGCAACATGAGTTCGACTGGGACAACACTACTGTTATAGGACAAGCCAAACAGAGAACAGCCAGGGAATTCCTAGAGGCATGGCACTCATCCACAGATTCAGTCAATAAGCACATCGACCTGGACCCAATATACCGGCCACTGCAGCGGACAGCTGGAACTGACAACCGGAAGCAGCAGAGACCAACCACTACAAATGCCGGAGGAAACAACACAGAAGCGCTTCACAGGAGGCTCCCAAGCACTGAGGTTGAAACGTCTGCAACACAAATTCCCAGCTCGGCGAACAGAACCACAACATCAGTGCAATACTCCCTGTTTTCCCCCCCCCCCCAAAAAAAATCAAAATGTTTCTTCATGCCTTGTGGGTAATGCTGGTTGGACCAGCAGTTATTGCTCATGCCTAGTTCCGCTTGAGAAAGGGGTAGTGAGCTGCCATCTTCAACTGCTGCAGTTCATGTTGTTAAGGTAGACACATGATGTCATGAGGAAAGAAGTTTCACAATTTTCACCCAACGACACTGAAGGAATGGTGATACATTTTCAAGTCAGTATATTGAGCAGTTGCAGATGATGGCATGCATTCTCATGTATCTGCTGCCCTTGTCCTTACAGTTGGTAGAACTTGGAACCCTTGGTGAATTTCTGAAGTGCATCTTGTAGGTGGTACACTCTGCTGCTTCTGAGGTTGCTGATGGAGGGAGTGAATGTTTATGGATGTGGTGTAAATTGAGCAGGTACTTAAGCCCTTGATGATGTCATGCTTTTTGAGTGTTCTTGGAACTGTATCCATCGAGGCAAATGCATAATATTCCATCACACGCCTGCTTTGTAGGAGGACTTTTGGGATGTCGGACCATGAGATACTCACTGCAGTAGTGGGCGGCACGGTGGCACAGTGGTTAGTACTGCTGCCTCACAGCGCCTGAGACCCGGGTTCAATTCCCAACTCGGGCGACAGACTGTGTGGAGTTTGCACGTTCTCCCTGTGTCTGCGTGGGTTTCCTCCGGGTGCTCGGTTTCCTCCCACAGTCACAAAGATGTGCGGGTCAGGTGAATTGGCCATTCTAAATTGCCCGTACTGTTAGGTAAGGGGTAAATGTAGGGGTATGGGTGGGTTGCGCTTCGGCGGGTCGGTGTGGACTTGTTGGGCCGAAGGGCCTGTTTCCACACTAAGTAATCTAATCTAATCTAGTCCCAGCCTCTGACTTGCTCTTGTAGCCTCAGTATTTATGAGTTGTTCAGTTAGGTTTCTGGTCAACAGTTGATGTAGATAGTCGGAGCTTGTGATGGTGATATGATTGGATGTGAGGGGGCAACGGTTAGATTTTCTCTTGTTGGAAATGGCACTTGTGTGGCAAGCATGTTAATTGTCATTTGACAACCCAAAGCTGGATATTATACAGAGTACTTGTGAACAATGCTGAAAATTGTGCAATCATCAGCGAGCATCCTCACTTCTGACCCCATGATTGTGGCATAGTCATTGAAGCAGCTGAATGTGGTTGAGCCTAGGACAATACCCTGAGGAACTTGGGGCCCTAATGGTGCAGTGGTAGTGTTCAAGTCCCACCTGCTATGGAGTTATCTACTTACACCTCTGAGCAGGTTGATTTGAAATTATTTAGGTGTCTCCTTTGGTGCATTGCACAGCATCTCAACCTTTGAGCCAGAAGGGACAGGTTTAAATCCAATCTGCTCCAGTCGTGCGCAGATAGAGAAAATATCTCCCCTGAGGAACCTCTGTAGAGATGTCCTAGACCTGTGATGACTGACCATAACCACCACCATTTGGGCCAGGTATGACTCCAACCAGCGGAGTGTCCAATTCCCATTGACTCCAGCGTTGTGTTTGATGTCATACTGGATCAAATGAGACTTAGATGTCAAGGGCAGCCTCTCTAACTTTCACTCTGGAATTTAGCTCTTAATTTGTTCATGTTTGAACTAAGGATGTAATGAAGTCGGGAGTTGAAAGACCCTGACAGAATCACAAACTGAGTGTCAGTGAGCTAGGTAGCACCACGAACACCTTCCGCTGATTGCAGATAGCCTCGGTCAGTAATTGGTCAGGTTGGAATTGTCCTGCTGTTTGTGTACAGGGTGTACTTGAGCAATTTTAGACTTTGTTGGGTAGGGGCCTCTGTTGAAGCTGCAGATGTACAGCTTGGCCGGGGGCATGGCGAGTTCCAGAGCAGAAGTCTTCAATCCAATTGATGTAATGTTAAATTAATGAATTATGTAAACTTCTTTCTGGCTTGATTTGTTTTTGCAGTTTTCCTCCTGTCCTTTTCCAAATTTTGTTACCTGTTACTGTATGGTTCCACAGATGGCCAGTACTTCAGCTACCCAAGTGGCAATGAGTATTTGCTTGTGAGACTTTTTGCTCAACCCTACGCAGTCATTCAGTAGCTGCATATATGAAGCTTTGAAAAGGTGTCACTATTGGAAATGCCAGCCCCTACTGTCATCTGATATAGATCTAAATCCAAGCTGGCTCCTCCATATGTGTTCCTGAGCTGTGCATTAGTGTCATCAAAAGGTTGAGAGAATTTGCTGCTGAATTGGTACCCATTTATCCTGGGTTAGGTTGCTTCCATGCTGCAAGCAAATCTGCATAAACTGCAGATCCTGCTTTTATTTTGGTAACTGTAGTATGTCACTAATAAGTATATGGATGCACTTCCATCCATATCACAGCAGCAGGAGACTGAAATATGTGGTTGCTTTTATTTTGCTGCTGCAGGGAGATACCTCATTTTTAGAAGTAGCAGCAGGCACTTGAGCAGGTCAGTGCTCAAAACATTTGTGCCCCTTTCAGCCGTATTCGATGGAATATGATAGAGTTGCATAAGAGAGGACAAGAGGGTGGCGTCACGCTTCCAGAACAATCTGAGGGAAGTGCAATTGCATGAAGTTGTAGCTGTTAAACCTGGCCAGAGGGAAGAATGGTGATACCCACCCAGTTCTCCCAGAATATGAAGGGACTAAAATAGCCTTAGATGATATGAATACCACTAGTCTAGGGATGGAGATATTCTTGAAAAATACACAACACGAATGGTGAATTTTGGTGTCAGTTTTAAGAAATATGTTTGTTTCAGTCTGTAAATAAATAAATTTTAATACAATAAATTCCATGTTAAACCCACACACAAATAAAGAGCTGTGTTCTTTCCCAGTGGGATATTGGATATTGGCTTTTGGACAGGGAAAGAGTCCAAAAGGGAAAGGTGGAAACGGATATTTGTACAATACTGTGGATTTACAATACAACCTTTGTAAATCTCTAAACTTATTTTGCTGTCTGATTCAACATAGGGATATCAGTAGTTGAAACAGACCGAATGTCTGTATTCCACTTGCTGTACGATAATTAGTTGCCTTAAATGAAACCTGATTCCATATGTTACCAGGAGAGGAATCCTGAATAATTTTCCCCGATCGTAACCGGGTGCACTAAGGCCAATCATTAGAACGGATGAAACCCAAGATAAATTATGCATCTGTTCTATGTAATTTAGCCCCTAATTTTGACACAGCTTTTCAATAGGATCCCTCCTTAAACTCTCAATTCCTTCTCCAGAGGACTTTTTGTTTTGGTTTTCATCATATCTTCCTGTGATGTCTTTCAGAGATGGATCACATGGTTGATATTGTGTAAGAGATGTCCTTATGTTTTCCTTCTGCTAATTTATGTCCAATTATTATAGCTTTGTGATTCTGCTCAGCTCCTTCACCTCATTTTGCCTTGAATTTAACAAGTAACTCACCTACTGACCTTTTGTATTTGTTAGTTGGTAACTGGCAGTGATGCATTTGAAGGATTCCCCAACGTAACTGACCTGATCTGCCACAGCAAAAATAGCGATGCATGACATTGTGTTTAACATTACTGCTGTTCAGTTGAATTCTTCACTTGGCATCTTTGCTGCATAAAAGTTGTCTGCCCACTCAGCATTTGTCAAAAGAAAGGCTTTTATAAATTTAGGAAATGTGAAACAAGGAGGCTAAATGATGCTGTGGTCTGCTGCCATAGTCTAAGTTGTTAAACTTAGTTTTTGTGGTTTTTATCTATCCCAAGCACTTGCCTGGATGGAAGCTTTGCTACTTTTTCAATTACAGTGTTATACTTAAAATTTAGAAATTGAGATGAAGGGCCAAGGTTCATAATTTAGAGCAGCTCCAAAATTACGAGGAAATCAACTAAATCAGGAAGTGGTTTGGTTTCACCACAGAAGAGATGTAATATCCACAATTAGTGCAGAGGTCACTGTAATGACTGTGCAACAAAATGGAAGGTTGTTTGCCCTTTAGAGATTTTGATTCATTTTTACCAAATTTCTCATGCGTTTATTCTCTTCTGAGACTCAGTTTGTCACAGGAGTAGAGGTTCCACAGACACCACGTACTTTTTGGTACTTCAAGTGAATAAATTTGACATTTGGATATAGCTGCCTATCATCACGCTCTGCCAATAGTTGGGTAACACAGGTGTAGGAGAAAGTGAGGACTGCAGATGCTGGAGATCAGAGCTGAAAATGTGTTGCTGGAAAAGCGCAGCAGGTCAGACAGCATCCAAGGAGCAGGAGAATCGACGTTTTGGGCATAAGCCCTTTTTCAGACATCTAACAATGGAGGCCTGCACTCTTATTCCTTAATTGGGGCAAAGACACTGCCAATACCTGGCAAATCTGTCCAGGCTAGTAGGTACCTTGTTCAAATCCCCCTGCCCTTTCAAAACACTGTCACCAACCTAATCATCCTCATCACCTCATATTTTCTCTGGGCTTAGCATCACCTGAAGGCATAATGTCAAGGGTCTATGTGCCCACCAATATCTCTCAGTTGTAATTCACCACCACTTTTTCTGTTTCTATGACTTTTCTCTGATCAGCCGATTTATCTGGGACCTACCCATGAAAATAGTGCAGCTTTATCCAACTAAATTTTGAGAATACTGAACCCACAGTCCCTGGCTTCAAACTTGATTTGATTTCCTTCTTGGCCACTATTTCAAGTTCAAACCAACTGTTCGCAATGTTGAGTTCCATAGTGTATAATCATGACCTTATCCAAACACACAAAAGTAAAAAACTGTGATGACTGGAAACCTGAAGTAAAAACAGAAAATTCTGGAGAAACTCATCAACCTCAAGGTTAAAGACAGGATTCTTGGCAGAGCAGAGGAACAGTGGGATCTTGGGGTCAATGAACATAGATCCTTCAAAGTTGCTTCCCAAGTTTATAGAGATAAGGGGCATGGTGTTTTGGCTTTCATTAACAGGGAGGTTGAGTTTAAGAGCCACGAGGTTTTGCTGCAGCTCTAGTTAGACCATACTTGGGATATTCTGTCCGGTTTGGTTGCCTCATTATAGAAAGGATGTACAGAGGAACCTTGATTATCTGAAGGATAAGGGCTGGCAGTATTTCGTTCAGTTAATCAAATTCCATATAATCGAATGCTGGATAACAGTTTAGCCAAGCGATCTTGCCGGATAATCCGATGTTTGGATAATCGAATGCTGGATAATCAAGGTTCCTCTGCAGATGCTTTAGAGAAGGTGCTGAGGAGATTTACCAGGTTGCTGCCTGGATTGGAGGGCTTGTTTTATGAAGAGGTTGAGTAAGCTAGGGCTTTTCACATTGGAGAGAAGGAGAAAGAGGGGTGACTTGATAGAGGTGCATAAGGTAATGAGAGACATAGAGTAGATAGCCAGAGGGCTAATAATTTTAGGGTGATTGGAGGGAGGTATAGGGGAGATGTCAGAGATTCTTTACTCAGAGTGGTTGCTGCTTGGAATGCTGTGTCAGCGGTGATATTAGAGTTAGAGACATTAGGGGTATTTAAGCACAAGGATGGGTGTGTAGGTCAGCTTGATCCTAGATTAAAATAAATGCTCACTACAACACTGTAGGCCGAAGAGCCTGTATTGTGCTGTACTTTTCCATGTTCTAACTCTGGCAGCATCTGTTGAAAGAAAGCAACAGTTAATTATATCTGCTTCAAAATATTATCAGATCTTCTCTTCATTTTGTTAGTTTTTTTTTATTAGATAGCACTTCTGTGAAGTGCTTCGAGACCTTTTCCACGATATTTAAAAACTTAATGGGCGGCACAGTGGCTCAGTGGTTAGCACTACTACCTTGCAGCACTAGGAACCCAGGTTTGATTTTAGTCTCAGACTGTCTGTGTGGAATTTGCACATTCTCCGTGTCTGCTTAGGTCTCCTTTGGATGCTCCAGTTTCCTCCCAAAATCCAAAGATATACAGGTTCGGTGAATTGGCTATGCTAAATTGCCCATAGTGTTAGGTGCATTAGTCAGAGGTAAATGTAGGGGAATGGGTCTGAATGAGTTACTTTTCAGAGGGTCGGTGTGGACTTGCTGGGTCGAAGGGCCTGTTTCCATTCTGAAGGGAATCTACTCATCTAATCTAAAAGTTGTTGCTTGTTTGATGATCTCAACCAGGGTAACAGACAAAACGTCATGGTTGACCTTCCTGAATTATGATTCAGAATTTGATTCAAAATTCGCCACTGGGTCTCTGGAGGCTTCTGAGGGAGATGCATGTTTAAACATTGATCATTGATGGTATTCGATATACTGTAGTCCCCCTGTACCTGTGGGGGATGCATTCCAAGATCTGCCGTGGACACCCGAAACCATGGATAGGAGCAAATCCATTTATTTAAATGGGAAATTTACCTTCCTGGCAGCCCCCCGGTCCTTGGTTCTGGTATGTTCCCTGTAATATGTTCAGGCCGTGGTAAACCATGGGTAACTGAAACTGAGGAAACCAGACCCGCGGATCCAGGGGTCGTCCTGTAGTTACGATGCACTCCACTGTAAGATAAGCTGCCAGTGCTTATTGCTAGCTGCTATATGATGAATAGCCACCTCGTCATGGTGTAGAGTTGTGACTGGTACTTGTGGAACCCATAATCCAGCAAGGAGCCAATATCTTTGAAGCAGAATTGGAAAAGGCAAACTGCCAACAAAAATATGGAACTCGTTGGTACGTGACAATGTACTTGTGTATTTTATTTCCCACTGCTCTCTTGAGACTTGCGTTACAAGTCTCTCCAAATGTCTTAAGTGTATTCCAGCTCATGAATTAATCCTAGCAATGACTGTATCAGCTTGAACATGTTATCCATGCAAGCCAAGGCTTGTCTGTACTACTTCCTGATTCATCTGTCTGCTCAGTGCCTCACACCTTATTGTGCTGCTGGTGCTGAGCAAACCCTGGCCCCAGGATTATGATTTCCGTCTAAAGCACAAAGCGACAATTACAGGAAGGATTTCTTATCACAGCCTTATCTTTTTTTTTTGAAAATTTGTTGGTACTTGCTGTTTTAATTCAAGAAATACTACAGAGGTCCACACCCTCCTTTCCATCTCAATGCCTGTCACTGGAAGTGTTTTGGCAATTAGAGTAAATGACTGTTAGAAAGGAATTGGACACTTGCTGATTCTTTGGATGTCATCTTTGAGTACTAACAGAATATTTCAATACTTTCAGGCAGACCTGACAGTAGTGCAGATGGACAGAAATTGTCTGTTCATGTTTTTCCCCTATTCGGTATTTCAGTTTCATTTATAGATTAAAACATTTTCGGGTTGGGAGCTGATTTGTTTATAGCAGACATTTCTGTTAGAGTTTCGATTTTACAAAAATAGCTAAGGCATAAAATACTGTGTGCAAAACATAGCTGTGAAGAGTTACCAAATGTATGATGGCTCATTACTTTGGAGATCTGATTTGTCAGGCAATGGATTTGAAGCAACTGTTTTAATTCCTAATCCCAGGTACAGTAAATGAAAAGTCTACAGGGTCCACTGCTGTCACATCTGCTTAGTGACCAAATCAAAGGTGAAATTGGTATTTAATTATCCTACACTGCTCCCTCCTCCCCCTCCCCCTGGGCAATGCTAGTGGTAAACTATTCAACTTAAGGAATGTAACCAGGCCTGAGCCCCTCGGTTTCGTTTTGCTACGACACGTGCCTTCCAACAGGGATTTCTGGATGGTGATCAGGTGGGAAATCCCAAACTGATCAGAGAATTATAGAATAATACAGCATGCACTTCAGTTCCTTGTGTCTGAGACAGCTTTTTTGAATGAGCTATCCAATTAGTGGTTACTTTGCTCATTTGCAATTACCCTATGAATTTTTCCACTCCATATATTCAATTAATTTAATTTCAATTGAATTTGCATCCTCCTCCCTTTCAAACAGTCCATTTCTTGAAGTGTACAAAATATGTTCTCCTAATAACCCTGTTAATTCTTCCATTGATTGACTTCAATCTTTCTCACCTGATTGCCATCATTCCTGGAAGTAGAATAGAGTTCTTGTCTATTCTGTCAAAATCCCACATAATTTAGATTTTTTAAAATTTAGATTTTATTGTCATGTATACTTGGGTACAAGAATACAGGAGGACAGAGTTGCCATACTCTGGCACCATCTTACTATTCAAAAAACAAAGCAGAAATAAAAGAAACAGGGGACCCAAGTATTTGCAGACTGAAGATGGACTGTAACTGTTTTCCTGACAGTGAGGACTCGTGATAGAAGCACAAGGAAGTGATCTTGACATTTCCTTTTCTTTTGGCTGAGTCCCCACACAATACTGCAGCCAGAATGCCATCAGGTACCCAGGCTCAGGCTTGGCCGAGAGCTGTGCTGCCAATGCTAAGACCATGTCACCATCCTTTGCTATGTTGCTGCTGCCAGAGTCCACTGAAGCTGCTGGTCCTGAAATGGGCTCAAACCCAGTACTAGGTTGACCATGCCGAAGAACCTGATGTTTTGGCTTATGTTGGTGCTGCTCCCACCTCCTGGGACAATCGTTTCAGTGGAGGAGTCCTTAGCTGTTTCCTCTTCTCCCCCTACCCCCCACACCCCCAGACACTGAAAAGCAAGAAAAAAAAGAGCAAAAATAATTCAGGGAAAATAAAAGGCATAATGTCAAATAGCTCCATTATATCACACTTCAGCACAGATAAAGAGTAATCAATGGGTGTATTTTTATGTTTCCAAAGGAATTTTGATAAGGTGCCATACCAAACGGTTGTACAGTATTTTAGAATAGGTGGCAGATCTTTTTTCAGTGGAGAAGTCGTAAAGGAGAGAGGTAAACTGACAGGACAGTGTAACTGATGGACTGCCACAGTGATCAATATGGAGGTCTCAGCCATTTTCAAACATCTAGGAGAATCATTGTCAACCTAATCAATGGGCATTCTCATTAATTGACAAGTAGGTTCCTCTGAAGCCATTCTATAATAGAGATTATTCAACAGCTCAAACCAAGTCTCGGGATAGTTAAGTGAGCGGGTATTGTACAACTTCAGCAAGATCACCCAAACCCAACATCAAGCTGGAAAAACAGCAGTGAATGACCTTTGTTGAGATACTGTAGAACATATACTAACTGACAAGCAAAATGCCACAGTTATCAAGGACTGAGAGAGGATAAGATTTAACATTATCTCTATATGGATGCCCACACGAAATTCCTCAGAATCCGTATTCCCAGTTTTTGAGAATAAAATCAATAACCAATTATTCTGCTGTGCACAATATTCTATCAAAGTCTTTGTATAATAAACTTCATATTACATTCATCGTATCTGGTTTTAGTTGGGCAACACTGGGTTCACAAGCCAGACTTTCCATTAAAATATGTCATCTGCAACAGAAGTTCTTCAAACTTAAAGACAGCTGTACACTGAGCCAGGGTTCCCCAGACACTGGGAAAATCCAACATCATTAGCAACTCAAAACGTTCTGTTAAGAGGCTGCAGTAAACAACAATCAACTCGGTAGACAGTGGTCAGTTTTGAAATCTGGTCACTGTTCAGTCTTGTGCACGTTCTACAGACATGCTTTATCACCAAATAAAATTCCTCTTTTGACAGAAATGCAATATCACCATGGTGATCTTCTAATGTGCCGAAACTCAATATCGTTTCCGTGGAGAGGAACTATTTTGAACAAATAAATGGTACTGCTGTGGAATCTCCATTGTCACTGATTGTTTTTAATGTCTTTGCGGGGGAAAAAAATTGAACAAGCAGCTCTGGATTTAATGTCGTCAGTTTCCCAGATGCAGTCCTATGGCCATGGATGAGGTATCTGTCATCCTGTTTTAGAGAGCAGGTATGTTGCATTTCTTGGCCTGCACTGCTGTGGTCATGTCCTGAATTAATGCAGCTTAGGAGTGAGTTCAAAATTGATGACCTATTTTTGTAGCTCCCTGTACTATTAATCCATGACTTTTTTTATGGGTTTGCTGCATCTTCTCTGCTATTGTGGACTATGAATGGCATATCTGTCAGTATCTCGTAAAGATCCTGATGCAGGCCAGTAATCTCCTTTTCAATGATGGCTCCTTGGATTGAAATGCAGTATTTAAATAGGACCAAGAGAGGATTACATGCAATGTTTGTACAGGTGATGCAAAATAGTTCAGTGAATTAAGTTGGATACTCACCTGATGAATACTCTGCATTTATCAATGGTGACATTGACTAGGGTGAGTTGTAACTGATGGATTGAAGGTGAGGAATTGGATAAAACATTAAGGAATGGGGGCCGCTGAAACTTTGGTATGTGCGATCTGTGATTAGATTAGATTACTTAGTGTGGAAACGGGCCCTTCAGCCCAACAAGTCCACACCGACCCGCCGAAGCACAACCCACCTATACCCCTACATATACCCCTTACCTAACACTACGGGCAATTTAGCATGGCCAATTCACCTGACCCGCACATCTTTGGACTGTGGGAGGAAACCGGAGCACCCGGAGAAAACCCACGCAGACACGGGGAGAATGTGCAAACTCCACACAGTCAGTCGCCTGAGGCGGGAATTGAACCCAGGATGTATAGACCATGTTGGCAATGCATAGTGCAAAGAGGGAGGGTTATATCACGTTGCATACATGATTCAACAAAAGTAGTCAATTTTCTGACTCAGGTAATTAAGAAGCTGCTAGTGCTGCATCTAAGGCTGAGCACAATATTTTTGCTCAGTGACAGCACCCATCAGTAATTCCAGGGAAGCATCAATAAATCTAGTTATTGCTGTTGCTGTTTGTGAGTTCAGTCTTAGTAATTCCTGCTCCACCCAATTTCAGTTTCTCCAGTGATGCTTTAGGATGAACTTCTGATCCTGTCCTGTGGGTTCATGTCATACTCACTGCATAGCTTAAAAACAGAAAACCCAGAAGTCACAACTCATTGCTGAAATTGATCTGAAATTGCTTAGTAGAGGCCTTTATTTCTGGCTTGTCTTTCTCGCGTTCCAATTCTCAATCCTGGCTCCAGTTTTGTTTTTCACTTGTTGGGGAGGGATTTTAATTTGATCACCAGTTATGAAATTTAGTTGTGGATTGTTGACAAGGATGTACAAACTGTTACCTCAAGAAGTGATTGAAACAAATAGCAAACATGTATTTGAAGCGTTACAACAGGAAAGCAGACAGCCAAACCAAATCAGTATATCTACCAGTGTGTTTACAACACAGCAAAATTAAAACCTTCAAAGACCATCAAAATTGGCCCCAATGGTTCCTAACCAGAGTTGAATAACTAATTCCAAGCTCTATGTATAGTCAATTCCAGACACTGGTTTATATCTTAAACAACCTAGCAATTTATTAACAATATATCAACTTCAGGGTAAAACTAAAGACCAAAGTAATCTAATCAGTCTATGCTTTAATCCCAAAACCTTTGTTTTCAGCCCCATTCACATAAAAGGCAGGCAAGCAGTTAATTCATAAAATAACAAAATGGCCAGATTACTTAAGTTTTTTCGTAATTCATTGTTCAACAGCCATACATGGTTTGTTCGTTGAATTTCTGAAGATGTCGATCAGGGTCACCTTTTACAGTTCACTCAGGTAAAGGTGGTAGGACTTGTAACTTCCTTTTTTCTGAGCTGCTACGGGTTGCTCATGGAAGACTAGACAGGGAGCTTTCACATCTTCATGCTGTAGCATCAACATCAGACGCCTCACAGAAAACAGTCTAAAACCCAATTCAGGCTCTGGCCTTCCTGACAGATCAACTCTCTTTTCCATAAAGTCTTGGTTACAATTCAGCTACGGTCATCTACTTGAGCATATGGTCCTTTCCAGACTTGCTGGAACTAATTTCCAGGTACTGACCTTGCTAATAGCCAGTTTGTGTGATATCTCTTTAAACCTATTACTCTTCGGTGATGATGTTTGATTTAATTTATTATTGTCATATGTACCTAGGTACAGTGAAACATTTTGTTTTGAATGCATTACAAGGAGATCATACCATACAAAGTGCATTAGGGTAACTGAACAGAGCAAAGAGTACAATGTTAAGGCTGCAGAAAAAGTGAGATCAGCATTAAATTTAAAATTTGAGGGGTCCATTCAGAAGTCTAATAACCATAGGGAAGAAGCTATTCTTAAACTTGTTGGTACATATGTCTAAGATTTGGGATCTTCTGCCTGACTGTGGTTGGAAGAGATTATAACTAGAGTGCGAGGGTTGTATGATATGTTGGCTGCCTTCCCAAGGCACCAAAAGTATAGATGAAGTCAGTGGGTGGACGATTAGCTTATGTTGTGACTAAGAGTGTGGTGCTGGAAAAGCACAGTAGGTCAGGCAGCATCTGAGGAGCAGGAGAGTCGACATTTTGGGCAAAAGCCTTTCCTGATGAAGGGCTTTTGCCCGAAACGTCAACACTCCTGCTCCTCGGATGCTGTCTGACCTGCTGTCCTTTTCCAGCACCACACTCTTGTCTTGGATCCCCAGCATCTGCAGTCCTCGCTTTCGCCTCGTGTAATGATTGAGCTGGAATCACAACTCTGTAATTTCTTACAGTCCTGGGCAGAGCAGTTGCCATACCAAACTGTGATGCATCTGGATAGAATGCTTTCTATGGTGCATCTATAAAGATTGGTAAGAATCTTTATAGACATGCTGAATTTCGTTAGCTGACTGAGGAAGTAGAGCTGGTGTTGTGCTTTCTTGACCATAGCTTCAACATAGGTTGACCAGGACAGATCATCCTTCCTTGGAATTGATGCTCTTGACCATCTCCCTCTTTGTGCTGTTGATGTAAATAGGGGTGTGGCCTCCACCTTGCTTCCTGGAGTCAATAATCAACTCTTTGACATTGAGAGATTGTTATCTTTATAGTACACCACCAAACACACTATGTCCCTTCTGTGTTCTGTCTCATTTTGTTTGAAATCTAGCCTACAATAGTGGTTTCTGCAGCAAACCTATGGATGGAGTGAGGGCAGAATTTGGTCGCACAGTCATGGGTGTGTAGGAAGTAAAGTAAGAGGTTGAGTACACAGCCTTGCAGAGATCTGAGGAGGTGTTGTTGCCTCTTCTTGATTGTGGTCTGTGGGTCAGAAAGTTGAGGATCCAGTTGCAGAAGACGGTGCAGAAACCTAAGTTAGGGGCTTTGAAGATTAGTTTGTTGGAATTGTGGTGTTGAAGGCGGAACTGTATCGTTAAGTAGGAGCTTGATGTCCATATCCTTGTTACAGAGATGCTCCAAGGATCACTATAGGACGGGAGGTGGCATTTGCTGTGGATCTGTTGAGACGGCAGGCAAATTGCAAGGGATCAAGGCAGGCTGGAGTTGATGTGAACCACGACTAGCCCTCAAAAACACTTCATCATAATGGAGGTCAGAGCTACGAGACAGGAGTCATTGAGCCATGCTGCACAAGCTTTCTTAAGCATTGGGATGATGAAGGGTCTCAAGAATAGTTTTAATGGGGTGCTAACCTGCAGTTAACTCCTAATCTGGCCTTTAGAATAAACAAAAATGCTGAACGAAGAGACTTTGGAGTGCAGGTTCATAGTTTCTTCAAAGTGAAGTCACAGGTAGATAGAATAGTGAAGGAGGAATTTGGTATATTTTCCTTATTGGTCAGAGTATCAAGTAAAGGAGTTGAGAGGTCATGTTGTGGCTGTACACGACATTGGTTAGGTCATTTTTGGAATATTGTATGCAATTCTGATCTTCCTCCTATCGGAAGGATGTTGTGAAACTTGAAACGGTCCGGAGGAGATGTACGAGGATGTTACCAGGTTTGGAAGGTTTGACCTATAGGCTGGGGCTGTTCTCCCTGGATCGTTGGAGGTTGAGGGGTAACCTTATGGCGGTTTGTAAAATCATGAGGCTTATGGATAGGATAAATAGATGAGGTCTTTTCGAGGGTGGGGAGTCCAGAGTTAAGGAGCATAGGTTTACAATGAGAGGAAAAAGATTTAAAAGGGATCCAAGGGGCAGAGGCTGGTGCTTTGGGACAATGGAATGAGCTGCCAGAAGAAGTGGTGGAGGCTGGTACAATTACAACATTTTAAAAGGCATCTGGATGGGTATATGAATAGGAAGGGGTTAGAGGGATATGGGCCAAGTGCTGGCAAATGGGACTAGATTAGGTTAGGATATCTGGTCAGCATGGACGAGTTGGACCCAAGGGTTTGTTTCTGTGCTGGACATCTCTATGACCCTACAAAAGCTTGTTCGGTCTATCTTTCCTTTTAAGCTGTTACCAGCACTCCAAAAAGTCATTTTTAGCTCATAGTGGATCAATTCTTGAAAAGGAAAAATATGCAGCAGTAAGGATAAAGCAAGTGAGTGGGGCAGTTGGTACATAACTCTCAGTCCAATGCACCATTCTTTGAATGTTCTACTGACTTCCCATATGCCTCTCCATTCTTAATATAGCATTTGAATCCCTGCCAGCTATGGCACCATCTAGAAATTGCTGGTATTCTGGGTACTAAGTTTTGCCATACACTGTAGCAACACCTTTTTCAGAGGTTGATGGCTGCTATATAATGTAACTGGCTATGTATCCAGTACTGACATGCCTAACTGTACTTCTATTCTCTTTTAGAGCAATCTGTCTTGCCAGCCTGGGATTCGTTTTGAAGGAAATCAAGGGGTAAGTCTTTGGAATTTCTGTGTTTTTGTTTGAACCTTTGAAGTATTTACTTGTGCAGTTGACCCTTTCTTTGTTCCTGGAAATGGCTTCACAAACCATTCAGCCCCTCTAGTCTTTCTGCCATTTACTTAATTACCGCTTACACCATCTATTTACTTTAGATCGTAACCCTTAATAAATATTTTTACCTAAAAAAAACTGTTTTTAAACTTCTAATTGAATCTATACATCCTTTTGGGGGAGTGTCTCTAGATTTCCATATTATTTAAATGAAGAAGTGTTCCCTGATGTCAATCCTGAGTGACCTGGCTGATTTTGTTTTGGCTATGCTTCTTGGTCTGGTCTCATTTTAGAGGAAATAGTTTCTCTCTATCTAAAATATTGAATCTTTTAATCATTGTAAACACAGTGTGCTGTAACTGCTTTGAGATTAATCTGAAAATATGAATTAGGAGTAGACCACTCAGCTCCTTGAGTCTGCCATCCAGTAAGATGATGGCTGATCCGATTATTCCCTTAGTCTGCCTTCCCTCCAAGCTAAGCCTGTCAATGTAGTATTATTCTTTCAAGAAAACAGTTAATAAAAACTAGCATTCTAATATTCTACAGGATATAGTGCAGTACTGGTGGAGTGCAGCACTATCAAAGATGCTGTCTTTCTGTTGAGGTGTTGGAGGGTCAAAGTGGCTTTGGTCTGTGATTAACATGCAAGGTCATGTGCAATATTTAAAGAAGGGGGAGTAGAGTTTTCCTGCAATCCGGAGCCAATATTTATCTCTTAACCAACGTCATTGAAAAAATGATTAGCTGATGTTGAAATATGCACACTCACCAGGGGTCATCAGGTTGCTGCCATGAGCACTCTGTTAAGTCTTTATCCCTGCACCTAACACTACAGGCAATTTAGCATAGCCAATTCACCTAACCTGCACATTTTTGGACTGTGGGAGGAAACTGGTTTTGAGGATGTGTTTTTCCTGTAATTTATTTGTCAACTATCAGTCCTTGACTTTATCCCCTACGTTTTCCTACCCTCACCATTCATGTGCCAAATTTGATGTGTTGACATTGTTTCTCATCTCCAGCTATTGCTTGCCTCCCTCAATTGTAAAAGTGAGTTCTGAAATCGGTGACTTAGAATTAGGAAAGGTGATTTTGGAATGTGCTGCAGTTGTGAAGTGATGGAATGACTCTGAGATTGATTGCCACAGCACCATGGCGATACATGCGTAATCTGTAGACGCCAATGGACTGACACTGATTGAAGCAGATGGACTGGCCAGGGTTTCTGTTCTTTTATTAAAATCCTATCTCACACTTTTATAGAAATATGAAACTTGAACACAAAGCTATTTATAGACTGAAACAAGTGCCATTTGTCTACATAAGTATGCAGCTCTCAGTTTTGATGTATGAATCAGCAAGGTTAACCCATTTTACTAATGGTTCTGTAAATTCTACTGTTTTAATCATGCAAATACAATTCACTGTCAATGTCAGTCACAGCCTGCCATTGCTCTTTCAGTTGTTAAAGTGACAGGCACTCCTATTGTGTAACTTATTGGACTTCAGTTTGCGCAGTGTTAAACCACACAGGTCAGAGCCTCCTGGCATTTGATGAGTTGAATTCCTAATTGGGTTACAACTCCTGATTGACATCCAGTAATGTCTACTAAATATTGCATGCTTCCTGAAGCCAGAATAGGATTTTCCTTTTGTGGTGTTTGAGGTTGAATATCCTGCATCACTCACAACTATAGTTCACAAATGGTCATTTTGGTAAATTGCTAGAGAATGACTGATCAGTGCCTTCAGGAAAGGTGACCATTTGGTCAACAATCAGCACAGCAGAATTACTTCAACAGATCTAGGCTTAAAAGGTATGAAATTCGATCAGAGGTGTCATTTAATTCTAAACTGTAATGGCTAGTTTTATAGGTATGTAAACGTAAGCAGCAGGCTATTTTAGAAAATGCATCTATATAGAGCTGTATCACATTTAAAAAAAAATCACAAGTGCTTCACACAGTTAATTGCCCTGAACTGTTATGCAGACAAGTGTCAAATACAATGCAAAAGAGTAAGCAGTTCTTTTTGATATCATTGTTCAGAGGAAGAATGTGGCCACACTCAAGGATTTTTTACTCCTCACAACTGATGGCATGATACCAACCATGTCTACCTAAGATGTTAGAATATGCTGATGTGAACTTTATTTAATAACTCATTAAAAGCATGGTTCTAATCAGCATTCTCTCAATTTTTGGAGTCTGGGGTGAGTTTTACCTCCTGAGCTAAAGTAACGCATTCTGCATTGAAGGGATCCTGAGAGTACATGGGGTAATGGTGCTAAATAAATAAAATTGCTGTGAAAGGTTGGTGGTGAGCTTGTGCTCTGACCCCTGCAGCACTTGTAGTGATGGTGCTGCCACAATGGTGTTACATTGGATGTCCAGAATATTTCTGTTGAGGGGATGTTATACATATCCAAGTCAGGATAGTTTCTGATTTGTGTGACATCTTGGTAAAGATGGAATTCCAACTCCATTCCCAAACCTATGACTGCTCTTTGCTACCTTGAGTGTAGATTGAAGGGAAAGAATTGTGTATTTTTGATTGTACATATTGCTGCTACACTAAAACACTCGAAGAGTGGATATTCAGTCTAGTGACTAACTCTTAAGCAATAATTTGGATGGTGATGGTAGTCAGCTTCTTGAATGTTCTTACACCTGCAGCAATCCAGGCTAGTGTTTCTTTATTTGTTCAGAGGATTTGACCAGAGAACACGGTGGGCGGCACGGTGGCACAGTGGTTAGCACTGCTGCCTCACAGCGCCTGAAGACCCGGGTTCAATTCCCGACTCAGGCGACTGACTGTGTGGAGTTTGCACGTTCTCCCCGTGTCTGCGTGGGTTTCCTCCGGGTGCTCCGGTTTCCTCCCACAGTCCAAAGATGTGCGGGTCAGGTGAATTGGCCATGCTAAAATTGCCCGTAGTGTTAGGTAAGGGGTAATGTAGGGGTATGGGTGGGTTTCGCTTCGGCGGGTCGGTGTGGACTTGTTGGGCCGAAGGGCCTGTTTCCACACTGTAAGTCTAATCTAATCTAATCTAAACACGTGTGGCTCTGTGGTTAGCACTGCTGCCTTACAGCACCAGGGTCCCAGGTTCAAATTCAGCCTTGGGTGACTGTGCAAACTCCACACAAACATTCTCCCCATAGGTAAAAACAATGACTGCAGGTGCTGGAAACCAGATTCTGGATCAGAGTGATGCTGGAAAAACACAGTAGTTCAGGCAGCATCTGAGGAGCAGAAAATCGACATTTCGGGCAAAAGCCCTTCATCAGGAATGCCCGTGTCTGCGTGGGCTTCCCCCAGATGCTCCAGTTTCCTCCCACAATCCAAAGGTGTGCAGGGCAGATGAATTGGCCATGCTAAATTGCCCATAGTGTTAGCTACATTAGTCAGAGGGGAAACAGGTCTGGATGAGTTGCTTTTCGGAGGGCCGGTGTGGACTGGTTGGGCCAAAGGGCCTGTTTCCACATTGTAGGGAATCTAATCTAATCTAAACGTGTTGAAATGGCAAGCAACTGGAAGCTCAGGGTCTTATTTGCAGACAGAATGTAGGTGTTCTGCAAAGCAGCCCCCCTTGTTTTCACCTATAATTCCCTAGTAACTCACATCCAGAGGATTATCAGCTGCCATTGCCATCATCTCCAACAGGATGCCACCATCAGACAAATAGTTCCCTCCCCTCCCTTGTCAACCTTTTGCAGGGACTGCTCCCTCTCAAGTACCTTGGTTCACTCATCCTTCATTCTCTTCGTATTCCCATGGCACCTTCCTTTGCAAATGCAGAAGGTGCAACACCTGCCCATTTACTTCCTCACCCCTCACTGTCCAAGACCCAAAACACAACTTCAAGATGAAACACTGTACTTCACTCAATCTAGTCTACTGTATTCCATGCTCACAATATGGTCTCCTCTACTTTGGGAAAATGAAGCAGAGACTGCTTTACAGAACACGTACATTCTGTCTGCAAAAAAGACTGAACTTCCACTTGCCTGCCACTTGAACACAGTGTTCTCTGGCCAACATCTCTGTCTCGGACCTGCTTTAGTGCTGTAGCGAAACTCAGCGCAAGTTGGAAGAAGAGCACTTAGTTTCATCTTGGTAACTCTGCAGCCTTCATGACTTAGATTCCCTACAGAATGGAAACAGGCCCTTCGGCCCAACCAGTCCACACCGACCCTCCGAAGAGTAACCCACCCAGACCCATTTCACTCTGACTAATGCACCTAACACTACGGGCAATTTAGCATGGCCAATTCACCTGACCTGCACATCTTTGGACTGTGGGAGGAAACTGGAACACCTGGAGGAAACCCATGCAGACATGGGGAGAATGTGCAAACTCCACACAGACAGTTGCCGAGGCTGGAAACGAGCCTGCAACCCTGGTGCTGTGAGGCAGCAGTGCTAGCCACTGTATCAGGTTCAACAATTTTGAGGCTTAGGCATCTTTCTCTATGCTTAGCCCCACTCCCATACTGCAAAAAAGCACAGCAGGTTAGGCAGCATCTCAGGAATAGAGAATTCGACGTTTCGAGCATAAGCCCTTCATTAGGATCTCCAGCATCTGCAGACCTCATTTTTTCCCACTCCCATACATCAGGCCATGTCATCACATGGGTTGCTACCACATACAGCTTGTCCGCTATTAATAGACCCCATTAGCAGCTATTCATTCTCCTTGGCTGCTCTTTATCTATTTCTTTTGTGGTTGCACTGTTTTCTCTGTCTTTGGGCTGCATTTTTACCTATCAATACCTCTCCCCTGCAATAAAAAGCATCCTTTTCTTAACTGCCATCAGTTCTGAAAAAGGGTCACTGGACCTGAAACATTAACTATGATTTCTCTCTACAAATGCTGCCAGACCTGCTGAGATTTCCCAGCAATTTGTAGGGTCATGGAGTTATACAGCACAGAAACAGATGCTTTTGGTCCAACTCTTCCACATTGCCAGATATCCTAAAATGGTGTAGTTTCATTTGCCAGCATTTGGTCCATATCCCTCAAATCCCTTCCTATTCATGTCCCCATCCAGATATCTTTCAAGTGTTGTAAGTGTACCAGCCTGCAGCATCACCTCTGGCAACTCATTCCATACACGCCCCACCCTCTGTGTAAACAATTTGCTCTTCGGATCCCTTTTAAACCTTGCCCCTCTCACCTTAAACCTTTGCCCTTTAGTTTTGGACTCCCCTACACTGGAAAAGAGACCTTAGCTATTTATGCTGTCCATGCCCCTCATGTTTGAATAAACCTCTATGTGGTTACCCATCAGCTCCAGCCGCTACAGGGGGAAAAAGCCCCAACCTATTCAGCCTCTCCATGAAGCTCAAACCCTCCATTCCTGTCAAATTCCATCTGCCACTGTTTAGTCCATTGGCCCATTTGATGAAGGTTCTGTTGTGTTCTGAGATAACCTCCTTCACTCTTCATTACCCCTCCAATTTTGTGTCATCCGCAAACTTACTAACCATCATTTGTATAAATGATGAACAGCAGTGGACCCAGCACCAATCCTTGTAGCATACTACTGGTCACAGGCTTCCAGTCCAAAAAACAACCCTGTACCACCACCCTCTGTCTTCAAGCCAATTTTGTATTCAACTGGCTAGCTCTCCCTGGATTCCACATGATCTAACCTTGCTAACCAGTCAACCATATAGAACCTTGCTGAAGTCCATACGGACAATGTCTACCACTCTGACTTCCTCAATCTTCTTTGTCACTTGTTCAAAACAAAATTCAATCAGATTAGAGAGACACGATTTCCCACACACAAGGCCATGTTGACTATCCCTAATCAGTCCTTGCCTTTCCAAATATGTGTAAGTCCTGTCCCTCAGAATTTCTGTTTTTCTTTGATATTTCCAGTATCCACAGTTCTTTTGATTTTTGTTTAGTGTTCCAACAGACTTCTGATTTAACTTGTGGAGAGACTTTGTAGGTTCAGGAGGTGAGTTGTTTACTGGAAATTAATCAGCTCTGAAGTAAGGTGACTTTTTGACACTGTATTTACCTGACAACGACATGGCATGCATGTTGTTTTTACTTATTTGGATTATCTGAATTCCTGTTGAAACCTAGTATAAACTCTCAAAGTCTTTAAATACATCTGAACATTGTGGTATCATAGCAAACTTCTGCCCTTCTGGTGAAAAGAGGTTAAAAGGTCAAAACTCTTGTGTGAAATGTGCTTCCTTCAGAAGCTGTTGTTGCTCTTTGGCCTCAATCAACTGTTGCCATCTTTCTTTGTGGTGACTGTTATCCCACCACTGCAGCATTTTCCTAAGACTTCCATTGGTCCCGGATGTTTGAGGGGTCTTTGGTGCTCTGTTTATCCAAAAGCTGTCTTAATGTCAAAAGCAATTATTCCTGATTCTTGCATGCCATCAAGACTTTGTGTACCCTCAAGCATGATGGTGTTGATGTGCTATTATTATTGATATCTGCCTGTATTCTTGAACAGTGCTGGTGATCTGCATTATAGCTTTTTTTTCCTGCTTAGTGGGTTCTTTGCTTGTAATTGTTAAGATGCTGAAAGGGTGAAAAAGTTACAGAAAAACTTGCTTTAGGATCTTTGTGAAAACTTTATTGGGTGATGCAATTGGCGATGTTTTCATCAAGCTGAATGAGACTTAAGATTGCCTTTGGCTTTTCTGGAGTGACTCTGTTTTGTGTCAGTAAATAACCCAGTAAATTTGAAAGCTGAGAATTAGTTTAGTTTCCTTTGCCCAACTTTTCAGATCCAGTGTCAGAAGGTGGTTTAAAAAAGACTTTATTATGAGGTTTTGGCTAGTAATGAAGAAGAAAGAATCCAAAACAGAACATCTAAATTGGAAGAAATCTAATTTCTGTAAGATCACAGGAGATTCAAGTGGAGCCAAAGACTATCAGGAGAACTAATGGAACATCTTGCTCAAGATGTTTCATGTTCAGGCTTGATGTGTATCAACAATTACAACAAGGACCAAAACCAGAATTACTTGGATTCAAGCTTTTGTTGCGATGATATGAAACAAAGCATACAATCGCTTTGTTATACAGAACTTTAATATTGCTGAGAAACATGTTCCTAAGGTTTTTTTTTTGGTCATTATCATCGATGAAAATGCAGCACGGATTTTAGTCTATGTTGATACAACTATAGCATAAGGAGAAAGATTGTTCAGCAAGTGCTGCCCAATCACAAAATTGAGTCTATGCACTCATCAAGTGTTGTTAATTGATTTCACTGCCAGTGTAGTGGCAGGTATGTAGACCTTACATGCCAAGGATTATACTTTAGTTATCTTTGGTTTCAGAGTAAAAGCTATACTTGACCAACCTGTGCCTATAAGACCCAAACATGCCAAATGTTATGTAATTCTGCAATAGGACTGCATTTGCTGAACAATCCTGAGTGCACTAATGACTACACTAACAAATAATTTATGACAATTAATCAAGCTCATAACATGGCCCATTTATGCTGGCTAGCAGCACATACATTCATTTGGACCTGGTCTTTGCAAAAAGTAATGTGCTTAAGGCTTGTGCTTTTGGGAATTTGGGGAGGCTGGGGATTCCCATTGGCTGAGGCATTGAATGCAGAAAGCAATCAGAGCCCTCTTGCCAAATAGTTAGCTTTTTTTCCTGTTGTATAAATTGCTCTGATTGCCAGAATACCAAATTTCAAACAATGTGCCAGAAAAAACTTTGAGAACATACATAATTTTTGGTGCTGTTACATTATACATGATGCATGTCAGGTGAATTCTCCAACTGACAATCAAATCAAATATAATGGGGAAAAAAACAAAGAACTGCAGATGCTGAAAATCAGAAATGAAACCAAACATTTCTGGAAAACCTCAGGTGTGGCAGCATCTGTGGAGAGAAAGCAGAATTAATGTTTTGAGCTCTGAAGGAGGATCACCTGATCCAAAACGTTAACTCTGCTTTCTCTCCACAGCCTCTGCCAGACCTGCTGAGATTTTCAAGCCATTTCTGTATTTTTATCTATCAAATGATGGGTTGAGGAGGAAACCGATGATGAAAATAAGATTAGCAAAGGGAGAAAATGGAAGTCAAATGTCAGTTAACCAAAGGGAAGCTAAGAATCTTGCATCAGCATGTAAATTGTAAGTGGGTAATAAGAGATGGGGCTGACTGGGGGTAGATGTTCGCAGGTAAAGGGACAGCTGGAAAATGGGAAGCCTTCAGAAATAAGATAACGAGAGTCCAGAGACAATATTTCTGTTAGGGTGAAAGGGAAGGCTGGTAGGTATAGGGAATGCTGGATGACTAAAGAAATTGAGGGTTTGGTTAAGAAAAAGAAGGAAGCATATGTCGGGTATAGACAGGAGAGATCGAGTGAATCCTTAGAGAATAAAGGCAGTAGGAATATACTTGAGAGAAATCAGGAAGGCAAAAAGGGGACATAGCTTTGGCAAATAGAATTAAAGAGAATCCAAATGGTTTTTACAAATAGATTAAGGACAAAAGGGTAACTAGGGAGAGAAAGGGCCCCTCAAAGATCAGCAAGGAGGCCTTTGTGTGAAGCCGCAGGAGATGGGGGAGTAACTAAACGAGTATTCTGCATCAGTGTTTACTGTGGAAAAGATCATGGAAGATATAGAATGTAGGGGAATAGATGGTGACATCTTGAAAAATACCCATATTACAGAGGAGGAAGTGCTGGATGTCTTGAAAGGCTTAAAGGTGGATAAATCCCCAGGGCCTGATCAGGTGTAACCTTGAACTCTGTGGGAAGCTAGTGAAGTAATTGCTAGGTCTCTTACGGAGATATTTGTATCAACGATAGTCACAGGTGATGTGCCGGAAGACTGGAGGTTGGCTAACGTGGTGCCACTGTTTAAGAAGGGCGGTAAGGACAACCAGGGAACTATTGACCAGTGAGCCTGACGTCAGTGGTGGGCAAGTAGTTGGAGGGAATCCTAAGGGACAGGATATACATATATTTGGAAAGGAAAGGTCTGATTAAGGATAGTCAACATGGCTTTGTGTGTGGGAAATAATGTCTCACAAATTTGATTGACCTGTTTGAAGAAGTAACCAAGAGGATTAATGAGGGCAGAGCGGTGGACATGATCTATATGGACTTCAGTAAGGCAGTTGATAAGTCTCGCCATGGGAGACTGGTTGGCAAGGTTAGATCTCATAGAATACAGGGAGAACTATCCATTTGGATACAGAACTGGCTCAAAGGTAGAAGACAGGGTGGTGGTGGAGGGTTGTTTTTCAGACTGGATGCCTTTGACCAGTGGAGTGCCCCAAGGATCGGTGCTGGGTCCTCTACTTTTCATTATTTATATAACTGATTTGGATGTGAGCCGAAGAGGTGTAGTTAGTAAGTTTGCAGATGATGCCAAAATTGGAGGTGTAGTGGACAGCGAAAAGGGTTGTCTCTGATTACAACAGGATCTTGATGAGATGGGCCAATGGGCTAAGAAGTCGCAGATGAAGTTTAATTCAGATAAATGCGAGGTGCTGCATTTTGGGAAAGCAAATCTTAGCAGGACTTATACACTTAATGGTAATGTCCTACGGAGTGTTGCTGAACAAAGAGACCTTGGAGTGCAGGTTCATAGCTCCCTGAAAGTGGAGTCACAAGTAGATGGGATAGTGAAGGCAGCGTTATTGGTCAGAGTATTGAGTACAGGAGTTGGGAGGTCATGTTGCAGCTGTACAGGACATTTGATAGCCCACCACCTCAACAGCAATTCAGGATGGGCAATGAAGGCCTGGTCTTTTCAGTGATGGCTGTATTCCATAAATAAAATATTAACTGGTCTCACATTTCATTGGTGTTTGCACTCCATCTGAACCAGGGTGAATTATCTACACATCAAACTAAGTCTGAACTTGCCTAAAGTCCACAAGTGGTGGTTCTCTCCAGTACGTGTTACTGGAGAACAGAGCCAAAGGTCTCCCTCTTATTTTCTCACATGTTAGCCCATTGACGCTAAGGTCAGGTGTGGAATCCTCAATTTGGTTGATGGCATTTAACTGAGCTGAGACCACATGTTTGACCCTGTGTTCAGACTTCTGCAGTTCAAGTTGTCATTGGATAAACTTACTGAGGTATCAAAAGAGCTGGATGTGTGATGCTTTGCATTCTGCTGGCAATCAGCATTCAACTACCTGAGATTTTCCAGTGGCTGGAAAAGGGCTAACATGAGCTCTGTTACAATTGGATTGAGTAAGGTTTCTGACATTTTGTGATGTAATGTTAGAAGATTTGGAGATGGAAGAGAGGGAGAGATCATTGAAACACCAATCTTTTTTGTTGGTTTTCTCAGTGTTTGACTGTTTGATGCTGGCTAATGAAAGTGGAAAAAAGATTGGTAGTAAAGCTTAATTTGTTTTAGTATCTGACCTGTCATTTTTGAGAGAGGACTTTTTCTATGTTTGAGTGTGTATCTGAATAAAAACAAAGCATTTTAAGTATGTTATTATTCACTGCTTTAATTCGAACTTGACTACTGAGATTTTCAGTACTGCAGTTTCTGTCCTTTGTTTAGTATTCATGACCTGGCTGATAAGCCCCAGATGGCCCTGTTTAATTGCTTGTGTTGTGCAAGTTTTGGCTTTGTAGGTTATATTCTCAGCCTGTCTCTCTGTAGTTTAGCTATCCTTAAATAAGTTGTCAAATTTGACTTCTCCGCCCTTCACCTATCTCCTGAAACACACTGCTTCTGCGTCAGAGTTCCCAGGAAAGCAGCATTTGGGAGCCAAGTGCCCATCTGGCCTGTAGTATGAGCAAACTAGGTTTATTTTTTTAAAAAGTGGTGCACAAGAAGAAAAGAAGATTTTAAAATTTATTTTGAATGCTTTGATACCAGAAGGATGTTGGTACAAAGCAGGATTTTGAATGTAGAAGTCATTTGATGCAATCTGCAAGAGCCAAAATTATTAGCTAACCAAAATTATTCGGAGTTTTGAAGTATGCACTCCATCTGCTGCCAATGAAATCTGCTCCCAGTAACATTCTGGTTATGGAATTCACCCCATTTGTGCTGAAGTTTGATAAAGACGAGAATAATGTGCCATGATTATCAACAGCCGATCATTAATCCAGAATTCTCTCAAGATTAAAACACAGTACTGGAGCAACTTCTGGTAGCATTTGTGAAGAGGCAAACAGTTGATGTTTTCAATCTGATAACATTTCTTCAGCGTTTATCTTTTTAAATAGTCAAATTCTTGAATAAGAAATACCTGCCTTTTTGCAATTAAATGAAACTTTCATTGGTTTAGAAATGGATAGGAACTAAGTGACTAGAAAGAATGAACATCAACAGAAATAGAAATCTTAAATAAGAAGTAAGCAAATCCCCAGACCTGCTGGCCTACCTCCCTAGGGTTCAAGAGCAGGGAGCTGCAGATGTGGCATTGGTTTTCCAAAATTTACTTGATTCTTGAATTGGCCTGATGAATTAGATGTTACAACATGGGCAGCATGGTGGCATTGTGGGTTGGTGTAGGCTTGATGGGTCGAATGGTCTCTATGTACTGTAGGGATTCTGTAAATATGCTATTGGAGAAAGGAGTGGGGAGAGAGAATGGTGCACTGCAGACGTATGATCTTAACAATGCACTTAGAAAATCGCAAAGTGATCAAAATCGGTCTTGTTTTACAGAGAAATTGTATTTGAAAATGTAAGAAAAAATTTTAATGATCAATCTGGAAGCATAAAGGTGAGCTATTAGATGGAATAAACATAAATTCCTAAATAGAATTGTATAGGTGCCACAATAAATAAGAGAATATTTTACAATTGAAGGTTGATTAATGATTCGAAAGGAGGGTGTAGAAAACTGAGACCTTTCCAATTTAGCATGTCGTGGAGTGCTGGAAGGGTCAGTTTTGGATCTTGGCTCTTTAGGTTTTATTTTGGAGGAAGAGAATGGGAGCAACGTATCCATAAAGAGTTATAGATACATATAGCACGGAAAAAAATGATTAGGTCCAATTCGTCCATGCTGGCCAGATATTTTAACCTAACCTAGTCCCATTTGCCAGCACTGGCCCATATCCCTCTGAGCACATCCTATTCATATACCCACCCAGATGCCTTTTAAAAGTTGCAATTGTACCAGCCTCCACTACTTCCTCTGGCAACTCATTCCATATACGCAAGACCCTCTGTGTGACAAGGTATCTCCCCTATTTCCTGCAGCTCCACAGGCTGCCTTGCTGATCTTTGAGGGGGCCCTATTGTCTCCCTCGTTACTCTTTGACCTTAATGTAATTATAAAATCCCTTTGGATTCTCCTTAACCCTATTTATCAAAGCTATCTCATGTCCCCTTTTTGCCCTCCTGATTTCCCACTAGGTATACTCCTACTGCCTTTATACTCTTCTAAGGATTTACTCGATCTCTCCTGTCTATTCCTGACATATGCTTCCTTCTTTTTCTTAACCAAAACCACAATTTCTTTAGTCATCCAGCATTCCCTACACTTACCAGTCTTTTTTTTCCCACCCTAACAGAAATATTGTGTCTCTGGACTCTCGTAATCTCATTTCTGAAGGCTTTCCATTTTTCAGCCGTCTCATTTATCAGCTGTTCCTTTATCTGCAAACAGCTACCCTCAATCAGCTTTTGAGAGATACCAATACCATCTCAATTAGCCTCCTTCCAATTTAGAAATTCAACTTTTAGATCCGACCTATCTATTTTCGTCACTATTTTAAAACTAATAGAATTATGGTCGCTGGCCCCGAAGTCCTCCCGCACTGGCACCTCAGTCACCTGCCCTGCCTTATTTCCCGAGAATAGGTCAAGTTTTGCTTGCTAATTGTATAAAGCTAGAAAGTAATAGAAGATACTGCAAAGAGGTCTGGACAGATTGACTGGGCAGGAAACAACTGGCAGATAGAATACAATGTGGACAAATGAGAAAGTATTCACTTTGGTAAAGTGAAGGAAAGCAGAATTTCTTGTGTTTTTAATATATTTAAAAAGCACAAACATTTACTGTTTCAGGGCTTGAGCTTTGTTGGGAACATTAATCACATGCAGGTGCAGCAGTTGGGAAAACCAACATTTCGTCTTAATGTTTTGAGTACAAGGGCCAGTCTTAGGACTATTACATAGGGCTTTGGTGCGATCATGTCTGGAGGGTTATGTGCGGTTTTACACTCCTTTTTTAGGTAAAAGGTATACTTCCCTTGAAGGAATATAGTGAGGATTCAGCTGGTTAGTTACAGAGAGGATCGTCTCCTGTGGTGAGACACTGAGTAATTTGGGCCTGAATTCTCTGAGGACTGTAAAAATGAGAGGTAGTCTTATTGAAGCATAGCAGATTCTGGAATCATTGGCAAGTAAGTCTGTTGCAAGAAGCCACCGCAGTGTTTACGGAAACAATTTAATTTCAAATGTCTTATGTTCAGTTCCTTTTGTAGTTGCGTGCCTTCCAATGTTCGTTTTGCATTTACAATGAAAAATGCCAAATTTGCCATCCCCTGCTCACCTTGGTCTATCAGTAATAACTCTATAGTGTCAGTCTGGGTGGATCATGAAACATTTAGATTTCCATTTTCAAAATTGACACTATATAGTGTGAAATAATTGAAGGATAATGTAAGCAGATGTCAGTTTTTTTTTAACATACTGAATATAGATGATGCTTCCTGTAATGGAAATGCAAAATCTCTGCTCAGCAACTCTTCTGGTCAATGCTTTGTTGACATCTGACAATCACTGTCAGAGAATTGGCTCTCCGTGGTACTGTGTAGAGTGAGCTTATTATTATTTTGAAGTATTCTAACTGCTCAGCAACTTTTGAATTGAACCACTGGTAATTAATGATTTAATTTGTTTTCATTTGATTGTGATCACACACCATATTGTGAAAGGTCTGGCCATCACTTTATTTGAATTTAACAGTGCAGGGTGAGCATTTTGTCATCTGCAGTGAATGTCCTCCTGTTCTGATCGGTCCTTTTAGTAATTTGATTCTAGTTGTAAATCATTACACTAAAGTCCTTTCACCCGAACTTGCAGCCATGCTAGTGTATTTCTGTAAAGTCACCTGGTCAACTTGTGCTCTGTTTTTGTCGATGACAAAAGGCCTTTGACCTGCCAGCAGCTATGTGATTGGCTCGCCAGTGGCTGAACAGCTTTTTGAAATGAATATTTGGGCAGAAACCATCGGCTCTCCAGAAATGAAAGAGCTGTTAATTTCTGCAATAAAAAAGAGCCTGAAGAAAGCTGGTTTATTTCTCCTCATCAGTTGTGTAAGTCAAGGACATCGATGTTATAAATCGGTCACCTGTGGCTTCTGCAAGCAAGTTAAAGTACCTGGAGAAGGAAAGTTGAGAAAGAGCAGCTCATGACAATCTGGAACGTTTATCTCAGCAAACCTTGCAGACAGATCATTAAACTGTCTTTCTAGTTAGGATCCCTGCCTTTTCTGATATATAACACATAGGCATGTGAGTAAGTATTATGCTGCAATCTGAACCTTGGGAGTTCGTGGCAAAATTTTAATATTTTGCCAAGTATGTAAACCTTGGAAGGATTGTGAACTGTGAGGAGCATAGTATTGAACTTTAAAAGAGCACAGAATGAGGAGGCAGATGAAATTCGATACAGAGAAGTGCAAAGTGATTCATTTTGGTAAAAAGAACACAGACAATATCAAGGATAGTTTTTTAAAGGGATGCAAGAGCAGGGGGACTTAGGTGCATATGTGCACAAATTATTGAAGGTGGTAGGACAGGTTGAGAGCATGCTGAATAAAGTATGTAGTAACCTAAATTTTTAATAGGAGCATGGAGTGTAAAAGCAAGGAAACAATATTAACTTTGTCTTAGATCGTTGATTTAGCCTCGCCTGTAGTATTATGTCCTGTTCTGGGTGCTATATTTTACCAAAGAATGTGAACTTATTAGCAAGAGTGATTCCCTGGATGAGGAACAAAAGCAACATGCATCAGAGTTGAAATGCAAAGCAAATGCTGAAGAAATTCAGCATGGCTGGCAGCATCTATGGAGAGAAAAACAGAGTTAACGTTTTAGAACTGAAGGCTGGAAAATGGTGCATTTTGTGCTGTTGACAAAGAAGGATAAGAAGCAAACTGAACAGACTACATTCCCTTCAGTTTTTCCATGGCAGCCAATATGTTTGCTTCCACACGCTGGTCAATGTGCGCAGATGATCTGAGCGTTTATGTGGTTGCACAGCTTAGATGGAATATTGATCATGGAGCCTGATGAAAGGTTCCAACCTGAAACTTTGACTCCCGGCTCCTCTGATGCAACTTGACCTGGTGTGCTTTTTCCAGCTCCACAGTTCATCGACTTGGCCAAGACCAAAACAAACAGAGTGCTCATGGTAGAAAAGGAGAGATCTAGGTAACAAAATAGGTGTTAATGATGCCAAGCATGAAAATCGACATCCAGTTTTGATTTAAAACTCCCATCTCCAATCCCCTGCTGTGATATTTTCAAATCAGCTTGATCAGAGATGTTACCACACACTTGTGGAATAGGTGGGATGTGGACTCCGACCTCCTGGCTCAGAAGTAAGGATACCACCACAAGAGCCCTTTTTACTTTTTTAGTTTTCTAATCAACCTATTCCGAGCAGGTGGGACTTGAACCTGGACCTCCTGGGGGCCTGCAAAGGGGCTGGTTTTAATGTCTTTAATAGTAGCTTCTAACTTCACCAGTGATGTGCTAAGCTCACTGGCCTGTAATTTCCTGCTTTCTCTTTTCCCTCTGACTAATGCACGTAACACAATGGGCAAGTTAGCATAGCCAATCCACCTGACCTGCACATCTTTGTGGGAGTAAACCCACGCCAACACGGAGAGAATGTGCGAACTCCAAACAGACAATCGCCCGAGACTGGAATCCAACCTGGGTCCCTGCCGATTCGAGGCTGTAGTGCAAAACACTGAGCCACCGTGCTGCCCTTACTGGTGAAGAGAGTAGATGTTTGTGGATGTAGTGCCAATCAAGCAGGCTGCTCTGTCCTGGATGGTGTCAAGTTTCTTGAGTGTTGTTGAAGCTGCACACATCCAGGCAAGTGAGGAGTATTCCATTCACACTCCTAACTTGTGCCTTGTAAGTGATGGACAGGCTTGGGGAGCCAGGTCAGTTACTCGCTGCAGTATTCCAAGCCTCTGACCTTTCCTTCTCTCCCTTTCTCCTTTCTTTCTCTGCAGTCTGATCCCATTACCTCTCTTTAACACCTTTTCCCCCCACCATTATGCCCCTCCCCATCTATATCCCTTCTCACTCTGTTACCTCTTTCACCCTGTCTTACTCTGCCCTGTTTAACTTCAAGGAATTGGTCCATGGGGCTTTGAGCTCATAATTATATGAGCAGTTTTACCCTGCCAGCAAATACTTAGTGTTGAAATGAAAGAAGCCATGTTTTTATTCCAGAGAGACTTGATTCCAATCATTTCTCCCTTTACCGGCATGGACAATTCCACTACCAGTTCCCTTCTGCATCCAACCCTTGTCTTCTCACTATGGTGCGATTCTCATCTCCTCTTTTTGCCCAAGTCATATTATTCCTGATAGCTGTTTGTTCCTCTAATCCCCTCACAGGCTCACTGTCACTGTGTCAGGCCTCCGGCTGCTCATGGCTCCCCCAGTCACCAGTTGGTTTTCTCCCACGTTTGCTGTTGATTGGTTAACCAATAAGCCTGTAAAACACATGCAGGAAAGAAAGGCTTCTGATTGAAGGAGCAGCTCCTTGAAAGATCTTCCAGTTTTACTTATCAGTATTTAAAACTCTGGCTTCAAATAAAACACACAACAAAAAAATTCAAAAACATAACCTTTCACTTTGTCACTCTTTTCTCATCTGTAATTATTGTATGGCATTATGTAATTATTAATTATGGGAACTATATGAACAAGCATTATAATTCATCTCCATTTGGGTAGAAGTCTGGTTGTATGAAATACTCTGGTGGGCTGTAGGTTCAGTACACTAAGGCAATGGAACGTAAACTGGGAAATGTGAAGTGTTAAGTTTTAGAAGAATGAGGAGAGGCAAACTAAGTAAAACAATTTTGCAGAGTGTATTGGAGCACACCTGGGAGTGTGTATGTGTAGATTAATCTACCGACAGATTCAGCTTGCTGTTAAATAGCACATTGAAATTCTTGGCTTTATCCATAGAGGCATGCAGTAGAAAATAAATTGTGCCAAAAGTACAAAAACACTGGTTAGACCGCAGAAGGAGTATTGTAGTTCCAAACCAGGCATTGCACCTTCAAAAGATGTCAGAAGCTTTGTGACGATGCAGAGGGGGTTTAAGATTGCTTAAGGTGTCACAAATCTAAAGATATCGACAAAATTACTGAAGCATACAGTCAGTTCTGCTTTAACAAGTGTTTCTTCAGCTCGAATTAACTTTAACACTATTGAAGAAATTAGACCGTTATTGTAGAACACAAACTTTCCTTAGCTGTATTGGCTATAACACAATTCCAGCCCCATTAATTTAAATGGCACGCGATCACACAAAAACAGAACTAACTGTATGTTGCAATTGCATTGTGATTTGGAATACACTGTCTGAAAGGGAAGCGCATTCCGCAGTAATGTTTGGAAGTGAATTGGATAAATGCTACCGAATGGGGAAATAGCAGGGGATTGCATTCGTTGGTTACGATGTGACACAGTTAGACTATGAGTAATAGGATCAGACATAGACCATTCCGCTCCTTGAGCCTATTCTGACAGTCAGTGGAATAGTGGCTGATCTGACACTCCTCACGTCCACTTTTCTACCATTTCCCCATTTCAGAACATGCAGCTGTTAACTGCACCAAAAATTATGACTAGTTCCACAGGCTAGAGTTCAGCCAACTAGATCAAGCTGACAAACTCTTCCAAGTTGATGACACGATTAGAAAGTAAGTACTGCATGAGGAGAATATGACCCCAAAATTACTGCCTTGTAAATAACTACCACAAAATAAATTGCACTAACATACTGTTTAATAGTCTGTAGACTCTGTTATGAACTAAACATATACCAAATGAAAGCCTCATTGGCATATACGTTTTGCAACATTTAAAAAGAAAAGACTCCCCATTTCAAAAGTTGTGATGTAGAGGAGCTGGTGTTGGATTGGGGTGGACAAAGTTAAAAATGACAACACCAGCTTATAGACCAACAGGTTTAATTGGAAGTGCAAGCTTTCGAAGCGCTGCTGCTTCATCAGGTTGTGAAGCAGGATCATCAGACACAATTTATAGCAAAGGATTATAGTGGCATGCAGGTGAAATGATGTATCGAACAAACCTAGATTAACTCTTTCATCTTTTAGAATGGGTTTGTTGGTTTTGGTTGGCAAAGTTGCAATAGTAGAAAGAATCCGATCTTTAGCCTGTCTTTAAAATACAGAGATAAAGGGTAACTTCAGACTCGAACAATAACTGGCTTTGCACATTCCAAAAATAGGACTCAAAAAAAACCCACCCCTTTTCAATATTTGCATGAGCTAGGGTTCCCAGGAGACCTGTCGTTATATCGTTTTGGGAGGTTAATTGAACTGTATTTGACCAAGTGCCCAGCTGTTTTTACCAGAAAAACCGATGCGGTTAGCTGTATTAACCGGAGCTCTATAATTTGCATAGTTTTAAAGTAATTTTCTGCATTTTTAACTTCAATGTGTGTGCAGTTAACACCTTCAATGATTGCAGTTCAATTGTGCAGCATTTAATGTTACCATTTTATCCCCACCTCTTCTGAAAATACACTGTTGAAGAAGAGTTTCTAGGAGGCCAGTCACACCCTCACTCGAGTAGCCAATCCTTATGGGAGTAGTAGTCACTTACTCCAGAAGGATCACACCATCAACTTAATCCTGTTCTCTCTACACATCCATCCATACGTTTTGAGGTATTTTATCCTCCCTCCCTCACTGTGTTTTTGTTCCACGTTTCATGAGGTTCACCCTCAAGGCAACCTTGATGCTTTAAAAACCCAGGCTGCCTCTCAGGTGGTGTCCAGGTTTTAGAATTTTATCATCAGTCATATGACTGTGTATTCATGTCCAATGTTTGTGATCTAGAGTCTGATACGGAGTGCTGTAATTCCAGGAATTTCTGCTTTTTGAAGTATCTCAATGTTGGGCATTTTGTACTTCCATTTGATGCCTATAATGTGGAGAATGCAACTTGTGGTATTTGTTCAGGGGAGGTGTCAGAGGTCAGTTCTTTATACAGTCGTGGGTGCATGGAATGTACTGCCAGTGGTGGTAGTCAAACCAGGTACATTAAGGACATGTAAGCAACTCTTGGATAGGCATATTGATAGTGAATTGAAGGGTGTGTAGGTTAGTTTGATCTTAGAATGGGATAAAAGTTTGGCACATCATCAAGTGTTGAAGGGCCTGTACTATGGTGTACTATTCCATGTTCTATGTCCTTAAGCTGGTGGTTAGCCCATAGTCGAGGAGAAAGTGAGGACTGCAGATGCTGGAGTATCAGAGCTGAAAATATCTTGCTGGAAAAGCGCAGCAGGTCAGGCAGCATCCAAGGAACAGGAGATTCGACGTTTCGGGCATAAGCCCTTCTTCAGGAAGAAGGGCGTATGCCCGAACTGTCAAATCTCCTGTTCCTTGGATGCTGCCTCACCTGCGCTTTTCCAGCAACACATTTTCAGCTCAGATACTCCAGCATCTGCAGTCCTCACTTTCTCCTTGAAGATTTTAACCTACTGCGAATCCTCTTGCAAGGATGCCTTCCTTGAAGAAGCTCTCTTCCTCCTTCTACAATTCCTGAAGAAGGGCTTATGCCTGAAACGTCAAATCTCCTGTTCCTTGGATGCTGCCTGACCTGCTGCGCTTTTCCAGCAACACATTTTCAGCTTTGTTAGCCCATAGTCGTCAATCACTTTTGGAAAAGCAATTCTTGCTCCTCTGAAGGCCATGCTCAGTGGGACATAAGGCAAACAGCAATCCCGTGCAGTTATCTCTGAAAGCTGAAGATTGTGGTCATCTCAGATTGAAGAGATTGTCTTCTGCTCTGGATTAAATGTATATTCCATCAATATTTCCACCAAAATTCCAGAAAGCATGGCAGCAAAGAATATGTTGAACAGCACACACCCATGACACATTCTACCTCTCACCAAATGCTATGTTAAAGGGGTCGGTTATTCGGTCATGCATCACAGTCAGAGATTCCGGCCATCATTCCATTGTAAAAAGATTTTAATAATGTAATGTCTCTGGGCAGATATGATTCCCTAGTAACTGCCTGTGTTATCCAGCAAGCACATGCAATTGCATGGAAGTATTGCAATTTCTGATAATTCTGCAGGAGATGTAGATTTCACTCAGCTTGGACTACGAATCAGTCATGACTCAATGTGGTGATGTGGCAATCTATTGGAAAACATAGAAACAGGATGTTCCACCATTCAGTGAGATCATCACTGATCTGTGGCCTAACCCCATATGCCTGCCTTGGCCCATATCCCTTAATACCTTTTGCTTAACAAAAATGTATCAATCTCCGATTTAAAAGTAAAAATTGTTCTAGCATCAACTGTCATTTACGGAAGAGTTCCAAACCTCTACCACCCTCTTTGTGTCAAAGTGCTTTCCAACATCTCTCCTGAATGGGTGATAATGGAATCAGGCTTGTTTCTGATGACTTCTCAACTGAGTTGATCACTTGTGAATACTGAGCTCTTTGAAAAGGAACCTTTAAACCTTTGTAATCACTAAAAACACAGAAATAGAAAACGCACACCAGATCATCAACGCCACACTCACAGGAATCAGATTCACTAGAGAGGAAGAAAAGGACAACCAACTCCCATTCCTAGACGTGATGGTACAGAGAACACCGAACGGAGAATTCACCACAAAGGTATACAGGAAAACCACACACACAGACCAAGTCCTGAACTACGAAAGCAACCACCCCAACACACACAAGAAGTTGCATCAAGACACTGTTCAAAAGGGCCACAACACAGTGCAGTTCACCAGAACTGCAAAAAGAGGAAGAAGGACACCTCGACAATGCATTCACCAAAAACAGATACTCCCGCAATTTCATCAACAGATGCCTAAGGGAAAGACAATGGAATGAGGACATGCCACAACCCAAAGGACTAGCTACGTTACCATACATCAAGAACATTTCTGAACTGACAGCCAGACTACTGTGACCACTAGGACTCATAACAGCACACAAACCAACAGCCACTCTCAGACAACTCACCAGGACAAAGGACCCAATGCCCAGCATGAGCAAAACCAACATAGTGTACAAAATCCCATGCGAAGACTGCACAAAACACTACATAGGACAAACAGGAAGACAGCTAATGATCCGCATCCATGATCACCAATAACCACAAAACAACACAACCAGCTATCCTTAGTAGCCCCACACGCGGATGACAAGCAACATGAGTTCAACTGGGATAACACTACTATTATAGGACAAGCCAAACAGAACAGCCAGGGAATTCCTAGAGGCATAGCACTCATCCACAGATTCTATCAACAAACACATCGACTTGGACCCAATATACCGGCCACTGCAGCGGACAGCTGGAACTGACAACCGGAAGCGGCAGAGACAAACCACTATAAATGCCGGAGGAAAGATTACAAAAGCGCTTCACAGGAGGCTCCCGAGCACTGAGGATGTCACGTAGAAAGGGGACGAATCGTCTGCAACACAAATTCCCTGCTCGGCGAACAGAACCACAACAGCGAGTACCTGAGCTACAAATCTTCTCACAAACTAGGAAACTTTAAACTCAACTCAGTTTAGTTTAGTTCAGGAATTTTGGATACATCTTTCAGATGTTTCCTTGTAAACAGAGCCCCTATATAAACTATCTCTTATTTGTAAATTGCAAATCTTTTTCTGACATAAGCATAGTTCTCTCCCTTGTGGAGGTGCTGACTATCACTGGAAAATCAGTTGCCCTCAACTTCATTGGCAGTACCTTGCAGAAGAGGATGCCTTTCCCACACCAAGGGTGAGTCTGAAGGTGGCAGTACAGTTTACTACATTTAGAGCAAACAGTAGTCATGGGAAGGGGTTGGTGTGGCAGTGCACTCCTTGCGCTATTTTCACCTGGCTTCTGAATTCTCCTGTTGGTAAGTCTTGAGGTGTTTGATGCCTTTCCAAATGCTGCTCCACCATTTTGGATGGTCTGGGCTGGTGATTCCCAGGTGTTTGGAGGTGGTGGGGATGCTGCACTTTGCCAATGAGTTCTTGTGGGTATCACGGACGCGCTTCCCTTGTCCACCTGGAGCTCGCCTGCTATTTCAGAGCTGGGACTACGGCACCTACTTGGAGTGACTTGTGTTGGTCATGCAAATGATGTGCCCAACGCATCATGGCCATTCAAGGGTAGTCAGTGCCTCAGTGCTGTAGATGTTTGCCTGCTCAGGGACGCAGCTATTGGTACATCTGTTTTCCCAGTGGATTCACAGGATCTTGTGCAGGCAGCATTGGTGACACTGCTCCAGCACCTTGAGGTGTCTGTTGTAGACAGTCCACGTCTCAGACCCATATAGGAGGGTGAGAGCTACCATAGCTCTAAATCACAAACTTGATGTTAGATCTGATGTTGTCTTCGAACACCCTCTTCCTCAGGTGGCCAAAGACTGCGCTAGCTCACTTGAGGCGGAGCTAGAACTCTTCCTGAATAACTGCTTTGGTCGATAGGACACTCCTGAGGTATTGGAAGATCTGTGGCCTCCCCCGGACCTTGATGATCAGGGGTAAAAATCATGTTCATTGTGTTCCTCTGTGACCGGATGCTGTTGTGCAATTCCTTGAGGATTCCCTCATCCACAGGAGGAGACAGTTGAGGAGGACCTTGGCGATGACTTTTCCAACAGTTAGCAGCACAGAGATTCCCCTGTAGTTACCACAGTCGGACTTGTTCCCTTTTTCAAAAATACTCATGACAGGGATAATCTCAGAACTTCTCCCAGGATGCTCTCCTTCCAGATAAGGCAGGCATAGCATGGAGCTGCAGCAGGAGTTCTTTGCTTGTACACTTCAACACCTCCAACCCAGTCTGCTTCAGCAGCTTTGTTCTTAAGCTGGCAGGCGGCCACCTTCCTCGTGCAGGGGATGTGTTCAAGGACACTTGGATTGATGTCAGCCTCCTGGTTGAGGAGGTCTCTGAAGTGTTTCCCCCAGCGTTGTGTGTTGGCTTCTTTTTTTGTTAAGTGTCTCCTTGGTGAGCAGTGAGGTGGGGCCTTGGGTGTTTGGTCCATAAGTGGTCTTGACAGTACAGAAGAAACCATACACATCGTGGTTGTTGGCCATTTGTTGGACCTCCCAGTGCTTTGTCCACGCACCTGTTCTTTATGTTGCACGTTTGTCATTGGACCTCGGCCTTCGGTCACCTGTCAGTCTGCCTTCTCCCTTCCGTGTGCGATTGCTGATTTACACTCAAATGCCACGTGCTTCTGGCTTATCAGTTCTTGGATCTCCTGATTATTCTCATCAAACTAGTCGAGGTATTTCCTGGTTGAATGACCAACTGAGTTTTTGCAGGCATTGAGAGCGGGTCAGAGGCTGTTAGAATCTTGCAACTCCATGTCACCAAGGATTGTGAAGTTTGTGGGGAGAAGCTGGTTGTATGAGATTGTTTTGTCTGAATCATTGAGTCCCTCAAAGTTGAACAACTTGCAGCACTGTTACTGTTGTCTCTGCTGCAGTGGGACTATATTTATATTGATCCTGGCTCAGATCAGGCGATGATCCCTCTGGCGATTGTTGACTCCTGTCATGGCGTACGTGATTCTAACACCTTTCTAATCTCTCGCTCTGGTGATGATGTAATCAAGGAGGTACCAGTGTTTGGGGCATAGGTGCTGCCAGGTGGTCTTGTATTTATTGGAACGGTGTGTTGACGATGAGGTTGTGTTTGTGGTATTTGGACAGGAGGAGGGTTTCTTTTGAGATTTGCTTTCCTACTCCCTCTTTCTTGATTACATTGCCCCAATTGCTGACTCTGGCTTTGAAGTTGCCAAGGATTACTAGTTTGTCTGCTGCAGAGACCTGAGAGAGAGATTGGATAAGGCTGCATTAGAATTCCTCCTTGTTCTCAGTTGGTGCATGTGCACTCTTTGAGTAAGAGGGAATTGAATTGTCATGAGGTGTTTGCTTATTCCGCAGGGGGAGTCTTTGAGTTGGCCCCATTTTTTGATCGCAAGGATTCGGCGCTTTTCTTTGGCTTTGCCTTTCCAGGGAAAGATGTAATCACCACCTTGCTCTCTGAGCTCTCCTTCCCCTGCATACTGGGTTTCACACAGGCCATCAGTGTCAATATTGTAGCGTCCGAGGTCCTGGGCAACAATGATGGCGTGGCGTTTTGGTATGTTACTGGTGGGACTGTCCATAAGGGTCCTGACATTCCGGGTCCCAATCTTCTTCATGAGAGAATGGAAGGTGCCTGTGCAAGATGTAGGGAAACAGTTACACGCTGGCTAACACATGGGCTTAGTAGGACAAGGTCTTGGTTCAGTGGCAAGATGTGGCCAAGACAACTGGAGATCAGGCACTGCTGTTTGACCTGAAATTGCCTGCAATGGAGTGCAGACACAGTTCAGCACTGGGTTAGTGCGAGGTCCAAGGTGAGGAAAGTGGGTAGAAGGGGAGAGAACTGGAAGGGCAGTGTGGCTGCTGGTCATTCTCAGTCTGTGATAATAAAATCACTGAACTGGGGAGGGCGGTGAGCATATACTAATACTGGTCTGGTAGGAGTTTATATAAGCAGTGGGCTGGGAGGGTGTGATAAAGTTACTGGTTTGGATGTTTAAAGACACTAAAAACGTTGGGCTAAAGTAGGGTGTTATAATATTACTGGGCTATGGGGAGTTATAAAGTTATTGGGGAGGGTTAGATAAACACTGGGCTGGGGCAAGTTCTATAATTATTGGGGTGTTATATAAACATTAGCTGGAGATAAGGGAAATCTCACTGCAGTAGCAGTTCAGGCGAGCTTGCTTCGAGCACCAGAAAATGCAGTTTGGAGCCCGTCAGGTGATGGGAGGAGTGGTGCTCAGGCCTCTGTCTCGGGAGCTGCATGAGCAGGAGAGGTTGAGCCGAATGTGAAGATGGTGGGGGAAGGCAGGCAGGCAGTTGCAATAGACGCCTGAATGAATCTGGGAGGAATAGACGATATTGTGAGAGAAACAGCAGAAACTGGGAGAAAAATTTGGTGGGAAAGAAGTCTCTATTACTTCACCAAAAGGCTAACCTGATGATGTGTGGCAGTTCTAAAGAAAGGTCACTGAATATAAAATTGTGACTGCTTTCCTCTGATGCTGCGAAACCTGAGTTTCTTCAGCTGTTTCTTATTTTGTTTATAATATGTGAACTTAGAGGGCTGAAGAATACTAGGAGAGAATTTGGATGCTATAAGCTGAGGTTGATTCATCCTTGTCAAGATTTCTATGCATATCCTTCCCAGGACCAGTGACTAAATAATGCCTGGAGATGCTAAGGCAACTTGAGGTGTCCCTAGCCTGAGATCCACTAATTGGTTGAGCCGGAAATCCCCAAGTTATATTGTTCCATTGAATCATAGGATTAACAACTGAACCATCACAATGGAACCATCCAGGAAATTGAAGCAACTTACATTAGATTCAAAATTACTATTCTCCAGGTAATGTTTGTTCTTCCATATATCTAATCTCGTTAGATAATTAAAAGGTGGATTAGTCAGGAAAATTTGCACCTTCCACAGACTATACGCAAAGAAATTTGTGTGTTGTGGAACTATAGTGATGCTGTAGATGGAGGTATGATAAAGACAAACTATAGTATAACTTAATGATGGTACAGGCTGGTGGGGCTAAATTATCTCTTGTTGCTGAATTCCTTAAATTAAGGGACTCTGAAATGGGCCTGTAATTTAGTTATGGACCAGTGAAATGTTCTAGACTTTCACAAATTAGACCAACTGTACATCTGTCCTCTGCCTTTGACTTCTCTTTTTAGAACAATGCCCTATAAGAAAGGTTACAGGAATAGATTGTAAATGTAGGGGCTGTTCTCTTTTGGGACATTGGGAGAAGATTTAATGAAGGTAATTAAATCATGTGCCACCGTGATGTGCAGGTCAGGTGAATTGACCTTGCTAAATTGCCCGTAGTGTTAGGTAAAGGGGTAAATGTAGGGGTATGGGTGGGTTGCGCTTTGGCGGGTTGGTGTGGACTTGTTGGGCCGAAGGGCCTGTTTCCACACTGTAAGTAATCTAATCTAATCTAATCTAGTCATGAAGGATTGAACAGTGCTAATGGAGAGCCATTCCCATTGGTAGATACGTGCAGAACAAGAGACTCTGAACTAAGGTGATTGCAAAAGAACCACAAATGACATGAAGGAAAGCCTCTTTAGGCAGCAAGTGATTAGGAATGTATTCCCTGAGACATTCCTTCATCTCCGCCGCAAGACTGACTCCCACAGCTACCTGGACTACACCTCCTCCCACCCTGCCCCCTGTAAAAACGCCATCCCATATTCCCAATTCCTTCGTCTCCGCCGCAATGGACTGTCTCAGACTCCTCCCTCCCCTTCCTAGACCTTTCCATTTCTATCTCGGGCGACCGACTCAACACAGACATCTATTATAAACCGACTGACTCCCACAGCTACCTGGACTACACCTCCTCCCACCCTGCCCCCTGTAAAAACGCCATCCCATATTCCCAATTCCTTCGTCTCCGCCGCATCTGCTCCCAGGAGGACCAATTCCAACACCGCACAACCCAGATGGCCTCCTTCTTCAAGGACCGCAGATTCCCCCCAGACGTGATCGACGATGCCCTCCACCGCATCTCCTCCACTTCCCGCTCCTCCGCCCTTGAGCCCCGCTCCTCCAACCGCCACCAAGACAGAACCCCACTGGTTCTCACCTACCACCCCACCAACCTGCGCATACAACGTATTATCCGCCGCCATTTCCGCCACCTCCAAACGGACCCCACCACCAAGGATATATTTCCCTCCCCTCCCCTATCAGCGTTCCGCAAGGACCACTCCCTTCGTGACTCCCTTGTCAGATCCACACCCCCCACCAACCCAACCTCCACCCCCGGCACCTTCCCCTGCAACCGCAGGAAATGTAAAACTTGCGCCCACACCTCCACACTCACTTCCCTCCAAGGCCCCAAGGGATCCTTCCATATCCGCCACAAGTTCACCTGTACCTCCACACACATCATCTATTGCATCCGCTGCACCCGATGTGGCCTCCTCTATATTGGTGAGACAGGCCGCTTACTTGCGGAACGCTTCAGAGAACACCTCTGGGCCGCCCGAACCAACCAACCCAATCACCCCGTGGCTCAACACTTTAACTCCCCCTCCCACTCCACCGAGGACATGCAGGTCCTTGGACTCCTCCACCGGCAGAACACAACTACACGACGGCTGGAGGAGGAGCGCCTCATCTTCCGCCTGGGAACCCTCCAACCACAAGGTATGAATTCAGATTTCTCCAGCTTCCTCATTTCCCCTCCCCCCACCTTGTCTCAGTCGGTTCCCTCAACTCAGCACCGCCCTCCTAACCTGCAATCCTCTTCCTGACCTCTCCGCCCCCACCCCACTCCGGCCTATCACCCTCACCTTGACCTCCTTCCACCTATCCCACCTCCATCGCCCCTCCCCCTAGTCCCTCCTCCCTACCTTTTATCTTAGCCGGCTTGGCTCTCTCTCTCTTATTCCTGATGAAGGGCTTATGCTCGAAACGTCGAATTCTCTATTCCTGAGATGCTGCCTAACCTGCTGTGCTTTGACCAGCAACACATTTGCAGCTGTGATCTCCAGCATCTGCAGACCTCATTTTTTACCCTGAGACTGTGAAGGCAGATTCAATCATAGTTTTCATAAGGAACTTAACTGTAATATCTGAAGAAAAAAATAAAGCAGGACTTGGAAGAAAAGGCAAAGGAATAGCTGAGTTGTTGTTAAAGATTTGGCACTGATGAGCCATATTGCCACTTCCTGTTTTGTAATGGTTCTACAATCTATAAGGTTTTTTGTGTTTGTTTTGCTTTGTGTGTATGCAGTGAGTAATGAGTTAATAGCTTTGCAGAAACTATTTTCTGGTCCTGGAAACATGACAAAAAATTGTTTTCGCTTTACAGTAAGCTTATAAAATGACTTCCTTTCCCCTTGCTGGGAAAAGGTATATACCAAAGGGTGATTCCTGGAAATGGTGTTGAGGAAATGCAAGTGCTGTTATGTTGGGAGTTATGCATTGGGACTTACTTATTCAGGACATTTAAGGTTTTACGCCAAGTTTTGTATTCTTGTTTTCTCCCATTTCCAGACGTCTTGCAAAGTGTTTTTCATTATCCTCACTAAATGCTCTCAGTTGTTAGCATACTTGCCTCTGAGTCAGCACTCCCGAGATTGGAGCACAGCATCTTGGCAGACAGTTCCAGTGCCAGTACTGAAGGAATGCATCACTGCCACTGGTGCCATTTTTCAGATCAGATGTTAAACCATCTGACCCCCTCAGCTGGTGAGAAAGATCCTACATGACAATCTGAAGAGCAGGTGAATGTATTCTGGGCTATTTATTTCAAATTCAGCGTGACTGAAACAGATAATCTGGTCACTGGCTGTTTGGTTTCAGTGCTTTTGTGGGAGCTTTGTATGCAACCTAACTGTTTTTGATTCTAAATTGCAACGGTGTCTAAACTTCAAAACTCTTCATTAATGCAAACACACTTTCAGACATTCCAAGGACCTGAAAGGTTGCAAATCTGTCTCGTGCAGCAGTTTTCATCCTACCTTTAAATGTGTTTACAGCACAGAAGGAGGCCATTCAGTCCATCAGTTTCTGCTGTTTGATTAAAGATGTTATTCCAATAATCCACTTTTCCAGCTCTTGGTCCAAAGACCTACTGGCTATGGCAATGCAAGTGCATATCTAAATACTGCTTAAATGTTACAAGATGTTCTGACTCCCCCAACCTTTAAGGCAGATTTCCAGACTCTCAGCACCTTGTGGGTACAAATTTGTCCTCAACTCCCCTCTTAGCATTCTACCTGCTGGCTTAAATCTATGCCATCTGGTTTTGCCCCCTCTATGTTCAGAGGAAAATGCATTCCTATCCACCTTATTTGTGCCCCCAACCATCTTATGCATTTCTATCAAGTCCCCTGTCAAACTTCACTGCTGTAAGCAAAGCAATTCCAGCCTATTTGGTCTTGCTTCTTAGCCCAGGCAGCTTACTGGTAAATCTTCTCTGTTTTCTCCAGTGCAGTCTCATCCTTCTTATATTGTAGTGATTTGACCTGCTCGCATTGCTCCAGTTGTGGCATAAACAGTGTTTCATATAAGAGTCCTACAGTGCATGGTTAGCCTTGCATTGATAGCCCTCCCCAAATGTAGAAATGTCCTTTTTTTTTGTGCTTTCCCTGAGTCTACCTGCTTGACCTTTGATATTTTCCTACAGTTTATGGTTATCCTCCTCAGCACTTACCATGCTGCCAATTTTTCATTTCAGAACTTTTCAATCTTCTAGTCACGCAAACATCCCTATGCCATCACCCTCTGCTTTCTGTTTCTCAGCCAGTTTTGGATCCAACATGCCGTCTTGCATTGAATCCCATGGGCTCTTATTCTCTTGACCAGTCTGCCACGAGGGACCTCATCAAAAGCTTTACTTAAGTCAATGTAGATCACATCAAATGCATCACCTCATCAACACTCCTGCTTAAAAAAATCAGATTTGTCATACGCTAATTTCCCTTAACAGATTCATGCTGACCAACCTTGATTAACTCATGCCTCTCCAAATGTGAATGTATTCCATCCTTCAGAGTTCTTTCTAATAATTTCCCAAAAACCAAAGTGAAACTGACTAGCCTGTAATTTCCTGATCTATTCTAGCAATCCTTCAGTCCTCTGCAACTTCCTAGTGACCAGAGTCGAACTGAAAATTACTACCATGTCTTATATGCCCTCATTTGATGATTCTTGCAAGACATCATAACTCCAAATTATAATTGATTCCTGGATCAGTATTGCGATCCTCCCCTCTTCTATCTTTCCCCTCTCTTCTGTCTGACTGCCCCATAACCAGCGATATTGTGTTGCAAATTGGTCCATCTTTCTAGAGTCTCACTCGCAGGATTTCCTATTCATTCACATCTACCTGTACATTCAACTTAGTTAATTTGTTCCTCAGCCTCCTTGTATAAAAATACTTTTAATTTAGCTTTGCTAAACTCACTCCTTTCTTACCTAGCCCATGTTCCTTCTGATTTGGAGATGCCGGTGTTGGTCTGGGGTGTACAATGTTAAAAATCGCATAACACCAGGTTATAGTCCAACAGGTTTAATTGGAAGCTAGTGTGCTTCCAATTAAACCTGTTGGAATATAACCTGCTGTTGTGTGATTTTTAACCATGTTTCTTCTGCCTTTTAAACTCCTCATTCTGCTTTAACTTCTAATTTCATCGTTGCATCTTTCCCTTCTAAACATAACAAGATCTCCTCTCCCTGCCAATTCAGTTTAAATCCACTCCAGCCACATGAGAAATGTTGCTGCCTGGATGTTGGTCCTGCTTGTTCCATTTCAGATGTAACCTATCCAACTTGTACATGTCTCACCAAAACGTAACAGTCCCAGTGCTTCAGGAATCTAAAGTCCTGCCTCCAGCAGCAACTCTCCAGCCATATATTCACCTACTCTATCCTTCTAAATCCATACTGTCTATTGCAGAGTAATGGAAGTAACCTGGAAATAATTACCTTTTTGGAAATCCTGCTTTTAAACTTCCTAACTCCCTAAAGTCTGCCTGCAGGATTTTTCCCTATTTCTTTCTATGTCATTGATCCCAACATAGACCACTAGCTCTGGCTGTTGAGCCTCTCCTTCAGAATGTGTCTCAGCCATCCTGTGGCACCCTGTAGGCAATATACTATCATGGAGTCACGGCTATGACCACAGAACTGTCTGACCTGTCCCAATCTCACCTGTATTTACTTAACTCTTGTGGGTTGAGTGATGTGTTAAAATTGAGGGACATTGTGCCTTTGACCGCCTTGTGGTCTGATCTAATGTTTCCAATGGATGAACCAATTTTTAGTGTCTCACCTGTCCTGCAATTGTTGGATTTCCTACCAATTGCTCATCCCGATTGATAAACATTCCTGCTCTTTTTTTTCAAGGTTAAAAATCGCACAACACCAGGTTATAGTCCAAAAGGTTTACTTGGAAGCACTGGCTATCGGAGCCCTGCTTCTTCAGGTGACCACTGTTAAAAAGGATTAGGTATAATCAAATAAAGAAGGAAAAGGTAAAGTCTTGATGAGGTGTAACAAGGAAAACCATTATCAGTGACAGCATGAAAAAGAATTAGGCAGTTGTTGGAAATTGTTGACATTATTAAGTTTAGAAGGCTACTCACGTAAATTCTGCGTTCTTCCATATGATGGTGTGTCTCTTTCAGTCTATCTGCTTGAATTCCTGTCTTGCGATCTAATGTTTGGGTATGCAGGTCTATATGTGCTCTCATTTACAGATACTGGGATTTTTTTTGTTGTGTAATTTGGCCACAGTCTTTTCTGTTAAACGGAGGCTTCATATATCTGTTCCATTAGCTCAAGATGATGTTTGAAAAAATTCCGCAGTGTATTTTGCACTAACCAGCATTCATTTCTGAACCAAAAGCAGATTGACTAATCGCTCATCTTTTTGTAATTTTCAGAAACTTGTGCACATATGACATCATGTTTATTTATACAACAGTGACTGTATGTGACTGGCATTGAGAGACGAGTGTCAGGCACTCCATAGAATCAATCACTTTGTGTTATTAAACTGCAAGTCAACTTTACGTAAATCCACAGCCTAGCGTAGACACAGGCTTTGACAGGCAGTTTCTTAGGCTGCAATGCAGCTATAATTCCTATTTGAAGGGTTATTTATTGTTTTTGTTAACTATAAACCCAGTTTCTAAGTGTAACTAAAATACTGGAGAAGGTTGACATCGGGCGAAGTAATTTGCCATTGCTGGAGTTTATTACTCTGTTTGGTTTCGGCTTCTATTTAAATTCTTGTCCATTTTCCTTCATTTTCCCTTCTCTCTCAATCCCTCAGACAATGTGGGCAGGCATTATTCAAGTGAGAGTAGGTTTTTGGGCAATTCCTTATAATGGAGGTTGGCGAACTTCTATTCCAGTTTGATGAGCTCTGAAATGTAAGATAAAGCCCAGTGTCTGCAATCTACACACTCTGCCACAGGCAAGATAGACGGTGTGCGCAGAGTCAGATGGATGCATTATTTGGAGTCTTGAGCGCCCTCTCTTTGAAACCTCAACTTTGCTTCAGCATGTTGTCAATAATATATCTGTGTGTTTGTTTCCTTCCTGACTAAATCTCCTCGATTTTGGTCAGTTGCAAACCTTGGTGTCCCATGAGTCTGAGACTCTGTTGACCTTGTCTCAGTTGCTTCGAGGGCATCCTTTGTGCTATCTTCCAGGAAGTCTGCTATCATAACCAAGTTCCAAATGCAGTTGTTGCTTTAAGAGTCTAGAAACAGTTATATAAATGATGTGTTGTTACTGCTGAAGTTGCCCTTGAATGATTAGTGCTTCAACGATAGCCGAGTTTAGATTAGATTAGACTTACAGTGTGGAAACAGGCCCTTCGGCCCAACAAGTCCACTCCGACCCGCCGAAGCGCAACCCACCCATACCCATACATTTACCCCTCACCTAACACTATGGGCAATTTAGCTTGGCCAATTCACCTGACCCGCACATCTTTGTGACTGTGGGAGGAAACCGGAGCACCCGGAGGAAACCCACGCAGACACGGGGAGAACGTGCAAACTCCACACAGTCAGTCGCCTGAGTCGGGAATTGAACCCGGGTCTACAGGCGCTGTGAGGCAGCAGTGCTAACCACTGTGCCACCGTGCCGCCCGAGTTGTCATGGGAGAGGATACTGCTGTTGCCACGGGATTTTCAGGATCTTGTAGTGCTGCTTCCCCAGTGCTTTGAGGTTCCAACTTAAATACCTACTCTGTGTAGACAGTCAGCACCATTGCTTAATAATTATAAATTAAATTCAGTCCTGCTTGAACCTCGTTTGTACTTGTTTTCTAACGTTCTTCACAAATCATGGGGCCATGATCCCTAGCCAATATTTCTTTCCTCAAACCTAGGGATACTGAAGTATCGTATTAACATCATACACCTGAGATCTTTGCACATGCCAGAGATGAAAACTCTGAAAACAGAGATCATTCCTCTATAACTAAGTGTTACACCTATTCCCTAGCAAAGCTGCAGGCTGGCTGACTGCCATCCTTTCTACTCCCCTTATCCAGCATGACAGAATCTGAGTGAAAGTCTCTCTTTTCTATCATATTTTTTCATTTTTAAATGATGCCTCAAACCCATTTTCTTGGACGAAGTTTCTAGCTACCAGTTCCAGTCGCTCTCCCACTGCTTTATGGGCATATTTCTACTCCTATCTGTGAAATACCTTGCAGAATTAGTCTGTGAAAGGTGCTGTTTAACACTGCAGCATGTTGGCGTTTGGTGGTTTGGCATTTACAGTATCTTATACCTTGTTTCTGCCCAGTTTTCCAAACACCGCCTCATAGAAATCACTGGTCAACCATATGCTTGGTTATAGTGGTCTTTTTTGTCCACATTTACTAATTCTATTAGAAAAATGCCTAAACATAATAAAGGTAAATTTATTTCAGTCTGTTATATCTAGGTTACAGACATCTCCTGTCATTCTGTATCCAAGGAATGAAAACACTCCATTGATTGAAAAGTGATTTGAATCCTGGAATTAAGAGTTTAATAATGACTATGAATCCATTATTGATTATCAAAATACCCATTTGGTTCCCTAATGTCGATTATGGAAGGAAATTTTCCATCCTTACCTGGTCTGGCCTGCATGTGACTCCATACCCACAGTAGCGTGGTTGACTCTCAACTGCCCTTTGGGCAATTTGGGATGGGCAATAAATGCGGCCTGTGTTGCAACACAGCGCTCTCTGAACAAAGCTACAAGACTCCAGGACAAAGTTGAACTAATGGAGTTAAGAGAACCAATGTACAAAAATAGACTTGTTACACTGTAAGCAGCCAGTGCTATGATGCAGTATCACAAAAGGGGTTCATGTGTCAGAATAGCCACTTGCTTTTATACAGCATTCTAAGAGCTGCAAGACGTCATGATTTTTTACAAAAGTGATCAACAAACAAAATCTGACACAGAGCAACATATGAAGGCAACTAAGGAGATGACGATCATTTGTCAAGAAAGACATATTTTAAAATGTTTTGTATAATAGGAGGGAGACAGTCAAAAGTTTAGGGAAGAAATCTCAGAATTTGGGCCAAGGCAGTTGAGAGCATGGCTATAAACATTGGGGGCAGTTAAAATTGTGATGCCTAAATGGCCACAATTAGAAAGGTGCAGAGCTGCAGTATTGAACAATCAGTGTCATGCAACCTATTAGCCAATACCAACATGCAGCAGTTCAGGAACCTAGATGCTGTAATTCACATTTCCCATTAGTAAATAATAAATGACTAACAGAAAATTGTTCGACATGATTTGATACTCCTCCAGATGGTGAATGCACGCAGACTTTAACCTTCCTACATATTTATTGGGAAAATGATCAGAGAGTGCATTTTTAATTCTTTATTCACTCGTGCGATGAAGGAGTCTGATACTTGAATTAGTTAAAGGTAAAGTGTTTTCTTATTGTTCCAGAAAGCAAGTTAATATTGAACACGGTCCATTTTTTTTTCAAGCTGTCCATTAGAACTAGAGGGTGTAGGTTTATGGTGAGAGAGGAAAAGTTTAAAAGGAACGGAAAGGGCAACTTTTTCACACAGAGGTTAGTACATGTGTGGAATAAGCTGCCAGAGGAAGTGGTGGACTCTACCTGGTTGGGGACATGAATAGAGTCATAGAGATTTACAGCACGAAAACTGACCCTACAGTCCAATTCATCCATACCGACCAGATATCCTAACCTAATCTAGTCCCATTTACCAGCACTTGGCCCATATCCCTCTTCCCGTCCCCTTTCCTATTCATACATCAATCCAGATGCTTTTTAAATGTTGTAATTCTACCAGTCTCCACCACTTCCTCTGGCAGCTAATTCCATATATGCACCAACCTCTGCATGAAAAAGCTGTCCCTTAGGTCCCTTTTATACCTTTTCCCTCTCGCGGCTACACCTATGCCCTCTCGTTTTGGACTGTCCCACCCAGGGAAAAGTCTTTGTCTGTTTATTCTATGTATGCCCCTCATGATTTTATAAACTGCTATAATGTCACCCCTCAGCCTCCGATGCTCCAGGGAAAACAGCCCCAACCTGTTCAGCTTCTCCCTATTGCTCAGATCCTCCAATCCTAGCAACATCCTTGCAAATCTTTTCTGAACCCTTTCACGTTTCACAACATCCTTCTGATAGGCAGGTGACCAGAATTACACAAATATTCTAAAAATGGCCTAACCAACATGCTGTATAGCTGAAACATGACCTCTCAACTCCTATACTCAATACTCTAACCTGTAAAGGAAAGCATACCAAACGCCGCCTTCACTATCCTAACTACCTGCAACTCTACTTTCAAGGATCTATGAACCTTCACTCCAAGGTCTCTTCATTCAGCAACACTTCTTAAAACTTTACCATTAAGTGTATAAATCCTGCTCTGATTTCCTTTTCCAAAATACAGCATCTCATATTTATCTAAATTAACTCCATTTGCCATTTCTCAGGCCATTGGCCCATCTGATCACGATCTCATTGTAATCTGAATTAACCTTCTTCACTGTCCATTACACCTCCAATTTTGGTGTTATCTGCAAACTTACCAATTAATATCTTCTATGTTCATATCCAAATCGTTTATATAAATATGAAAAGCAGTGGACCAAGCACTGATCTTTCTGGCACTCCACTGGCCACAAGCCTCCAATCTGAAAAGCAATTCTCCACCACCACCACCCCCTGTCTCCTACCTTTGAGCCAGATCTGTATTCAAATGGCTAGTTCAGGGTTTATTGCAGGTTTTGCATAGCCATCAAGTTTCAGTTCTATGTCTGTTGAAATGAAGCTTAGAGCTTGATTTTTATGACCTTGCTAACATCTAGCGCATCGTATGGTGATTGGTGTCTTTGGCCTCCCAGATTCCTCTGTTCTGTTGCTCCCCTGCCCCATGTTGACTTGAGCTTCCAAGCAAGGTGACTTTCCTATTTCTTCTGTCAAAATATACAAACTCATATTTGCCTGAGCTGACTGGTGTACAGTCATAGATATGAAATGTTAACTGTTTTTCTGTCCAAATGCTGTCCAATTTCTGAGTGTTCCCATCAATATCTGTAATTAATGTCTTTAGTAAACTCAAATTGCTTATTTCAGCTTTGTTTCACCCATATTAGCAAGACTCAGATTGAGAGCTGGATGAAATGAAGATGAAACCTTCACTGTTTCTCTTGTGCCATTATGAGCTAGTGTTGCAACACTGAAAGCTGCTGGAAGAGTATCAGCTTCTAACTCAGTATGATAGTAGGCAGCTGTTGTAACCATAGCAATTGTTTGAACATTCCCATCAGTCATGCCATAATTCTGTCAGTGCCTGGTATAATTTTTCAAATAAAAACATGCGATTTGTTTCGTATCTTATTGAGTACCTTAGCTACAATTCAAGGCCTCTTGTGGTGCTGAGGTCGAGTCCCTACTCCTGAACTGGGAGACCTGTACTCAAGTCCCCACCTGCTCCAGAGGTGTTTAATAACATCTCTGAACAGGTTGATTAAAAAATGGGTTAATTTTTTAAAAAAAACCTTGCATACAAGCCATCACGGTGGCCTTTTCTGTATGAGTAGATAAAAGTATCAACAGGGCAAATTACCACCAATTCACTTATTTTTGATGGAAGTAGGAATGTTGGCCTAGTCACCATGAAAACTTTTTGTATTTTGCTAAATAGTGTCATGGAATCTTTTCTGTGTGCTGAAATGGGAAAGTAGTCTTCTCTAACAGTATCTCTGACAATGTAACAGGCCTTCAGTCCGGCTAAAGTGTCAGCTCAGATTAGGTCTTGGAGAGAAGCTTGAGCCTATGTACTTCTAATCAAGGCATTAGTTTTTTTCCAGTTGAACTGAGACTGACTTTATTTTACATTGTTTCCATTGTGCCTTGAGTTACTTCTTTTACAACGTTTGAATTTTTCTTTATGTCCTACACCAAAGGAGTTCAAAATATGTTGAATGTCTTCAAAATGTGTTAGATTAGTCTTTTAAAAAGGCTTTTATTTTCTTTCCAACAGCGGATCACCATTCCAAGGCCAGATTGCCCAAATGAAGTGCGGACATTCACGTTTTACCTTTGTAATGTCGGCAGGGATAATCCCCAGTGCAGCTTTGACTGTATTCAGCAGTATCAATCCCGGTAAGTTTCTGTTTCTGCTATTATGCCTGGGACAGCACTTTATATCTTAGCTCAACTGTACAGCACAGAGCCAGGCCATTTGTCTCAACTGGACTGTACCAATGATGCTGCACCCCTGCTTCATTTCAGCATGGGGGGGACACAGTGGCTCAGTGCTTAGCACAGCTGCCTCACCGCATCAGGGACTCTGGTTCGATTCCAGCTTCAGGCAACTGTGTGGAGTTTGCACATTCTCCCCGTGTCTGCATGGGTTTCCTCCAGGTGCTCCAGTTTCCTCCCACAAACCAAAGATGCGCAGGTTAGTTGAATTGGCCATGTTAAATTGCCCATAGTGTTCAGCAACATGTAGGTTGGATGCATTAATTGGGTAAATATGTAATAGCATGGCAGGGGAATGGATCTGGGTGAGTTACTCTTCAAAGTTTCAGTATGGACTTGAGGCCTATTTCCACACTCTAGGGATTCCATGATTCATCTCATTTTGTCATATCTCATTATTTTCTTCATGTTTATTTACAGCCATAGAGTCATACACACAGAACAGACCTACAGCCCAACTCATCCATGTCCCCTTTTTACCCTCCTGATTTCCCTCTTAAGTATACTCCTACTGCCTTTATACTTTTCTAAGGATCCACTCGATCTATTCTGTCTATATCTTATATATGCTTCCTCCTTTTTCTTAACCAAACCCTCAATTTCTTCGGTCATCCAGCATTCCCTATACCTACCAGCCTTTCCTTTCACCCTGACAGGAATATACTTTCTCTGGATTCTCGTTATCTCATTTCTGAAGGCTTCCCATTTTCCAGCTGTCTCTTTACCTGCGAACATCTGTCCCCAATCAGCTTTTGAAAGTTCTTGCCTAGTACAGTCAAAATTGGCCTTTCTCCAATTTAGAACTTCATATTTTCTCCATTCCCTGGGCAAAGAGGTTTCTCCTGAGCTTAGTGGTGGATTTATTAGTGATCACCTTCTGTTTATAAACTGATTTGGAGATGTCGGTGTTGGACTGGGATGTAAAAGGTAAAAAATCACACACCACCACTCCTCAGCACCACACTCTACCGCAAACCCACGGATAACCTCACGATGATACACTCCTCCAGCTTCCATCCGAAACATATTAAAACAGCCTTTTACCCTATGGAGAAGCCCTACGCATACACAGGAGCTGTTCAGATGAAGAGGAATGTGATGGGTACTTGGAAGTACTCGGGGATGCCCTCATAAGAACAGGATATGATGCACAACTCATCGTCTGCCAGTTCCGACGTGCCACAGTGAGGAACCATAATGAACTCCTCAGGAGGTAGACACGTGCTGCAACCGAAAGGGTACCCTTCATTGACCAGTACTTCCCAGGAGCTGAAAAACTACGCCATGTTCTTCGCGGCCTGAAACACATTACCAATGAGGATGAGCACCTCACCAAGACCTTCCCCACATCTCCAATTCTCGACTTTAAACAGCCACCAAACCTCAAACAGATCATTGTTTGTAGCAAACTGCCCGGCTCTCAGGACAACACCAGGCAACCTTGTCACGATAGACGCTGGAAGACGTGTCACAATGTCGACACAGGTACCGCCATTACACATGGGGACACCTTCCACCATGTACGTGGCAGGTACTCATGCGACTCAGCCAACGTCGTCTATCTCATACGCTGCAGGCAAGGATGCCCTGAGGCATGGTACATTGGCGAGACCAAACAGAGGCTATGGCAATAGATGAATTGGACACCACAGAAGAATCTACAGACAGAACTGTTCCCTCCCAGTCAGATCACTTCAGCGGTCTGGGACGTTCAACCTTGGCCCTTTGGGTGACTATCCTCCAAGGCGGACTTCGGGACAGGCAACTGTGAAAAGTGGCTGAGCAGAGGCTGATAGCCAAGCTTGGTACCCATGGGGATGACCTCAACTGAGACCCTGGGTTCATGTCACACTACAGATGACCCCATTGCAGTGTAGATAGACACAGATTCTTTTTTTCTGTCTCTCGTGTGTGTACACACACACACACACACACACACACACACACACACACACACACACACACACTTGCAGGGTGAATTTATACTTGCAGAATTACATCTTAGTTTGCTCAAAAACTGCATGAAACCATGTAAGATTCTGAAAATCCATTTTTGAGATTCGAATCAGTCTGACCATTATGTCACAGACGCCTCACGGCTTCAATACCTTATCTGGGCCGACATGACACCAGTTCTTAAAGTGCACTTGAGAATGTAACTTTTTAAAGTTTTGCGATTTACATATGAAAGAACTGATAACAACATTGTCATTCTAAAAGATGAGAGACTTCAGCAATCCAGGTCTTTTTCAATACATAATTTCAGTTACATCACACTGGAAACTTTTGCTATAAATTGTGTCTTATAATCTTATCCTTCACAATCACCTGATGAAGGAGTAGCGCTTCAAAAGGTAGTGCTTTCAAATAAACCTGTTGGACTATAACCTAGTGTTGTGTGATTTTTAACTGTTTATAAACTGCTAGTGTTGGACTCTACTGCAGTTAGAAACTTCTCCCTATCTACAATGACAAACCCCCATTCATATTTTCGGTCTTTTTCAAGTCATCCTTCACTCTATCTAAGCATAAACGTCCTAACATGTCCAATGTTTCTGATAGCTATAACTCTCCATCCATCTCCTTTTAATTAATCTCTTTGACATGTTATGACATGAGTTTGGGCATCTGGGGCTTGAACTCTGGCCTCTGGCCCAGCGGTGTGCACACCACTATTGCGCTGCAAGAACTCTTACTGCTCAGACTTGTATCATGTTTATTTCCTTCTCCAGTGCCTCATATCCTTTTAGTAATAGGAAGTACGAACTGTGTTTGGCATTTGTATTGTTCTAATTCAAATTGTTATTCAAATTGGAGAGAGCACATACATCAGTTGTAACACTGGAATCAGATCTTTAGCATGCTCATATTATATAATCCATAATGGTACTCTGGCAAATTATATCATACAGTTTCAGTGTGACTATATCATTCTTTATTGAGCTCTCAGTTAACTATGGCAATTCTGGTACATCTTGCTGTACAATCCAGTACGATTGTAACAAACTTAATATACAGTTTCTACTTCTGATTCTACTTTTTATAGATATAAGACACATGAAGTAACAACAGCATTATTATACTAGTGATCAGATCAACACCTCCCAGACTGTCAGACAGTGTTGAATAATTCTTCAATTCCCCATCCTTTCCTTCACCCAACATCATGAGTTATTCCTGTTTAGCAGAAAGTTGTTTCATCTTGTGGTATTCTGATCCCACAAGCAAGATGCACTGCTGTCCTGGCACTGTATATAGTGCTCTAAAGTGTAGTCAAACCAACTATGCTACCTTTCAGTTCGAATGATTAGTGTGACGATATAAATGTCATAGCTTCATGGCTGTGCTTGCTGACACTAAGCAGCATGTGCATTAGCATCTGTAAATGTTACGTCATGGAACACCAACTAGCCACGAAACGACACGACCAGCTATCCTTAGTAGCCACGCACACACACAACAAACAACATGAATTCGACTGGGACAACACTACTATTATAGCGCAAGCCAAGCAGAGAACAGCCAGGGAATTCCTAGAGGCATGGCACTCATCCACAGATTCTATCAACAAACACATCGACCTGGACCCAATCTACCGGCCACTGCAGCGGACAGCAACAGACAACCGGAAGCGGCAGAGACAAACCACTATAAATGCCGAAGGAATCAGCACAGAAGCACTTCACAGGAGGCTCCCAAGCACTGAGGATGTCACCTAGAAAGGGGACGAAACGTTTGCAACAAAAACTCCCAGCTCGGCGAACAAAACCACAACAGTATGGTGTGTCGCAAGTATATCCTTAAGTTTGCTTAAATATTTGTATTTTAATAAATAGTGCCAATTTCTCTAGCTTCTCCCTGCAATAATACTTTCTCAGCTATGGAACAACGATAATGTGTCTCTCCAAAGTCATTTCCATGGCATTGAGATCCTTAAGTAGGG